>NW_008481828.1:1102375-1682092 GCF_000365165.1 Cladophialophora carrionii CBS 160.54
GGTCGTGGGAATCGACACAGGAATGTAGCAGGAAGAATGGTCGTGGGAATCGACACAGGAATGTAGCAGGAAGAACGGTCGTGGGAAATATGTACCTTTACGAGCCTGTCCCCGTCTCTGAGCGGGTGAGAGCATGTGGTATCAGCTTCGGGAAGAGGAGTGGCCAGGACGACGGGAAGGATCAGCGAAACGCCGGCGAGGAGAAGGCTGGTCAGACGCATCTTCATTGACGGGCGTCAGCGTCAGCGTCGGGATTCGAGGTCGAGGCCGAGGACGAGGACGAGGACGAGTCGATCCGGTCTCGATTGACGTCGAAAAACCAGGCCACTTGACTTTTGAGATTGTCTGTCAAGGTCGCCAACAGCTTGGTTCCCCCTTTGCAAGGATCGCAAGGACCTGTTCGTGTTGAAGCGGTGGCTTGGCTCGAGATGATATCGAAAATGACAATGGACATCAATGCACTTCCAAAAGTCCCGAACACGAACGCTTGCGCAATTGTTCAACATGGCAGATCAGCAAGCCTTATATACTCGGTTACCTAGTCGCTTTGACGGTGGACAGCCCATCTCAGACCCATCTCGGACTCGGACGTCTAGCCTCACCTCACCTTTCTGTATTGTACGGTGAGAGCTGACGATCGATCACGAGGGTTTGTGGCTGCCTCGCATGTATGCATGCACGCATGGCCAGGCGTACCAACAACTTTTGCACTCACGGCGTACATGTGTACTATCGTATTCCAGTACATAGCGATCCAATAACGTTGGCGAAGATATTCTCACAGTCAGCCAGCCCGAGCAAGCCAGCCCGAGCCCGCCCATGGAGCTGTTGAGGCTGAGCCGCTTGCCGCGGTGCGCGTAATCTCGCGTTGTTTTTATGCCATTCAGATTCAGATTTCGCATGCCGTCTACCTACACAGTAAGCTAGTCGTGTTCGTTTGTGCTGCGGAGCACAGATTTGCCAGTCAGTCACTCAGTCAGTCAGTCAGTCACTCAGTCAGTCAGTCAGTCAGTCACTCAGTCAGTCAGTCAGCCAGTCAGCCACCGCTGTCAAGAAGAGTTGAGAACCGTCAAACCAGAGAACACGGACGCGGACGATCAATGCATCGTACGAAAAGTGGGACCAGAAAGGTACAAGTAATCGAGAGAATAGGCCAACGTCGGCAAATCCACGTTGTGACAAGCGATTGAAGTCTACTTCCGCGTCGACCAGTACGAGCACATACATAGCCCGGCGGATATTTCTGACCTCTGGAAAACCAAGGAGTGGTTCGATGACTGCTGTATCCACCTCGTGTGGTGTGCGAACCCAGAAGCGGAGAAAATGGATGGACTGGCCGGAAGTGGAAAGCGTTGTGGTTCTGGTTCTGGTTCTTGTTCTGAACGGGGCGTGGCGTGGCGTGCACAGGAAAGCGTCCAGTGTTAACCGAACGTCCCGTGAACAATGTACGGTAGGTATACGAAATCGCTGTACTCGTGATTGCAGCGGGACGGTCGTGGTTTAATTGGCGGGGGAGCATGTGCCGTGTTGGTGTGTTGGTGTGTTTGGTGGCAGTCGATTCGACAGCTTTGCTCCCTGGAAGCCATGCATGATGCTGTGTAACCAACGCAGTGGTGGTGGGTGGGAGGCTCGTGTTCATCCTCGTACGGTCCGTGGTGCTGTGAAGGCTTACCTGAGGTAAGCTTCCTGGCCATTCAAGACGCACCCAGTGAGAAGGGCGGTCCAAGCGAGCTGCTGTCCAGATACATGCGACGCGATATGCAGGGCGCCAGAGCGGCAGGACGGCAGACAAAATACGAGGTGACACAACCACCGTGCCACCTAAGTGCGCGAGGGTCCAGAGCTGTACTGCGTAGCGGCTTGAGACAGGCCTGAAGATGTTGGCGTGCACAGGCCTGATTGCCTGACTGAGCAGGGTGACACAGTAAACGTGCGATGCGGCGAAACGGGGTGTGAGTGCCTGCTTGGTCAAAGGGGTGTTCGATCTGCCCGAGTAAATACTCGGTAAGGAATTCCTGAGTACTGTGTAAGTACTTGGGTAAGGTCAGGCTGAGGATCTGAACTAACACTTGGGATAATTCATTACCAATGTTCTCATCAGTGTCTTCACCTGCCCGTCTATATACTCCGTACTGGGTGTGTAACGCTTAGCGATAGTCCACTACCTGGTACCTACGTATACCATGGCCTATCTATGGATTGGTCACATGAAACACGCCACCAATCTCATGCGACGTGTAAGCGCAATGTCACTGTGAGTTCACTGGCCCGTTTCGACTGCCTAGGTACCTCAGAAAGAAAATGACGGTTGGGATCGGCTGTGAGAATGGCGGGGATGACATGGCGGTTTTCAGTACGACTTCACAGAAAGACCATAGCACAGAGTACTCAGTCTATCCTTGAAGTCGTCAAGGGAACTTCGCGCGAATGAATGTACTCGTACTGTGTACACTCGACATTAGTTCGGCCTACAGTTGTATCGTCGTAGTTTTGATCCACTCCGTACACAGTACGCTATTTGAGAAGTCAAGATCGTCTCCATTTCGACAATTGTCTGAAACTACAAGGCCTTCAAGGATATCCTAACACACCATACAGGCAACGTGTCGACCTACCTATGTACCTTCTGCATATGGTGGCAGAAAACACTAGCACCGTAATGGTACTCCGTAATGCTCTTCCAAAGCCAGGCTCGTCGCTGGTCGTGCTCAGCCAACTTCCTCGTACATACTCTACACCATCAGCTATCAACTGATCTCTACGTGACAGACAATCATCCTCCCATGTTCTTGACACGCCTCATTATGCTCAACATCTGCAGGCCGTCCATGAATCGCCCTCAAAACGTCGGATCTCGATCCAGCCGATCCAACTGGATTCCGTCTTCCTCCATCCGCACCACCTCTCGGCCACTTTGCATCTTGTAACGTGCGTTGGCAACACTGTAAACGCCAAATCCAAGCACAGTGGCTCCCGCAGCGGTAGCCACTGCCTGGTCGAGATCCAAGAAAGAATTACTGGCGCGCGGGTAGAAGTGCCCCGCGAATATCTTCAGACGAGACCAGACTGTGATTGTCCTGCCACTGCCACTGCCACTGCCACCAGCAGCGGCGAGAACGGAATGAGAAAATTGAAGCGCGTTCATTGCGCTGGGCAACACGCTGAGTAGCGCTGTGGCAGGGACAAAGATCAGGCTGATCCATGTGCTTGTTCGTGCCAGTCGTTGTGTTTGTCTGATATCTCGTTTCCACTGTGTCACCCGTACGCCTCCTGTTTCTCCTCCCACTGGTGCCGCGTTTCGTGGATCTCCCTCGGTCCTTGGTCTGGCTATCTCGACGGTTGCCTGTTGCGAACCGTCAGGATTCTCACGCGGCAATCGTTGCCCAGCTTCCTCAATCTCCCGCGGAGGTCTTCGGAAACGAAGCATGTAGGTGACAACCGTAGAGCCGGTAATGCTGCAAACGGCCAGTATGACAGGGATGGCGATGACGAGGCCTGTAAAGTCGGCAACGAACGATCGGGTGAAGGCCGGTTTTTCTTCGTCACTCGGCGCGCCCGACGGATTGTATCGAATGCCAGCAAGCTCGTTCACGCCGGAGAAATGGATATAACATTCGGTGGCAAGGCACAAGAGGCCGACTATTGCCACGGATATTGCACGACGGAGACAAAACATCCACGCAGCAACAAGGAATAAAATGACACTTATCGCCATAAAGGATTCGATGACGCTGAAAGGTGCCTCAATGGCGGCGATGGACTGGGCGAATCGATTAGCTTCGATGCCCCTGGACAACTTCCCCGGCATCAGTCGCGAAATCTGCGATATCAGGTGGCCGGCAGCGACGGTTGGAAGCGTCAAAATCGCCACCAAGTCGACGTCAATGGATCCCGACGTTCGTTTCCTGGGATGAAGAGTCCACGAGACCAGAACGGACAAAATCGTAAGGTACCAGCAGGCGATCGTGCCCGGTCCGTAAAGTGACGAGACAAGGGCGTATCGTTCTGGCATCTGCTGGCCTGTGTGCTCCATCGTGGAAATCGGCAGTAAGGCTTATGTCCTGTTTGCACCGTCTGAATGTAGTAGTCCATCCAAGGCCAACAAGAGCATGAGGCTTGCTGTGGTGCTGTTGCTGAACACGCTCAGGTCCACAACAAATAAGAATGCGCCTAATCCCACTCGACGTTTCAGGTCTTGGCTCAGTGTGCCTTGGCCGCCTTCTAGAGCTTTACCATCTTCGAGATCGAAGGTGAGCAGGGTATCCATTGCAGCCACCATGTCTGGTCAGCGTAGATCACAGTTATAGAACGCAAAGAGCAACGGAGTGTATGTAAAGGTAAAGTCGCCATTGAAACAACCTGTCTCGCCAACATGGTATCTCGAAATCTGCCTCGAAATACGGCAGTATATCTTGCCAGCGGAGGGGATCATCGTGATCAGAGCTGGGACGCAGGTAGGTAGGTAGGTGCGAACTTCCCAGCTTGATCCACACACCGTTCTAGCAGGTGTATCAATACTCTGATACTCTCGACACAAATCAGACGGCTGGGATTCGCCCAATGTCCAGGGGCATGTATGTACGGTTCAAGATCTGTTCATGGCCGCCTCACATCGTCTCAGCGGCATCAGATCAGATCAGATTGGACAGCACGAGCATCGAGATGCATGATGAAAAACGATCACTCAAGCAATCATGATAAGGAACATATTCGAATTCGGCGGAAGTGATCAGAGTCGATGATAGTACTCCATCCGTGAAGATAGACATGTTCTCCACGCAGGTCCAGAACTCTGGCTTGCAGATGAGATGAACGGAATTCGAAAGCTGTTTCGTATTTGTCGATCTGCTCTTTCACCGCCAATGTGAACGAGACTCGCATTTCAAAGATGGCCCAAGGCAAGATCAATCCGGGGCATCTTATAGTTGAACATGCTCGTCCGCTAGATTGGCATCGATCGTGCATGTGTACCTTATGTACATCTCTGCGGTGGTGAGTCTTCTTCTACCATCCCTCCCTCCGCCTCATACGAACCCGCACGTCATGCTTTGGGTTCATCGCACCGGCGCCGACTATGCGACCTGGGTGCACCCACTTCCCGCCATTGTCGACGGGCTCGATATCCCACTGCATGATGATCGCGGCTCCGAACAGGACGACTTCCCTCTCGGCGAAGGTCTTGCCTTTACACATCTGCTTGCCGCCTCCCCAGACTTTCATCGTCTTGTACTCCACTCTGACCTCGGCTTCGTCTTCCGTGGCACCGTTGACATGACCATTCTGACCCTTCTCTGTTGCGTGGCTTTCCTTGGCCCAGAACCGTCTGGGGTCGAATCGCTCGGGGTCGCGGAAGTATTTCTCGTCGCTCTGATGGACCCCGTGTGGAATGCAGATCAGTTCGCCCTTCTTCAGCAGCCAGCTCTGAGGCTCCTTCTTGCCCAAGTTGCTCGCATCTTTCTCGTCCTCGTAGACCACAAAGTCGTCCTCGACCATCTTGTATGACATGCTGGGAGCTTCCAGGCGCATTGCCTCGAAGAACGCCCCTTTCAGAAGAGGACATTTACCCCACAGAGCAGCGACGTCGATTTCAAGCTTCGGTTGTTCCTTGATTGGAAGCCCTGTCGCGGCCGGCTGGTGAAAGCGCACGTAGGGAGTAATCTCGCGCCGAACCTCTTGGAGCAACGACGGGGTCGAGAAGACATACCATACCATCCAGAAGATCACGGCATTTGCATTGATGTTCATGGCCCACAGAAGCGCTCCGTTGCCCGTCGCCCATCCTCTAGGCGAAGATCCTGCCGCCCGGAACGCTTGCGCACGATCAATAATCACGGAAGAGACATCAGACATGTCACTCCACCTTGGCCCGGGGTCCTGACCGTCGAGATACTTGAACAATGCCTGATGATGTTCGTCAATGGCCTGGACGATCCGTTCTCTTGCTTTCGCTGGCCCCCCCATTCCAGGAAACCAGCTCGGTGCGCCGGTCAAGAAGAGATTGAACCGCGTATCCATCTGCCACAGGTCCGGCATGATGTTCGGGTTATTCTCCATAAAGTCCTTCCCGAACAGTACCGTGGTGGCAATGTCGCCCACGAAATACCTTATCAGGGGCATAAGACTGGCTTCGGCGATGAAATCCCCGTCGCTCTTCCCCTTGGACAGAATCTCGACATTCCCCTGGCGTTCCCAAATACTCTGGTCGACAGGACTCACTGCGCCCGAGATCATATTCCACGTCCTTTCCTGGACCATGTCGACGGTAACCTTGATGGCCGTAGTGACGAAACTCTCGCGCAACATGCCGGACAGGACTCCGTGGATGTTGCCCCACAGGTGAGCCGGATCGATGGCTCTGATCGCACCGCCATCGCCCCAGAAGGTCTTCATGACATGATAGATGAAATCCTCCATGGTGATGGGGCTGCTCCTGTCCATCAAGATTTGTTTCGCCAGACTAGGAACCGTGACAACGTTGTGTTTGGAATTCGCCATCCAGAGGGCGTAGATGGAGCCATTGCCTCCGAGTGACCGGGCTGCGGCGGTCAAGAAAGTCGTGCCCCCTGCGGCAAAGTTGATCGCATGGCCGATCCATGGGATCCAATACGGAAGAATAGGCACAGTTCGCGGACTGTTCCCCTGTGGCTGATTCGACACCGTAGCGCGGTATTGGAGTCCCGTGACGACGCGCGTGGCAACGGCGACGACGAAGAGGAGAACGATAAGTGCCTGGACTGGATGATGAAGAGCTCCTGTGACGGTGTGGTGGAGGAAGGAAGAGCTCCGCTCCTGCTGAGACACGTCCATGGGTGCGATCAATTAGTTGAGCCGTCGTCGAAATGCTCAAAACTCCAGCTGAACTTGCCAAACCAGACCGGACCAGGTGAAGATGATCGCTATGTACACATTCCACTCGGCAGACAGTTACGCGCTGCGCTCTCTCCGAGGGTGGCTGCTATTATACTTGACGGGAGGTCGTCTCGAGAAAACGGCAACAGCCCAACTCGTGTGATAATCCTGTGGCGTGTGCTCGATCCGTTACACCTTCTCGGAGACTGTCAAGGAGGTCTATGATGCTTGATGTGTCTCTGCGGCTCGTGAGGCAAAGGCGAATGGTCTAGGTGCCCCCGATGATTTCTTGGTGGGATGCCTTAAACTTGATCAAACAGCCGCCCACGCCGCACTGACTCTGGCGCGTGCATCCGGCTCGTTAAACCCGGAGCCTAAATGCTGCTGACATGGCATGGCATTCCTCTCTGGAAATTGGCCATGAATCCTGCCTGGTGTCGAAGCAATGTCTACTCGTACAGTACGCAGTCCGATCGGAGCAGAGCATAGCGATTAAAAGCCGCGATAGATTTCCTAGGCAAATACTCCGTACGTCTGAAGAATGCCGCGCTTGCATCAAGCTCTGTATTCCCCCTTCATCCGGTCCGGTGATGTACAGTACAAAACAAAGCGCGCTGTCGACGCTGCCATCAAAACTTCTCTGCGAGTATCTTCTTCAACTGCCCACTTTGAGCCTCATATTTCATCACCTTCTCCTGGCTGGCCATCGCCTTGCTCAGACACCAGTGGATACGAGGCTTCAGTTCGCTTGGTGTCCCCGGCAAATCTGCCAACGTCCTCAATTCCGCCTCGTATTTCTCCACGTTCTTGTTTTCCTGGCCGATCAGCTGTGACAGAATAGCGAGATCGAGCCGCGCCTTGAGGACTTCGTCGTCCGTCAAGTATTCGAATGCAGATTGGTAGACCGGTTTCCCTGGTTTGATGCCGTATGGTCGACCGTTCTTCGAGGTAATGGATATTAACTCGGCCTGCTCGAGAGCTTGCAGCACAGTCTCCCCGTCTTTGAACAGATCGTTGAGAATGAATTCGTTGTATCGAAGAGTTTCGTTGGCCGCCAGCTCCTTGACCAGCAGCCATGCTTGCTGAGGCGTCCATTTGCGGGTCGACACATCGACGTCAAGGAGATACATTTTCAAGATCTCTGACGCGGACTGCTCGATGATTTGACGTACGGCTTCTGTTTTCCTGCATTAGCACCGAAACACAGCAAGAGCGAGAGATTGACATACTGCCGGGCGATTCGCCGGTTTTGATCCGTCTCGCGAGGAACTCCAGATCTGTCAGTCGACCTCCAAGCACTTGTATCACACCATCCAGCTCGTCAAGATCGCTCCGCCTGTGCGAAGCATCCGCTTTCTCCTCACCCGTCGGGGTGTTCTCGTCAGTGTCGCCATCCGCGTCCAGGTGTTTTAGGACGAGTTTCTTGGCCACTTCCGGAGAACAGTCGCTCAAAGTGATCTGGCGGAACACACGATCCGGCAGCGCCTTGCTAAGTGATTTGGAGAATGAAACATCCGTCGTCAGGAAAATCACGTGGGCGATGTTCTGTGTCGTCAGCACGGCAGCCCATTCCCCAATCTTGTCGTAGACCAAACTCGCCGATCCCTCGTTATTTTTGTGGAGGAAGTTGTCAATCACTACCACCGGCCGGCATTCGGGGTGGGCTTCAAGCCATTCGTCGTCGGCCATCTGAGGATCCTTGTCTTCCTTCTTACGTGGAGCCAATGCGATCTGCTTCAGTGCAGTCGTCGTGTTGCCCCAGATCTTGGCGAGTTGATTGTCCAGTGTCTCGGAAAATCCAGCCTTGGTACCGATCGTGGCGGTTGCAGCGAGATCGACCATGCTGCTGATACTGTTCATCCAGGAGAACACCGGTTTATAGCCGACTTCTGCGGCGGCTGCAGCGATGGTGTTGCTGTCTCCTCGGGCTTCCTGGATCTTCTTGCAATCAATGATCAGAGTATTGGGGCGATCCTTCAGTGCTTGGTCCACCACCAGCTCTTTCTTTCCGGCGCCGCGAGGCCCTTGCACAACTATAAAGGTATCGGCAGTCTCGATCAGCCACGTTTGTAGTTGGTTGATTGCGCCCTGGCGATCCTCCCAAACAATTCGGAGATTCTCGTCGTCACGCTTGTTCTTTCGGAACCGGATGATGTCGTAACCGCGCAGCAGCTGGCCTCTGATCCACTTGATGATGGGCTGATCCTCCATATGCAAGCCGTGAGTGACATGCATTCTGATGAAGAAGGTCCTGATCGGATCGAACACAGCAACCGAGGCGGCCGTGAGAAGGGCAACCAGGATGGGAATGACGATTCTCGGGTGGTTCGTCATCCAATCCCAGATCCAATTCGTCCTCTTCTTTGACTCGTAGCTCAATTTGAGTAGAGTCCCTGTTTTCCCGCCTCCCTCTTCTGGAGGCACTACGTAGCCATGCATACAGTTCTTAGCCATGGTTGCAAATCTAACTCGGGTATAGTCGATAGTTCCATATTTCGGGGTGACTTTCGAGTCGGAAGGTTGCGAGGCGATCTCTGAGAGCTTGCCGTACCTGCGGAACAGTGAGTACAAGGTCTCCTGGGTCAATTCGGCAGCGGTATTTTCCGGCGCAGTAGGCAGAAATTCCACCTTGAGTCGAGCTGTAGGCAGGCGATATAGATCCTCAATCCACGGTTTGCCCTGCACTAGGAAAGCCCGAACTCTTCTCAGGGGATTGAACCATGGTCTGATCGGCTTCTCCTGGAGATATTGCTTCAGTGTGCTTTCTAGTTCGGTGGAATTTATTCCTTCGTCATGAGAGAACTTGACAAATGCGCCTCCTTCGCGTAGCCGGGGTAGGATCTTTTCAACACGCAGAGGCAGGCCTTCTGGCAGAGCTCGTTTGATGATACTGCCCGGATCGGCTAAAGCAAGGTTGGGCTGGTTGACCTTGCTGAGGGAATCTGCCAGGAACTTGTCCGGGTTGAGGTATGGGATGCGGTTCAGCCATTGCAGCTTTAGTGGGAAGACATCTGCGACGCGGTCAGTGCAGCTCTTCGAAGTATTTGCTTCCAGCTTGGCTCACTATCGAAGAAGAAGATCCCTTGATTCTCCTGGGTCAGGATGTGGCCTGATTCGTTGTCGCCAGACTCGGTGGATGTCGTTCTCCTGCTTGGAGCAACTGCGGGCGCTCTAATTGTTGGTCGAGCATTTCTCCCTGTGTAGAGCAGCTGCTTTCTAGGAAAAGTTGTCAGAAGAGGACCTGGCCGCCCGAGGGAGCGTCCAGCAGTCCTCGAGAGTATCATCGTCACTGTCCCCTCAGCATGGTGGGATTGAAGGTGTGTCCATGTCTACAAATCTTAGCTGTCCTGTATATTGACAGAGACTGGAGTTGATGACAGCGTCGAGTGCCTGATCACAGATCTAACAAGTCGGCTCTTGTGACCACAAAAGCTTGCTGCCCGCCGTCACCAGCTGCCACTTGCGCATCCAGTTCGGCGGGCGCATTTGCTCAATGACGTAGCAGAAAGTAAATCTGTGGCTGCTTCTGTGGCTGCTTCTGTGGCTGTGCATTTTTCACTGTGGCTTGAATCCTTGGGACACTTTCAACGCGTCCACTGTTCCGTTGGCATCTCTTCTTTCGAGCAAAAGCGACTGCCTCGAAGATGAGCTGGTGGTGGAAGCCTAGGGCTGCTGCTCCGAGCAGCGAGAATGGCGACAACACTGCTCTACCCGTTTCGCCGACTCCGCAAGAAGTTTTGGCAGCTCCGATCAGCGCAACAGCTGCTCCTCCCGTTTCAGAGCCAGTCACTCGTGTCCTAAGTAGAGAAGAGCAGGCTGAGCAGGAGTGGGCATTGTTGTTGAGAGACCTTCAAGCAGAAGCTAGTGATGGACGGACTGAGAAGACCACATCCACCCAGAAAGAGACGGGATCGCAGGCGACACTTACTGGGACCGACATCTCTCCCAACTCGTTGTACCCGACCGATATGTCCTGTCGTTCCGCCTTCGACTATGCAATGTTCTGCCAAAGCTTCGGTGGTCAGTTCGTCAACGTCTACCGTCACGGTTCTTTCCGCTCATGTTCGAATCACTGGGACGACTTTTGGCTCTGTATGAGAACAAGGAAGTGGGACAAGGCGGACCGCGAGAGAGCTATTCAGGAGCATTACCGGAAAAAGGCAGTTAAATGGAAGACCGGGCCCAGCAGTGAAGATGTATGGGAGGTTCGAACAGAGCCCGTCAAGAATCCCATCTCTGGAAACCTCGCTGAACTCGAGGCCGAATTGGAGCAGTTGAAGAAGAATAACCCAGCTGTATCAGAAACCTGGAGTCCAGCACAGTAGCAGGAAACACTAATGGTCAAATTCGCCATGAAAGGAAGGGCTCCGGCTGAGTCGTAGGTTTTCGGGTTTCCTGTCACAGTCATCAGCGGAGGCTCAATATTACACCGCTCTGAGTACCCTTCACCTGTTGACTATGCTCTTCACGGCGAATCAGGCAGTCAAGAGCACTGGAACCATCCAGCGAACAAACTCCGCTCTGATCACGATTGATAACCTTTCCTTTTTATCTCCTCCGACGTACCCACCTCATTCAACGGCCATACTCTGATAGGCTGTTGGGAGCCATGGAGCCACTACTTCGGGTCCTGATGGCCGAGGAGCCAGTCTCTATGACGCCTCAACGAGCTTTCGAGCAGGCAGACGACCTCCTACAGCAAGCCGCAGCCCTACGAGAAAACGCCAATGACCTCCGGGAGCAAGCTGATTTCATGTATCAGCGAGCCAACACCCTCACCAAAACCGCTAAAGGCCTTCAGCAAATCGCCTACCAAGACCGCGAGGCTATGCAAGTCATGTGGGACAAAATCCTACGCATGTCGAAGGAGGATTTCGAGTTGTACTTGTCTGACTCCAATCATGCTGCTCGCTTCAAGGAGATGGCGACACGCGTTGAAGATGGTTTGGTCAACGTAGACCAGATGAATGCATTCCTCAGCGACTTCCTGGATTCCATCGATAGTGGGAATCATCGGAGGTCAGCAGCACCTGAACCAGAGATCCCAGCAATGGGCGAGCAAGCTGCTCGGAGCCTTTTGGAACCGGAGCCGATCTGCAAACCAACCTTGAAACGACGAATCTCTACTGCCAACGAGGGAGACGAGGCTGTCCCATACCCAGCGGCAAAGAGGCTGAAGAGAATGAGACACAATGAAGAATCAGGACCATCTTCAGATGGAGACAAGACCATCAACGGCCAAGCTGTACGACCTCGTTCACGTGCGCCTACGGATCGCATCGTTTGCAGTCCCCAAGCCTCGACCGATGCAGGAGAAACATCAGGGACTGAATCGGACTCTGCAGAGTATGAAGAATCTGGTGGACACCGGGTTGGATCTGAGGCGACGGACTCGTCTGATGAAGAGGAAAAGGCATCTTCCACATCGAGCGACATTCATACTACAACAGAAGCCTGTGACTCTGTCGACGAAAATTCCTCGACGTCCAGTGATGACACGAAATCCGAATCCGGGCGGTCATGTACACCAACCAGCACGTCAGCATCTTCATGAAGTGCCGACTCTGCTGATGATATTGCGGTTCAAGGAGCCAAGGCTCGTCCGGAAAGTACGAGCCGGACTGCGCGCCACAGCGCGAGCGAGATGGTTGCAGCCCCGACAGGTCAAAAGGACAAGAAGCGGAAAACAGGTGCCGAGCCACTGCGCAAGCGAGGCAACACAAGAGATGAGCATCGATCATAGTTTGGTGTACCGAGTGAACAAACCTTGAGGCCGAATTCATGTCCATGACCCAGTGATAGAGCCCTCTGAGAGAACCAGAGCTGGCTGTGGCCACGGCCGGGAAGCGACAGATCTACTGGAATCTGACAGATCAGCAATGCGAGGATGAAATGAATCTCAAATCAGGTGTTCTCCTACTCACTTCACTACCAGAGAGCAGATGAATAGCAGCGGATCGATCTTGTCACTTGACATTGTCGTCGCCGAACTGAACACCGCTCCAGACCTCGATATCAGCTCTTCTTCAAGTCCTCTGTTTGTCAATCACCTTGATTGCGTCTGCCTCTCTTGCATCTCGATGCTCCAGCATCACTCATATTCACTTCCTCCGCGTGTTGTTTGATATTCTTGCTTGTTTTATCTCTGCGACTCACTATGGCGGCTGTCTCAGCCTGCTCAAATCTGCACTATCTGGAGGCCGACTGTATCGACGAGCAATATAGAGTCCTGCAGGTTCTTTCCGACGATCTCCACTATGCCTCGACCATACTCAAATACAAGGTCTATGATGTTGAGAGCCGATCTTTCACTGTGAGAAAGGCAGCAAAGGAGGCGAATGCAACCGATCTGTACAGCGGCAGAGGCCTGGCAAACGTGCAGAATGAAGAGAAATGGCGAGTGAACCAAATGCTGAAGAACAACGCCATGATGCTCGACCTCGCCGAGCAGGTCAAGATTGGTCTGAAGACTCTAATTGAGATTGTCTGCGCCACCCCAGGTGCTGTTCAGGCGGATCTGAAGGCAAACAACGACCTGCGGGAAGGTGACATTGAGATCGACTCGGACGCAATCTCAATCAAGAAGGCGAGCTTGGGTCCGCCACTCGAAGATCAATCAGCCAAGGGATTGACTCAAGCGCGACACATCTTTGTTGACTCTAGCAGATTTGTCCCTGTCAACTTCCGGGAGGCGTCAACTCCAGTTCAGGGGGAAGTTCATTCTAACAAGTGCAAGATCGACAAGCCGCGACAAGTCAAGAAGGTCTGCTTCGTCGAAGATGCCGCAATGTCAAAGTGCCAGGCAGCTACGAAGGCTTTGTACAGCATCGTGGAGCCTTTGGGTCATCGAGACGACCCGCAATGCAGCACGAACAAGGTATTCTCTCACGTTGAGATCCCAGACAGATTGACTGCGAAGAAGCGGAAGGAGAACGCCGAAAGAGCTCATTCACCAGCACAACCCTGCAACATGGAACAGATGGAGAAACAATTGCATGCCTGGATCCCAAACAAGATCACCATGCCATGTCTACCCGTTGATAGAGACTTGCAAGGGCTGATGACCCCGAACGCAGAAAGAATTCAACGAGACTGGGCATACGGGCCAAAGACCGTGGGAATGGACTAACATCCCAGGTGCTGTACGCACGAGCTGGCGACTCGGAGATCTGGAAAAGACAGTCATGATGACGAGGTGCGCCACATGGGCTCGGAGCCGCATGTCGCAGCTCAGACAGGAATGTGCTCTCCTGCTGGGAAGACGAGAAGTGCTGGAGGAGCATGATCCTCCTTGCTTGAGCTGCCGTTCGCACACAATACTTAGCGACTTGATGCTGGGATTCTACGGGGGCCAGCAATTGCCTTTGGGATTTCATGGTCACACAAAATCTCGACTCTTTGGGAAGGAGACAAAATTGCCGGCGTTAACATGACCATATGCCACATTTCAAAAAGTACTTCAGTCGATTGGATAACTCGAACCACAGTTTCCTCCATGTTGATCCGACTTCATCTGATATTTCATCCGTGCTTGAGACGCAATGCGCCGGTTGTGCCGCGCCGTCCGCTGATGATACTCTAGTGTTTCTGCTCCAATGCAAGTCGATTTCCATATCGGTTGTATAGTCTTACCTGGGTGATCACCGTGGAATCGTTCGTGGTCAAGTCCACCAGGCGTACTCGATACAAACGAAAGAAAGCTGCTTCAGTGATCATTCAGCTGACAATGCCTTGGTCGATAATTAGTGCTCTGCACAACTTCTACCTGAGATAAGTCGTCCAAGCACATGTACCATCTTATTCTCATGCCACATTACAGCATTCCTGATCACCAGACCTCTGCAGTGGCAAACGTGTACGCCGCCCTCCGTTGAAACACCGCTGTCGAGAGAGGAGAGTGATGACCGGTCAGTCATCCTTGTTGGCAGCTGTACTGTACCAATGAGGACGGACTCCTAGCCAGGGTCAACAGCGCCATGATTCACAAGCAAGGAGCCCATGAAGATATAAGGGCATAGGGGGTTCTTACACGAACAAAGTCGCGCCGCAGCTCTACGAGACAATCGCCGGGAGTTTGGGAAGAAGCCGTCACCGTCCAACCAGCCAAAGGAATCCAACTACTTGCCTCAAGCTTCTTACACCATGGCCGGGACTGTCCAGAAAGTCGTCCTCCTCGGGGTATTTGAGATTCCCGATCCGACATGCTTGATGTCAAATGATCTTCTCATGTGATCGAGTATTAATATTGGGGAACAGATAAGTAGGAAGGCCATAATAGCCGAGCTCGCTGCGGCGTGCCTCGTCGTGACGGCTGCATTACGAACAATGAGCATCAAGTTTCCGGATCCATCCATCCTTCCAGCAGTGGTGGACTACCGCTCGCAGTCTTCTCATTGAAGTCCCCCGAGGTCAAGTTGCGGTCGTCATGGCCATTCCTCCTAACTCTTCGCCGACGGGGTATCGTCGTTGGTGCGGTACTTGCCTCGGGAAGCGTGAAGCATGTCATCACACTAGCCTTCGCGGGCGACGCCTTCAACGAATATAACACGGAGTTGCCATTGTATGCTCCCAGAGTCAAGGCGCAGAAAACGTTGGAGGGAAATTGAAGGGGCTACGCGAGAAGTAGAGTGCTATCATTACAGGGGGTTGGTATTGGGTAAACACCTCCAGTCTCAAACCAATTTAGAACCCCGAACACCTCGAACGAGATGGCGAGATACTAGACAAGATGTATCAAGGCTAATACCATTACTCCCGTCTGACGCACAGCAATTCCGCTAGGATACTACTGGGTCAATCCTCTCGTACACCGTCCTGGTACTGATCCGGAGGAGGCCAGAGGTGCAGCATGTGCCGTGTCTCGACTGCCGCAAGAGCAGTGTGCAATGTGCGGTGTCTTCAGAGACTCAGCGAATTCCTAGAGTCGATTCGTCTACGTAGCTGACTATACGGTGGGCGTGAACATGGCTGGCGCTATCACTGAAAGAGGCCAGACTTCACTGGAATGTGGTACAAGTCGACTCGGGCGAACTGTCTGCCACGGCGAAGATGCTGTGGGATGAGGACAGAAATGAAAGGTGTCGCTGTTGACCTTCTGACTCCAGGTAAGTGCCCGTTCAGCGTAGTTTCCTGCTTGCTCGATATGCTAACCATCGTTCCTGGCGCAGCATACAACATGCTCGGCACGTATGGGATATTCGAAAAGACCAACACTTATGGCGGCGCTGACTTTGGGAATTTGATTGAGACCGGATATGGCCATCAACAATCGCAGGATGGGCTCAAGGAAGAGCTGAAGATGCTGGTTGCGGAAACAGCGCCAGCCTGAAATCTTAGGCAGACGATACCGCGGCCTGCTTGCAACGGCACTTTCGTGGACACGATAGTATCAAAAGGTCGAGCTCTGCTTAGCCTCTACGCCACTCCTGCTGTCCTCACCGAGATGAGATGTCTTTGTGAGTGGCGCCGACTGGAATCCAGGGACTCGGAGTGCTGAGCGGGTTCTGATTGAAGCCCGCTCGTTCGTCAACCGTCTAGCTATCGTCGTTGACATACTTGTCATAGACATCAGGATACCATCTCCTGCCCACGTCCCCTATGCGCATTCATTAGTCTGTACCGCCACGGACGCAAAAGGGTACACATCAACAACAATGATCTCCGTCCTTCGACTGCGAAGAGAACACGATGCAATGCACGATTGTGCGAACGCGAAGACTCCGATAAAACTCACTATGACTCCGGATTTTCGTCCTCAATTGCGCCTCCCCCCACGTATCGTACTTTCCCTTCAAGAACGGACTGTCGACATTCCTCGCCTCGTCGCCCTCAAGCCCATCGCCCCATCTGTGCCTCCTTTCGTCAAATTGCGCCCACAAGCTCATAAAGTCGTGCTTCCTCAGCCGCGGCTGCACGCCCTGGAAGAACGGCACGCTATACCGCTCGAATGAGCCGGACGGGAGCAACACGCGGTGCGTCGTCGCTTTGCACAGGCCGTTGGTCACGACTTCGAAGGCTTGGCCCATGTTCACGACAAAGGTGCCTGGCATGGGAGGGACGTCGATCCAGGTGCCGGACTTGGTCAGGACTTGGAGGCCCCTGCCGGAGATGCTGCCGCTGCTGCCGGTGCTGCCACAACCGTTCGATGAGGGCGAAGAAGACGAATAAAGACGCAAGGGTTGCGCTTGTTCTTGTTCTTGTGCTTGTGCTTGTGGTGGCGGTTGCGTTTGCAGCAAGAATGTCATCCAGCCGGAGGAGTCCTTGTGGGGGCCTACACCTTGGATCCAGGCCGATGGAACATGACCGTCCTTTGGAGACTGGTCTACAGCGGCAGATTCAGAGGCAGAGGGGTCCGCAGAGCCGGATGACCGATAATGCACGACCTTGAGCCGATCCTGAGGCCCGGTGAAACGCTGCAGGACGCCGCTCTCCACCTCGAGGGCCTCCTCCACAAGGCTCAGAAACCTGGTGCTCAGGGACTGCATCTCACGGATATACGCTTCGACTGCCTCCCTCAAACGTCCCACCGACACACCCGGGGTCTCGACGTCGCGGTCTCCTGTATCGCGATCGACTACGGGCCACTGGTTCGGGCCCAACAGGCGCGTAGACAGGCTTTCGTCTCCATCCCGAACAGGCACTTCGTTCGCGAATTCAAACTGTTCGCGCTGGTCCTGGCTTCCGGCTGTGGTTTCGTGGCCAAACGAACTATATCCCAGGAAGTGCGGGGAGTTGAGTAGCGAGGCGGAGGATTTGACACCCTCCGGGAGGTCGAATAGAAGAGGCAGCAACGCTAGGAGGTTGTCCACGACGGTGGCATCGACGCCGTGGTCGGAGATGTACAGGAAGCCGATGTCGAGGAGGGAGTGGCGGAGTTGGGCGAGGAGGTCTGCGCGAATGGACGGGTCACTGTCAGAAGAAGCTTTGCTGAGGTTGATTGTGGGGATGCGGTCGGGGACGGATTGAACCTCGGACATGGTGTGGTTCATGGGACAGATGGAGGCACGGGCGGAGGAACGACTCTCTCCTTGTCGTGGATTGAGTCAGCATGGATGGACGGTCGGATAAGATGGGAGTAGTAAGTTTGCTGAAAGATCAGATGGGACGGAGAGGAAAACCAAACCAAAGCACGCCATTGTAGCTCACACTTTGCAAAGAACGGGCCGAAGTAACAAGCATTGCAAGCACCACAAGAGCCGAAGCGCTTACGTAAATCATATCCTCAAACTCTGGTGAGCTGGTGGTGAGCCAGAAGAGACGTTGTTCACATCAGCATGGGGTGAGACGACGACAATAAGACAACGCAGACGTGGGTTTCAATGACTGTTGATTGTGGGAAAGCTATGTGAAAGCTGACATCGACCAAACGGTTGATGTCAATTAGTGGATGCCGTAATGAATGTCCGCTGTAGTGATGATTGATCTCCAAGTGCCACCGGTCTGGTAGCGCCCTGACATGTTCCCAATCCTGGTAACAATGATCCCATCCAAGGTTCGTCAAGAGACGACGCATTCATTCTGCTTCCAACATCATTCACATAGGATATTTTTGCATGCGCCTTCGCTTAGGGTGCAGTGGCCTTGGACGTGCCAATCTTTTTGGGGTTTTTGGGGGGGCAGTGTTGTGGTTGGGAGTTTTGACTCTGGACATTCTTCCATCTTTGAGGCCAGGAGGGTGTTTGTCCTGTGCTCTCATCAGGAAGTTTGCGCACCTCTTTGCGAGTGTTGACGCTTTGTTAGTGTTCACCTTAGAAAGGTTCGAGCGTTGCGTGCTCTGATTGTTGTTGTTGTTGTTGTTTCCTTGACGGTTGACCAGCGATGGTGGGTGAAGGCTTGCACTTTTTCTCGCCTTTCGATGTGCGCCGCTTCACCAGTGTCGCATGTGATTGTCCATCTGATATGATCGCACGTCAATCTCGTCACCACCAACACAAGGCAGGTGAGCCGAGTATTGCACCGGCAGCGACTTCCCCAGTGAAACTGAGGTAGTCACTACGGGCACGTGATGCATGTCAATCGTCAAGACGTTCAGGTTCCGAAATGATCAAGAAGTGATGAGGACAGCAGGAGCTGTTGCAGCCCGATGTCTTCCGTGCTTCTTGGGGGACTTCTTCTCCTCGGGATCCTAACCCGTCTGAACATCTGGGAGACGGACAGCGATATCGCCAGATTGAGTGATGTAGCGAACCCATGGAAGCGAGGGGTATTGCAACTGTTTCGCAAGTCAGTGATATGCGGCGACAGCGATGGTCAGGGTGATGACATACCTTTGGTTCAATAATCTTCAAGTAGCGAACTTGAATACCACTGGTGGTGAAGTACGGGATCTCAAAGTTGACATTGATCGGGCGCTTGGATTTGCCTTCTCCAATACCACCCATGCTACCACCGAAACCGCCAGTCATACCGCCACCACGCTCATCATCGCCCTTCACACTGGGCAAGCCCAGCTCAGCGCGCATGAGGAACTCCTTGCTACCTCCAAATTGCTTGATCTTCCAGACGATGGCGGACTTCTCAGGTGCATAGTGGACCGAACCAACATTGGTGCGGAATCGCGGAGAGTCAGCATCGTCGGGGACCGGGATGATGATCTCGACGTTGTTGGCAGTTGATCGTCTCTTGAATTGAGCGCGTGCCTTCAGCATGTACTCGATGCGAGAGCCAGAGTGAGATTCAACGACGCACTCCACCCAGATGAGGGGCTTGACAGCGGTGTTGAGACGGTAGCTCATGAGTTCGAACTCTCCATCAGGAGGGATGAAGCTGATGGTGCGATCGTTCTCGAAGCGAGATAGTCTCACACATTGGTGGAACTTGACGTCTTCCATCTCAACTGCTTTGCCGCGAGTGGCTCGGCCGGTGGTCTCGAACATGACCTTATCATTCAAGCCCAAGCGGAGTTCTGGCATGCCGGAGAGGTAGCACTTCATCTTGATGGCACCGAGGATCTCCGAGCGAAGGACATTACCCGTGGCTGAGACCAAGAGATTGAGCGACTCGATGACGTCAAGGAAGACTTCGTTCTTGCGGTAACGAATACCCTCACTGCGCCAGGACACAGCATTGGTGACAGCAATGGGAGGACGAGCCTGAACCTCGAGCTTGTGCGACTCTTGGGTGATGTACTCCTGTAGGATCTTCGACTCCGTGGTTTGCGGATAGCCAAAGTCCATCATCTCGTCCAACAACTCGTAGATGATGACGAAGTTGTCGCGAATAGACTCTTCTTCCAACTCTTTGAAATACTCGGTGAAAACCTCAACAATCTTATGAAGAAAGAGGAGGATCTCCGCAGCATTGGTGTTGCGCTTGGTCAGAGCGAGAAGGTAGAGATTATTATGACGAATGTAGAGGTACTAGCAGACGCGGTCAGCTTTGTTTCGACGGTCTGGCAGAACCGCGTTATGGACGCGTACATTAATCCCTTCGTCAGAGAAACATGGTGGCACAGCGGAAGATTCCTCTTCGGCCTCCGAGAGCAAGACGGGGAACTTCTCGACGGCAGACATGGGAATATCGCCACGATAGTTGCGCGCGAGAAGGGTCTGGGAGAGCGTCAGTCTGGTCTCAGATTCATTTCGAGGCTTCTTCACTGCGCGCTCACCTTGCCCTTCAAGTCGAGGAAGAAGATTGCCGACGCCATGGCGCCTGCAGGTCCTCACCAGAGAACCGAGAAGTTGAGTGCCTGTCAGCAGACAAGTAGGAGGGTCGGAACGTTTATGAGGTTGAAACGAGAGGTTTGAAGAGAAAGGCGCATTCGCCTGCGAGTGCGACTGTGAGAAAGAGTGGTTGTGGGTGGGTGAGTGAGAAGTGAAAGAGAGGAGAGAGGGGGTGTTGTAGAGGAAAGTTGTTCCGGAACAACTTCGGGTCTTTATCGCAGCCTCGCCAACGGTGATCAGCAGTAAGAATGAGGCTGAGAGACTCAAAACTCAGTCGCTTGGACCTGGTCAGCACGCTCTCGTGTCATTTACAGTGAGAGACCTACCTTCCTCTACATGTGCCTTATCAACTATTTATCAAGGAAGTAACGCAATCGCATCGGATCCATAGCCCGCCAAATGAACGGCACCCCCTGAGACAATCCATCGCTGTCAAAGCTCTTCGCCTGAATCGAATCGCGTACTCATCTGCGCCATGTCAGTCTGGAACCGAGCTGCAGCATTACGAGTCTCGCTGTTGGTTCGGCTGAGGAAATCGGGTTTGAGAACACCGCTGGAAGGTTTGTACCCTCATATCTGGAGCCTGACCGGTTGAACTCCAAGAGAAGTCCAAAGTCCACGGTCCACGAACCATCGGTTGTAGCAATCCGCCTGAGAATGACCAGAGATGTTGTGGCACAGCTGGATACTGGAGTCAAATGCAGTGGAGGAGCCGATGGTGAAGTTCTGATCGAACGTGTCCACCAGGGTTAAAGAGCTTCTTCGCACCTGCAAGCAGTAGCGAGTATGCTGGGTACATTACGAGACCACCCAGTCAGTTGTGAAGCCATCGCGCGAGACCTAGCAGATGTACGCACTCAGATCTAGATATCCTCGAACGCAGCCTCATCCACAGCGCTGGCCACGGCATAGGCTGCGGTCAAATGGAACATATCGGAAGCTATCGCCTCGTTGCTTTCGAATAATGTCTTGGCTAGAAACCGGTCGTCTGCGCTAACCAAGGGGTTTTGTATATCAAATCTGCACCCTCGTTTGTCTTGATCGCAAGAGGTAGGAACTCCGCGGTTTTGGGGTGTGTATAGGAGTAAGCGGTGCTCGCGGCAGTATATCTACCTGGTTGTTGAGGCAGACCACTCAATGATGAATAACAACAACGAAAAGCCGACCCGCTTGCTGCAGGTCTGATAATGTTTTGCCATCAACTCGGTGGTGATGTTGTCGGCAACCTTGAACGGTAGTTTTTGGTTAGGGCTGGCTCTGCTGAGCGAGAACGGGTTAAAACAGAGGCGTTCCGTGGAGAAGAAAAGATCTTGTGTAAAGTTGGTGAACGCGCCAGGATCAACGCCTTTGAATCCCTATATTGCGATGAAGGAGGAGAGTTCCTCCATGTCCGAAGTTTCTGATGTTTGAGTAGTATTGGAAACCTGAGCACATTCTGTCAGTAAAAATAGGCAGAGAGACACGCGTGTCCCAAACCTTCGACAGAGCTGCGATGACCTCCTGCGCCTCGAAGACATTCGCTTCCTGGTCGAAAAGCTCCACTTCCGCGGCCACAAGAGCGTCTCCCAGCTGCCCGGTCAAAAAGTTCAAGAGATTCCCCAGCACTGACGGTGCATAAACAAATCCCTGCTGGCTGGCTGCGACTTGTTGCTGCCGGTCCAATGGCGCCGGATCATGTATTGGTAACACATCGCACTTTGTAGCATTACTTGCTTGCCTGAGCTGAAGTAGAGCTGTTCAGGGTCTGAGTCAAAGTTGTTACGGAAGCCGTCGCCCACAGTAAGAGTAGAAGCGAAGGATTCATGATGTTATGGTGCTCCTTCCCACCGGAAGTGAGCCATATATGCTCCCTCCACAAATTTTGTCGACATTGTTATTATACCACTCGCTGGGGATGAGTATCCAGCGTCTGGGCAAGGCTCAATCTCTGCTCTAAAGTTAGGGCCTTCATCTGCACTTCGGAGAATCTAACATCTGATGAATACCCAGTAACGACATCTGATTGTGTTGTAGTAGGAGTTTGTGACGTCGGCTGTATTAGGCCTTGCGGGCTGGGCTACTTACTGGTACCCAGCCTAGCCTTGATATCATTTACTGAGTCACGCTGTGTTCGCACTCGTGGCTTGATACAACCGAATGCAAGTATGATAGCAGATGCTGTTATCTGGCAGGAACACGGCGTACACATGATATTTAGAGTCGTCAAAGCCGCATTAGTATGCCGTCGAATGAAGTCTTCATGGCTGCAAGGTTCACGGTGAAATGATAAAGTGCTACTGCATAGGATGAGGAATCATTGTCATGCCAGAGGTACCAATGGCGCTCAGCTGGTAGGGGGATAGTGATAGCTGTTGAAGGTAAGCAAAGCTCATCTGACTCTCGTGTTCTTAACGGCATCCTTCCGGCGACTGAGCCTAAAACCGTAGAGATGCATTGCGAGGAGCGAAGTCGAAGTTCGGGCCATTGGGGAACTGTTGCACCATGAAGGCCGCAGTCGAGACCTGCAGCAAGGTGTCACTGAAGCGATTTCTCACCTGTGTCAACTGTTAGGTGACTTTTGAGTGACTGGTAGGTGACTGGCAATTGAGCGGCGCTGACATCAGCAGTCTATGCCAAGCAAATTTCCCCGACCTTTTTTGTTCCGCGACAAAATTTCGAGACTTTCTTCCCTTCCTACCAACGCGCCCGAAAGACAGTGCAATGCAGCATTATTGCCGAGATCGATTGGCATTCTGCCACCGTCTCTGGTTCTATTGGTTGTTGAATTTTGCGATTTAGAGACGCGGAGACCGACGATATGGACGGTGCCATAAGAGCTGGCTGAGCAAATAATCAAACCGTTGCTCAGGCGGTGTCAGAGGCCCCAGACATTCTAAGCCCATGATTCCTGTACATGCTAATGGGGCCATTGTTGGTACAATTTTCTTCTGAACAATACAGGCGATGTGGTTTCCACGCCCAATCCCTCACCCCTGCGATCCCAAGGGCTGCGCGACCCCCTGCCTTGTTTTCCAGTGTCTTTTCAGGCCCAGTGGCATGAGTACCTTTTCCATGGCAATCCGATTCGCGACGGCCCCTCCCTGCTCCAGAGCCAGTGCCCCTATTATTGATAGTAAAGCTTGTGCGTAGACGAGTTCGGAGCCGGATGCTTGAAGACGTTCGGGCTGTCGTGGAATTAGCAGTGGACGTTTAAGTGACCTGGACGGAAGAAAACATACGTCTCTGGGATGCCACCGTACGACCTCTGGCAGCCCGTATTGCTCGGCGAGGTTTGCGAGCTGCTTGTGACTTGTAAACCAATGGTGAGCGCTACCCAATAGGCACTCGACTGATTCAGTTGCTGGATGGCGGAACGGTTCTCGGCCATGGGGATCCCGATCTTCAGCTCTTTGATAACGTGAAGGGTCGGCAACGCTGATAAGGCCCAGTGAGCATTGCAGTTCGACTATGCGCTTGCCTGGTCAATCTCGATCAGTAACCTGCCATTTGATAAAGAGCGGTTTGACCGACCAAAAAAGGCGAGTCTATCATTGAACCCTCTTCGTCCAGCATCGAAGCTTTTGTTCGTAACTGCCAACCACTTCGTCTCCTCTGATAGCATTTTGTCCCCATCTCTTCCAAGAAATTTGATATAGAACTCGTCAAGCTTGCGCTGGTCCTTGTTGACTTTGAGAGGTTGTGATATTCGGGGTGGGCGTACGCGCACAGGGGCTTTCAATGCCGGGGGTGTTTGTGACCACCGCGGAGGGCTATCTCTGTCCACGTCCATCTCAGAGAGCTGAGGAGACGCTGTTGAAACATGGCGAGCGTGTCTCGCGGGTTTGCCAAATGCTTCCCGAAAACGAAGGTGCTCGCATGATGCGGTCGATCTCGAGGGTCGGAGAAGGTCAAGAACGAGGCGATTCGAGGACGACGTTCTAGGTGCCATGGATCGGATACTCGAGGAGAAGCGACAAAGTCTGAGGGAATCAGGTGCTTTCTACCTGCAAAGAAACACGTCTTGCGCGTTGCCGATGGTAGGAAGAAGCCATTGACCTTCGACTTTGAAAATTAGTATCGCTTCAGAGGCGAATGCTTGACCCTAGTAGCGGAGTGGAAGTCACGGAAGCGTACTTCGCAATTTTACCAAAGCTTCAATTTGAGCCCAACGAAAACATTCTGACCTTACTCCCTACCTCCAGCAACCGTGATGTCTCTGCCACTTCTGCCTGCCTCTAGCGGACTCTGACCCTAGAATCTACCAAATCTACAACGATGCTCGGATATGCTGCATCATGGCGCCGTCAATACCATGACTGAGGATCGACTCAAGCAGTAGGCTAGACATTTAACTTTTCAGTGTCAAATTAATGATTTATATGGCTGCCTTGGAGGCTAGGCTGGAGGTACCCTGATAACAGGAATCCTCCTTGCGCTGCAGAATCCACTCTGGCTTCTGCACAATGAAGGCTCTGAGCGCTGTGTCTGTGGGCTGACATCAATGATATCGTCCATTTCTGCCTGACTTGACGAACCCTCGCCAATCACCAACATCGAAGCCAGGATAAGGCAATGCGAGAAGCACTGTTGGGAGAAATTTTTACTGCGGCCTCTTCAATGTAGAGGAGGTCCGATTTCTCGCTTGGGCTGCGGTGCCGTGATGACTTGTTCTGCGCGCAATCGATGGCATGCAGGAGTCGGCAAAGTCAAAGTCGCCAGTCCTTGCCCGACAAACCTCAGCTAGCACTTTTGCGCGCAACATTAAACAGCACCTATGGGGGTTTTGTACAGCGGGCCGACGAGTCAGAGTCGGATCGAATTTGGGGAGGGGGAGGGGGGTGGCATAACAGTATGAGCAGGTATTGGACCCACGACTTGTGACCAAAACAGAAGGAGAGACCACACGTCCCGAACAGATCATACCAAGGTATCCCCTCAAGGAACAGAACCAGCGCAGAGAGGAACGTTTCCAAAAGGCCTTTACCTTCCGTCCCGCAGACCAGCTTCTCTGCTTCTGGTCCAATCTAGGAAAATCCTCCCGATGAAAAAGGTATGTTCCTGAATTCCCTACCATTCTAGAACAGGCCTCTGGAGTTGCAACATCGAAGATGATGAGGACTGGTCTGACAGCAACAACGGTTCGGAGTGCAACGCTTCCGTAGGACAGACCGGGTCCGTGGAGAGCGGGATGGGGTTGGAATTGAGCGTGTATCCGCCTCGTGATGCAGCTAGCCAGATGTCAAATCCAGCGGGAAGATGAATATGACATGAAAGGCGGCAGCGAGGCTTCCCGGTGACAAAGTTCGTTCCTTCTTCCCCGACGTCGAATTTGTTGCCTCGAATGTGATCGAAGCCTGCCAACTCCTCGTTCTGTTTGAGTGGATATGCTGGCCACGAAGCCGTGCGAAGCCGACTATGGTTGAACCATGACCAGGTGTAATTTACATTGACAAAAACTTTGCTGCGGAGTATTGCAGAGGGAAGAGGCATTTCTTGTTCTGATTGGAAGCGTCACACAAGGGATGGGATGACGGCCAATCTTTTCGGTTCGACCAATGTTTGGTCCCCAAATTGATGGGCGACCCGACCGATTTGACAATCTGACATGTGGTTCACCCAATCGTTGTGCATGGTCGAGTAATGAGTGCAGGTTCGTGATACTACACGCCTGCGCTTCCAGAAAGAGGAGCAGTGTTTTCCAGAAGCGTGTTCATGATGCGTGATTCGTTGAAACTCAAATCTTAATAGTTGGACCTCTGGAAACCTTGTGTGCCATTCACGGTGCTTGGAGCCATCTGACATCTGGACCTTGGTTCAGTGGCTGTTGCAGTGCTGATGCTTTCCTGCAGTTCGAAACAACATGGGCGGGAGCGTCGGGTGTGAGAGCAAAAAGATGCAGCATGGAGGCCAGAAAGCTTCGGAAGTCTAAATCCAATGTGGCTGACATGTCAAATCAAAGCACGCCTTAGCTGGCTTCTTCCACAGGCTTTCTGGTAGGAGTACTCCGTCCACAAGATAGGCGGGACAGGAAGTCATTACTGAAGGCAAGTATGCACTGCCTGCAGGTACGAACGGCTGCTTTTCTACAGTAATTCTTGTAGCGGACGCATCCATGGTTTCGTTTCCAACCACTCCACCCAACAGCTCGCCTCTCGGAGCCAGCCTCATCGCCAAGGAGCCTTGCCCATTGAGAATGCACGGTCGCGGACTCCCCGAATGTGCTCGCAATGGCGTCAATGAAACAAAGGATCGCAACGACTAAGATCCGTTCAGACAAAGTCTCGTGTTCACAGACGCTCGGATATGGAAGGGTCCATCATACCGAATCGGGCAAGAGCAAGTTCTCCGATTCAGGCCTAGAGCGTTTGACCAGGATGAGCTCAACCGAGCCGTTGGGGGTTCTTCGCGTGGGCCTTGCTTCAGGGATCCATTCGAGTATCTCAGCTGTCGCCGGGCGGCATTCGAGCCATCCGTCTCATGATACATTGTATCCTGTCAGGAGGTTGCATGCACGGATGAGATTACTCTGCCACGATGAGGCATGCGAAGAGATCTTGTCTCGTTTACGAGTACTCGCATGGAGTTATCAGAGTCATGTACGGGGTACCAAGTACATTGTTTTAGCGCCCTACGAGTCACGTAGCTCGCAAGGATTCCGTTCCGGGGCAGTTATCTAAACTTTAATAAGATAGAGAGCCGAGGCCTTGCTCATCCAGGCTAACTCGAGAGGCTAGGGCATCGTTTTGCTGCACGAAAGCACCCGGAACAGCCTTGGCTCGCCGGCATTGAAGCGCTAGGCCCTTGGTTTCGGGAGGCGAGCGACGAGACCGGAGCGTGGGGGGGTGGAGCGTCCCCTGATAGGTTACCCAGAAGTAGTCGACTGCCAGACTTCAAAGTCGAGATTTCGGCGGCTTCTGCCCCGAGGATGCAGATGGGGATGGGATTTGTGCTGCGCCAGCAGGTCTCAGGCAGCCGAGCCTAACCCAAGAGGAGCCGCCCAGGGCCCGCCCTCCCTTGTCTCCCCCAGCCGGCCGTCGTCTGACTGCTGTCGATCACTTGTCCCAAAGTACAGGTCATGTCCGAACTCCGTATGTAAGTTCGACACTTCGACAGTTCGGACGTGTGATTCTCCCATGAGTACTGCGGATCAAACGCTGTCCCCCACTGGTGTCGCCAGTGCCTGTCATCATGGGTTGTTTTCGAGGGAGCTTTGGGGCCTCGCGTAGCAGGCTGTCTGCCCCTGCAATTTTATCCTCCCTCCCGAGGCCATGTCCCCGGAGCTCCCTGTCAACCACGTTCGCACTGGAGACGAAACCTGCCAAACTCATGAACCGACTGGTGTGTTTTCTCCAGTATCGTGCATCACATTCTCCTCTACTGTCAGCCGCAGTATCTAACCACCTGCTTTGAGGGAGACGTTGCACGGACTCGCGACCGCTTTTCCAGTTTTGATCGTAAAGCGACCTGACTTGAATGGGTGCGTGCAGGAGTCCTGCGGACGTCGTACGAATCTGTGACAGATTTCCTGTGGCATAAAAAGTCTTCGGTGTACTACTATGCTCGGTGCCACGGTGTAGCAGGCGCTTGGCTTGTCCGAGAGAGGGCAGAGTACCACAGTAGATCGCCTTCTGGCCCAAATTACACTTTGAGGCGCTGCCACATATTCATGAGAGGCGACGTAGCCATTCTTCGCCAGTGAATACCAAGAGGCCAGCTCGACCTTTGAAGGCTGAATATGCACGGTGCTCCAGGTCAGGAGATGCAACTGGAGACGTCAAAGGCAGTCTCTGACATCTCGGACCACCTTCGGTGGTGGTTCGACCCATCCTCGACCGTCCCCCAACACGTGCGTGGCCTGACGAATTCTATGCACACTCGAATATTGTGGCTTCGATGGATATTATGCATCCAGCGTACGGAGGTCACAGTAGAATTCCGCACGGCATCAGCTGAGCTCTGTCGCCTGCGCTTTGACGCACAAAAGGCCATCACTGTTTCTCACTCTCGCTTCCTGTCTCTCTTAAACACTAGATCCTGAAGATCGGTCCAAGTCTTGCTTGGACGGCAATGCTAGCCTCCGAGAGATGCAGTTGGCACGACTTAGCGGCTTCGTCTGGCTCTATTCTGCTGCTCGTCGTTCGTGGTTGGCTCATGGGCCACGCTCTGCAAATTCAAAGACGGGGATGATTGCCGGCTGAACCAAAAGAAGATGTTGCAGGTTTTCCCCAAACTGTTCATGGCGCCCATGCGTGTTAGAGTGTACGAGTACCCGAGGGAACGTGCACCATTAGCCTGAGCACTAAGCTTCCAGCTCCCACAAAGTTGTAGCGAGTACGAGGGCGCATGCCAGTCAGGAAGCGCCTAAGCCTAGAGAAGATAGGCGGGAAAAGCCACCCAGGCATCCCCTGTGCTAGCGTTGCGGCGGTGGGCGCAGCCCAAGAAGCTGGACACAGCGTCAGGCCTATGAGCCGACAGGGCCACGAAACCCTCTGCAGCGCGTATGCAGCCAAATCTATGCCGACACTGCCTTTGTGCTACAGGCGCTGCGAGTATTGACGAACGGGGCAGCCATAAGACGTTGGACGGGGTGTGCATTTGCGGGCCCGCTTGCAGTCCCGAACGCTGATTCCTTGACGTTTGGGCGCGGCTAGGTGAATAAGGTGGATCGGCCCATCTTTCTTGGGGGAGCCGCTAGGAATGGGAGGGTGGACGGGCCAATCCAGGAGCCAGCGTTGGCTCGCTTCGCCTTTTCAGATTGGTGCTGCTGCCGGCGCTGGTCCTGGCGTCTGGTGGTGTCGGTGCCGCCATTCCCACATTTTCGCCGGTCGCTTGGGTGCTTGGTGCTGCGTGCTGGGTGCCGGCTCCTGTGTCTGGCGTTGGCTCTGGCTTTGGCTCTGGCTCCGGGCTGGCTCCCGTAGCTCGTCCCAGACTCCCAGCTGCAAGCGTCTCTCCCACCCTTCACTTCTATCTCTTACATCCACCATCCTCTTCTCTTTCCCGTGCACTTGGTCTCTCCTACCCTCGCTGTCGCTACCTTTCCCGGCAGGGTAGTGAGCAAGTTCTTTGTCGTCATTCGTGCCGCAGTCGTCGTTGAGTGTTTGGTCAGTCTTGGTCGAAAAGGATATTTCACCTATCCCCACCGCCGTGCGCACGTTGAAGCCTCCGACTCAATCAGCAACGAATAAACGTCCCGGTACCTTGGCTCGTCACGGCTTCTACGTCTATCCTGTCTCACATCTATCGAGCGAAAAATCATCCGCGCCTGGGTTGCAGCAGCAAATATATTTGCGATCGACGCTTTGTTGGACACGATTTAGTGATAGCGTTCAGCACCGACCAGCTGTTCCATTACCTTACGGCTGGGCAAAGAGTGGGATTAGGAAGAGGGAGCCGCATCGGGGCAGGAGGAACTCGAACCGCCGAATCCCTCAGTTCAGTCAGTGAACAGATCTGAGCGGTAGCGCTTCCGAAAGTATACTGCGATTTACCTTTGATTGAGCCGGACAAAGACCGTCCTCCGATATTTCCCAGCCAACACCAAGTCACCAAGGAGTCGAAGCGCGTCATATTGGCGACGAAGAGTTGCCCTCAGAGGCAGGTGGAGGGTTGATCCAGGTCAGTCTTTTTCTGTTGTCGGTTGGTTGTCATGCACTTGGCCACGACACGTCGATCCAGCACGGTCGTACTGGCTCTCGAACCGTGTCTCATACACGTACCGGAGGGCAGGAACGACGCTCGCCGCAAGAGAAGATCGGATTCCGACCTGATGTACCGCAAGGTCGACATCCGTATTTACCTTGTTGCCCGGTGTCCGGGCTCCAGGAGCCTGGATATATTTTACCTTGGCTATCTGCCACTGCACTGCACTTTCCCTCTCTCTCGGTTCTATCCTATACCGTTATTATGGCACAGCTTCCCCCAGTTAGAGAGAGGCCGCTGACAGGCGATATGGATAGTCTAGGAGATCTACAGCAGCAGCAGCCTTGTGCGGCGTCACCTCCCAGCCAAGAATCAGGTCAAAGCCTCCCAGGCCTGAAAGAGACTCTTGGGAAGGAGTATAACGCTCGCCGACCCATTGCACCTGGTCCGCCACCCGCTCCCGAGCTCTTTGTACCGGGACAAACCGAACTCTTCCTGGACGACCTACTGATTAGGACGTATCGGATCGGAGAGAACCACTACAACATGCAGCAACCACCTCATGAGACGAGGAATGAATTCCACCGGACGACTATCGACCGCAGAACTATTACTTACACATTAGAAGTCGTCCAGCAACCAGAGAAAGCTCGCGCGTGCGGCTCCGGTAACAAATGTAGGTCCGGCGCGACGTCCTGAGGAACTCAACTGACGCGTGATAGCTTCGAATGACCGCAGACCAGTAGACCCGCCACCCGTTGTCGAGCTCAAGATTTTCATCAACGGAACTGAGGCGACCATGATTTACGATGCCACATTCATGCTCTACGCCAGTTTAGAGGTCGCTCGACCAATTGCTGCCGGGAAGATGCACACCCCGACTGCTATCCCTGTGCTAGCGGGTGTCACCGTGGCAAGCGCCGCTTACTTGGAGAAGCCAAAGCGCGCTGCGTACTTTATATTCCCTGACCTGTCTGTTCGGCACGAGGGTTGGTACCGTCTTCGATTCTCTCTCTTCGAAGGCGTCAAACATGATATCGATGCCGACATGGGAAAACCGTTTGATCGCTCTCTGAGAGTGGACAACGTCAACGCGCCGGTCCGTCACGAAGGTATTTTCAACCGGATGGATGTCTTGTCGACGCCGTTTCAGGTCTACAGCGCGAAGAAGTTCCCAGGTCTTGATCAGAGTACCGAATTGAGTGTCCTAGTGGCTGACCAGGGCTGCCGTGTACGCATTCGGCGTGATGTCCGGCAGAGAAAGAGACGCCCCAAGGCTGGTGCCGAAGGGGACGAAGCCCCCAGCTCCTATCAAGGTACACCACACGCCAATTATCAAGCTCTCGATCACTCAAGATCCGCCAGTCGCGACAGCCTTGGGAGCCAGTACGACAGGAGGGAATCTGTCGACAGTGTTTATGGCCGGTCTGCTGTTCCAAACCGCCAAATGTCGGGGCCGTCGCTGCCAATGACGAGCCCTCTCCTCCCAACACCTTCGACATCAATGCCACCTCCTTCTGTGTATGGACAGTTCGCAACTCCCAGGGCTCCGTTTGACCAGCTCCCGCGGCCAGCACTACCTCCGATGTCTTCTCGCCTGGGACAACAAAGCCAGTCAGCTGTCCCCAGTGCCATAAACAGGGACCCCGAATCAAGGTTCACGTTACCGCCGCTGCTCCAAACACACATCAGTAGCGAACTGAAGCATGGTCCACTGGCGCCGAGATACAATATGCCTGCGCCTACTTCGGTGAAAAGGCCTTTCAGCTCGAGCGGTTCTGGATACCAACCGCCTCTCAAATCCGGGGCTCGACCGGACACGTTGTCGTCCGGATATCCCGCTCCTGCCCCACCTGGCGCGCACGACGTCATCGAGCCCGACGTTGGTGACGACGAGGACGATGACGATGAGGAGACGCAACGTTTGTTGAAAGGCGATTTAGTATATACCTCTGCTGACGGGACGACCAAACGCGTCATCGAGAGAGATGGTAACTTCTACCGACCTCAGACTTGAAGCATGTTGAAACTTACACCTACGACCCGACCACGTTCGCGCTTTCGCTTCCATATCCCGCGTTGCAATGTATTTGGAGTGGTGTTTATCGGCTTGCGCACCTAAACAATGGGTAATACAGGACACACAGAACCTCGGGATTTGGCGTCATTTGCTTTATGGCAGACTGTGCTCGAGAATACGGCGAGAGCCGTGGCTTTCTGGCAGAGAGTCCGATCCACAACGCACAGCTCTCTCCTCGACGAGCTAGCCATCCCACTTCTTGGGAAAGTAACCGGGACATGCGAGACCGCCGATCAGTGCAAAGGACGACATATGCTGGTCTTCGAGTGGAAGTCGATTGGGGGAGCTGGGACGGTCGTCTGAAATGGATTGAACACATACAGTTTCGTTTGAGCAACTGGGGGTGGAAGCAAAGAATCAGTTCCGGAAAGAGGAATCTACGCTGACACAGCTCGGGACCAACCCCAAAGTTGCTTGCAGACTGTCAAGGTCACCCATTCTCCTAGCTTGGTTAAGACACGCCGCTTCGGGACAATGGTCGAGGACTGGGAAAGAGTTAGTTGAACATACGTGGGAAATATATTTGGCCTTGGCCGAATAGAAAGGAACTCCACAAACTTTGCCCAAGGTCGAGGTATTTGCTCGGCCTTTGTCCATCCAGCAAACAGTTCCAGGACTGCAATTAGCTGGGTGGTCTAGACACAGTATCGAAATTCTTCCCTTCCCTAGTCTCTTCTGTAGTCATCCATTGTGCTCAAGGACATTCAGCACGGAGGTCAGCGTCAGCAACGTGCTCTTTACAACATGCTCTTTACAACATGCTCGTTACAACATGCTCTTTACAACGTGCGCTCTATCATCCCGGTACTCTGTACTAGTACTCGTCACAGTACAGTAGCCTGCTCTGTAAATGTTGCCCGGACTGTGTGGGACGAAGGGGACGTTTTGGCATCGACGTGGCAGGACTACGACGTACAGTATAACCCCGTACAGTCTTCCGTACAGTCCTCTAGTGACCGGGTTCGAGTAGCCAGCCAGCCAGCCAGGCAGACAGGTAGCGTCCTACAGCCATGTTTGGATTTGTACCTGTACAGGAGGGAGAAGCACGTATTTATAACACGTATGGACGTATCCACTCACTGATCTCGTAGTGGTGGTGGCGATCGTGATTGTGATTGTGAATGTGAAGGTCGCTGAGGTCAAGACCGAGACTGAGACCGATCAACGACGAACCGGCTACACTACCTACCTAGGTACTGTAATACTTAGCCACCACTGTGTACTAATACCCATTTGTGGGGACAGGATCTGGGTATGTATCCCGGATGTTGTCTCGATCAAATGCCAGAGCTGCGGCTTCCACGACGCCGAGACTGAGGCTGAGACCGAGTGCTGGAGGAGATGCGTATATATAAATGAGCGTGTGTTTGTGTGTGTGTATGGGCTGCCGGCTGGCTGACTATCTGCCTAGACGCTCGTCTTCCCTTGACTTCCTTCAAGCCATTGTATACAGTACATACTGTATAGACTCCGGGATACGCGAAATGTGTGTCTGTCGTATACTAACTTACATCATACCGCCCGGGAAGTGCCCTGTTATGCGCTAGACTCGCTCGCTGCCTTGCTGCCTCGCTGCCTCGCCACAGTTCGATACATATGCCCTCGTTTTGTCATGCCACGTAGCGTTCTGCATTCTATCAACCCTATCTTGTGTATGCTTCACGTACAATCGATTTGGATGGCACCGAGGAAGTGCTTCAGCATACGAGTACCATCGGGATTCCGGAATGAATGAGGTGGATTGAGTCCGGGTTGGAAGCGAAACTCCACTCACCCTTCCACACCCACACACCCACTCCCTGAATTGGCCAATACACAGTACAGGGCATCGTGTAGGCCAAATATGCTACCTGGTACTCGTAATCAGCCAGTGAGGCTACTAGTGAGTGCTCTTCGGATGTACAATGCATAGTGCTCGCTATAGTGAATTTGCTTCTCACTGCTCCCTCCTTCAGGTGGTGGCTTCTTGCTTGCCTTTTCACAGGTTCAGTACGAGGAAGACGACGACGAGGGCAAGGATGGGTACCGGTACTTAGTTGATGATGCCGGTCAGAACAGTATTTACCTATGGAGGCACGAACAGAAATAGTAAGCTATTGTAGGCCAGGCTAGTCTAAGCTTACCGTACTACCCCGTCTGGGCTCGAAGCAGAGCATCGCTGGAACAAAAGTATATCAGGGCAGAAAACATCAGAGCCGAGCGTATCAGAGCCGAGCACGTTCGGGCACATCAGACCATGTCCAGGTGTAGCGAGCTAAGTGAGCGAGCATGCTAAGTCAGTGAAGACGATGCGCCGAGCAGGCAATGTAGTATCGACGAACAATAGATTTGGGGCATGGGACGCGAGATCCGGGAACCTGAGATATGAGGCACTCGACTTGGAGACCGATTGATTGATTACTGCTTCCGCTACCTCCACTTCTACTGGAGCTGCAGATCACCCATTCACAGTCCCTCCCTTTCTGGCTTGGACTCAGCTTGAGACGTCCATCTTGACATCCACGACATAGATCGACTGCTTTCCCCTCATGATTCTATGGTACCATGCCTCGTAGGTCCTGCTCCGAAACGCAGTCTGAGCATCAATCTTGGTTGGCGTAATGGTCATGCACGCCGCGTGACCGTCTTCTTCAAGCTTGACTGTCAGGTTGGCGAGGTTGGCGTAGTTGTTGACGCCCGTGGCCTCGGAGCTGGCTGCCACCACCGCGGCGCGCAACTCACTCCACACACGGCATTTGCTGGCTGGTGTGGTGGTGGTGATGGTGACGGTGGTGGAGAGGGGGCTCTTCCCTCTGGTCACATTGATCATGATGGCGAGGCTGATGTCGCTTGGACGGCGGGGGTTGGCCACGACGTTGGTCTTCTCATCGCTGGGGTGGCTGCGTTCGAGACCGACAGTGGCGGCGGCGGCGGAGGTGGCGGCAATGGCAACGGGGGACTCTGCTCCCAGCGCCGTTGCCGATAACCGCATCTGCGGATGCTCGAGTTGCGTAGTTGTCTTGCTCATGGCGCTGGCGGCGTTGTCTCCGTCTCCGTTCTCCTCTTCCTGTACCGTGATGGCTCTCTTATTGTGTCTGGCATTGCTGACCAAGGATCCCTCAGCTTTGTATATATGGACCTTGCCCGGGCATGGGGCCTGAGGGCTGTTGGACCCGTTGAGATGATGCTGGCCTCGCGCTGATCGTGTGGTGATCCGATCTTCAGGTTCCATTTCAAAATGGGTCGTGGATTCTTGGGGACTTAGTCAGACACGCGCGCGCGCACACACACACACACACACACACACACAGAGTCTTGTAGGAAGGCGTCCAATCTTACCAGTGTGGAGGTCAGGGTCCTGGATTTGGGAAGACGGCTTGTTCATTCGCCTGCGACTACAGGAGCACAATCAAGAAGTGTTCGTGGTCGTCCTGCCAGGCAGCAAGAGGGCTTCCACCAGGGGATTGTTGGGAGCATGGTCTGTAGAGACTCGGAGGTTGTTCCTGGGATTGATATAGAGCATGGAGGGAATGCATTGAGAGTGAAGCCAGTCTGGCGTTGTGTGCGGTTAAGGCAAAGAGATCGCTACGCTGCTCTACAACGAAACTGCCTCGTCGCGTCGCTGAATGTGCTCCTTCACCAACCTGTCACCAGCATGGTCTGGGTAGGTCATCACGGACAGAGCCATGGTGAAGATGCACAGTAGGTGCTTTGGTTCAACGAATTCCTTCAATTGCGCGGTATGCTGGCACGACGGCGCCGGGTCTTTGGCGTAAGGAGGTAGGTGTCTGTGACTGAATATGTAGTCAAGGTGAGCCTTTGTTCGGACATGACGGTCCAAGGAACAAAGCCATTCGTCCTCAGCAGCGCGTCGTACTAGACTAGACTACGTGACCAGATCACCTGTGAGGTTGGCGACGGTTCTCAATGAAGGAAGGGTGAAAGAATGTCAGGTGTGCGCGTGCGAAATGCATTGTGGTTGCTTCCTCCGACTGCAATGCCATGATATCCCACCTGATGGCTGAGATAGGACTCCTCTACTGGGGCCGGGACAATGCTGAGCTTCGAGTGGGAAGGAGGAGGAAGGAAGTCATTTCCTGGGTGGACATTGGCATTGATCGCCCGACCAGTCGCCACGCTCGACTTCACTTGCCCGGATCTCTTAGCACTACCAAGCGGAGGTGTCTACCAGTACGTACACAGTACTCGTCGTCGGTGGAAAGCAGGCACCGCGCTAGGATGCGTAGCAGGGCGTAAGCTGCATCTCAGCACCATATACGCAGGACCTCACTTTCCCCTCAACTGCGGCTTCTGCTCTGCTCCTACCCAGCGCTTGCATCTTCCGCCCGGGACAATCTTCCAGACGTCGCCCACGACAGTTAGTTGACTTTGAGATTTACCAGGTACGCGTTACCATGCGAGGCTGCATACGGCATGCACGCTACACTGCCACCACCGAAGTGACTGATCACACTGGTCTGCAGCGTCTTGGTCTGCATCGGTCCTCATCGCCGATCCCATGCGGAATTCTTATCCAAACCCCAGGCACCACGATACTTTCTCGCAGCCGGCACACCAATCAGTCAGCTTCGTCTTCGCCGTGGCGTGGGTTCAACAACAGCACAAACAGCCCACGGAATCTATTTCCAGGTTTCCTCTGTCCACACAGGGTCCCTCAGCACCTCAGCACGGAAAAAGGCGCGATGGATGGGCTTTCGTCTTTGCCATGTCGCAGCCACCTAACTGATTGCCAATGCGGCCGCTGCAGGATGCCGCACGTCTGGCTCGGAAAGAGAGGGAATGGTATATAAGCCGGTCGGAGGGACTTCATCGGCGACTGTTTCACCAGTACTCATGCACCCCAGTATATCCTGGAGAACACACTACTTTTCGAGGTGGGCAATCCGGATTCGTCCCGACAGCCGACGAAGAAACACACAATATACCTACAGTACCCACGTACGGCCCGTCAACCTCCAGCGACATGACTTCGTCTCTACCTCTCTCAGCCTACAAACTCCTCCCAGACAACAACAACAACAACCCCGCCGCCGAGTATCCCAGCCCCGACAGCGCCAATGCCCCGCGTTCGATTCTTCCCCGTCCTGGAAAGTTAGCGGGTCCTTCAACCTTGGACGCAGGCACGGGCACGGGCGCCACACCGTCGCGACATGCAAAACGACCACGCACCAACGTCACGATCGCGTGCGACGGGTGCAAGCTCGCCCGGGCCAAGTGCGACGGCAAACACCCCTGCATGCGATGCATGAAGAAGGCCCTCGCCTGCAAATACGACCAAGGCAACGACCGGCGCCAGAACCGTGGCTCCAACGAGGAAGTCCAAGCCCTGACGGACCGGCTGGGACAGTATCAGAAGTTCGTCTTCGCGCTGCGCAGCTCGTCCCTGGGAAACGCCAGTTACGCATTACGGAGGCTACGCTCTCCCTCGACGGAGACGGAACCCCAGCCTCGCCACCAAGAATCATGTCGTTGCGTCGCTGACGTCGCGGCGCTCACCGCGGCCGTGGAGCTGCTCAACGACACCAAATCCTCTGGGCTGGTGTGTATGGATGTGGAAGAAACGGCCGCGTTGGTCGGCTGGATCAAGCGAGACATGGATATGGATTTGGACGTGGATAGGGATAGGGATCTGGATATGGATCCCATTGTGGCAAGAACGCATCGGCCGTCGTTATCCCAGTCCGGGCCACAGTCACAATTCCACCCCCATTGCCATTCACAATCTGAAAAGCAGCAACTACCCCGGGAACTCAATCGCAATGGCGTCGCTGCGAGAAGTCTGCCCAAGACCCATTTTACCGTCGAGGGACTATTGTGTTGAGAAACTTACGAGCTACGAAGGAGGCGTAGTTTCCAGCCCGGACGGGGTTTAGAAACAATGTCCTGTAGCTCGGTGCTTTGCAGCTGGTCGAGCACAGCAGCATGAGCAGTGGTCTGACCGGGCAGCTATCACCAACACGAGTAACTAGATTGGGAAGGGAAGAAACCATGGCATCAATGCAACTTGTCACGCTACCGTACTTGCTGCACTGGTGGGGAAGTTTTCTCCAGTGCGTCGGTGTGAGAGGAAAGGAATAAATACCACGTGATTTGCTACTGTACTCTCCCTGCCGAGACAACAGACCGGATATGTACATGCCACATGCCCATGCATGGCATGAGTCTCAAGACCGTATGGGTGTAGGCAGGCACGAGTTACATTTGTACAGTACTTGTCCCTGTGTAGCTACTATACTGGAAGAAGAGAACCCCGGATGTAAACACCGGTGGGGGGGCCCGCCCCTCGTAGCGTAACGTACGGGAGTACTCGTACAGGTACAGGAAAGGACCTCGGGCGCGGACCCCGGCTAGCGGAGATGATTATCCTCTCTCTCCATTACGATCAGGCCTTGGTCTCGACCCCTGTGCCGGTCATGGCGCTCGATCCGTTGCTCGCCGTCCTGGCAAGTCGCTTCTTGCTCACGAGTCGGAAGCCGCCAACGATGAAGAACAAGATCTCCAGGCCAAGGATGACGCCGAGCGTCACCATGGCGCCAATCACACCGGCGACAGCCTTGCTGATCCCGCCTCCATGCCCGCTGCTGTTATCCGACGAGCTCGTGCCGAGGGCTCCGGAGTCTCCTTCACCCAGCGCGCTGGGGCTGCACACCCCGGTCGAGTTGCCGCAGGCGGTGCACCACTCGGCCTGTGTGCCGATGCTGAATTTCGCCGTCGAGGCAACAAACTCCGACCATGGCAGGGGGGAGCGTCCGGAGCCGAAGAGCGGGAACTCGACGGGCTCGCTGATGTTGGACGTCGTGCCGTTGTGGAAGAAGAAGCGCACGCTGATGTCGTCTTCGGTGGGATACGACGTGTTGGAGACCGTGGCGTTGGTCACAAGTTCCCAGACAAGGCTGGACGCGTAGTCGGGGACACCGTAGAAGTCCGTGCTGGCGGCCGTCAGGTTGGCAAGACCAAAGTACGACAGCATGCCGGCGTAGGCGCCGAACTGGATGTTCAGCACGTTCTTGCCCTTGCCCGTGATGGTGCTGTTGAGAGCCTCCGTCACCTCGGCCGCAATGATGGAGCCAGTCACTGCGCGGATGGGCTCAGACTCGTTGTATGCCAGACCGAACTCGTGCTGGTCGGCAAGAGTGCGGAGTTGGAAGAGGTCCGCATCGTCGGGTAGTGCCACGCTGGCGTTGTGGATGCTGGCAACGTTGAGCAGGTCAAAGATTGTGTATGCGTTCTTGAAGCTGGTCTGGTCCTCGGCGAATGTGCGTTCAACGTAAGGATGCATGTCCGCGTAGAATTCCTGGGTGCGAGCCAAAGTATCGTTATACTCGCTGCTTCGGAAATAGTCGTTGGAGCTGACTGTGGCCCAAGTTAGCTATCAGCCGTCGAAAAGGGTGGGTAGCAATGAGCACTTACTTTGAGCATTGGCACAGTTGGTCGCGCCTTGCAGCCAGGCGGCGTCCTCGCTGTTGGCGCCGTTCTGAACAACCTGGAGAGGAACGAGCTGATATCCGTTCATGGGCGCCTGGATGACGGTGCTGTTACGAAGAGTCTGGCTACCCAACGTCTCGCCGACCGGCGGGTACAGACCCTGGAGAAAGCCGATGCCAGATGCTTGCAGGACGTTATCGACCGGTGCCGAAGCCGTTCTTTGGACGGGAAAGTCTCCATGTTAGTGCGTGGATAAAGGTGCAATGGCTTTGTCTTGGAGCATTCATACATCTGTGACAGCTTGGCGATATCAGGCGCGATACCGTGGATCCGGCGGCTAGCATCGCTGGCAACATAGCGGCTCCGATAGTACGAGCCCGAGGTAAATATCTAGGGAGCCAGAGTAGTGTTAGAGACAACTGTACCCTTGCTCTGCCCACGACGAGATTTATAAATCAATGCACTCACCTCTTGATATCCCAGGTCGGTCAGTTCGGTCGGTGGCGTACTCTTTGCGGTTCTGTCTCCATGTCTTGAAAAGATGTATACACCCAAAACCGTCTCTGCTGAGACAGTCGACGACGCCAAGGAGGCAAGGAGGATGGAGCTACGCATGGTGAGGGACCTGCGATTGAGAGCGATACGGTCAGCATGGGACGAGATGGAGCCTGTGGAGGGTTCAGCCCTACCTCTCGTTCAGCGAGACTCAGGATCAGACAATCACGGCGGCAAAGTCGACAATGGACCTCAAGGCTGAGAAGTGAAAAGGAGTCAGGAAGTCGGGCGCTCCTACCGTAATAAGGTCAGCGAGGCGAGCAGAGGCTCTTATCATCTGCCCAGTAGACCTCGCACGAGCATCGCACGATCAGAGGTTCCTGAACATTTACCCCGCCGACACGGTCGCATTATCCGATTCGAGCACTACGGCGCTCACAGTACCTTGATCCGCGGACATGGCCGGATCGATGAATGCTTTGGGTTAAAGGGTGGAGGCCATGGAAGAAAAGAAACTGTCTGGACCACACAAAATTTTCTTCGGGTAGATCTTCGCCCAAGATAGACCGTGACAGTACCAATAAAAGGCGCCAGATCCTGGGGCCCTTGGTTAGTGAGCCCGGAGGGCGAGTGCAACGTAGGCGAGGTGAGAGTTCAGCCAGTCGTTGGAATCTTCCGTGGAGCTGCAACGTGCTAATCGATCGCTGAGCGGTCATACCGTTTGCCGGTTTCCCGCCGGCAGCTAGGAATCAAGGTTTGAGGTGAGATAAGAGGAGATGAGTGAGAAGCTTTCAACGGATTGAATACGAGTTACACTTGCAAACTCGGCAGTCGGTGTCACGTGATACGTCAGCGCTTGCCAAGACAATGATGCACGTGGCCACGAACTCGGAACCACGGCGAAAGAATAATCCGGCCCCGGTCAAATCTCCTCACCGTCATGTCGTGTACTCCATACAAACGCAGTCATAGCAGTAACACCAGCAACACCTCAGCTTGAGCTATATGCTCGATCAGCAGGACAAAGCACTCCTGCGGCACTCTGGTCTTCCTGCTTGGTACTACATAGCCAGTGTCGCCAGACTGAGCACAATATGCTAGGTATCGCTCTACTCCCGACTAGGGTCGGTGAGTCTCTGATTCTTATGCAACCCGGTCCCATTTTAGCAAGCACTCTAGATCCCACCAGCACCGCGCTTTGAAATGCGTATCTGAATGATCACCCCATCGTCTAATATGACCTCTTCTTCGGGGGCACTGTCTCACACTCGTTCTGATCAAGAGTTTCGAAAACCACATCCCGGTATCCAATGGTGATTTCGTCTCCAGTGTCCTTCTGCCAGCTCAAGCTGTGTCGCATGAATCTCTGGTCGTCTCTCTCCGTGAAATCCTCTCGGGCATGAGAGCCACGCGATTCTTTTCTCTCCAGACCGCTTTTCGCCGTCTGCGCAGCACAGGTCAACAGGTTCCTCAACTCGAGCGTTTCCACGAGGTCCGAGTTCCAGATGAGGCTCTTGTCCTTGACGCAGAGGTCAGAACGGAATGTCTGCTCCACCTGGCTTAGACTGTTGAGACCGGTGGTGAGGCTGTCCTGGTTCCTGAACACCGCCACATCGGTCTGCATTGCCTTCTGCATGTCGGCTCTCAGCTCGGACGTTAACTTCGTCCCGTCTGCGTGGCGGTAATGTTCGAGGTCGACAAAGCCTTCGACACCAGTTTCCGACGAGACGCGCCCGCCGTTCCTGAGGAATGGCATGCCTTTCTCGTTGTTCTCAGCAATATGTCCTGCAGCGGCTCTTCCGAACACCACGATGTCCAGCAGGCTATTTGCTCCCAAACGATTCGCGCCGTGCACGGACACACAGGCCGCCTCGCCCGCCGCATACAATCCGCTGACAACGGTCTCCTTGCCACTGCTCGGATCAACATCAAGGACCTGGCCCTTCCAGTTAGTAGGTATGCCACCCATGCAATAGTGCACCGTCGGCAGGACGGGGATCGGCTGCTTCGTGATATCGACGCCCGAGAATATACTAGCCGTCTCTGCAATGCCGGGCAATCTCTCCATGAGAATCTCCTTGGGCAAATGGGACAACTGGAGGAAGATATGGTCCTTTTGGGGCCCACATCCGCGCCCTTCTCTGATCTCCATATTCATGCTCCGACTGACGACATCACGGCTCGCCAAGTCCTTCGCTGTCGGCGCGTACCTCTCCATGAACCGCTCACCCTCCCCGTTGAGTAGATAGCCTCCTTCCCCCCTGGCGCCTTCAGAGATCAGGACCCCAGCTCCGTATATCCCGCTGGGGTGGAACTGCACAAACTCCATGTCCTGAAGAGGCAAGCCCGCCCTCGCCACCATGGCCAGCCCATCCCCCGTCGACGTATGTGCCGACGTAGCGCTGAAATAACACCGTCCATAACCTCCCGTCGCGAGGATGGTATTCCGCGCAAAAACGCGATGCAACGTCCCAGTCTCCATGTCCAGCGCCGTTAGCCCGATACAAGCACCACCCTCCATCATAAGATCCAGCGCGAACCACTCAATGTGGAACAAGCAGTCGTGTTTCAACGCCTGGCCGTACAGCGCGTGCAGCATCGCGTGGCCTGTCCGGTCGGCCACACAAGCCGTACGATGAGCCTGTCCTCCCGTGCCGAACTTAAGGCTCTGCCCGCCCAGCGGCCGCTGGTAGATGGTGCCGGCCTCGGTGCGGCTGAACGGCATGCCGTACTCCTCGAGCTCACGCACCGCGCGAGCCGCCTCGCGGCACATGTAATGGATGGCGTCCTGGTCGCCGAGCCAGTCGGAGCCCTTGACCGTGTCGTACATGTGCCAGCGCCAGTCGTCGTCGTGCATGTTGCCCAACGCGGCATTGATCCCCCCCTGCGCAGCCACCGTGTGTGACCGCGTCGGAAACAGTTTCGTCACCACCGCCGTGTCGAGCCCGGCCTCCACGAGCCCGACCGCTGCGCGGAGGCCTGCGCCGCCAGCTCCCACCACCACCGCGTCGTACACGTGGTCGACGACTTCGAACTTGGCATTGACGGCCTTGATTGTCGATGTCGAGGCCCTTCGCCGCTGCTGGTGGTGCTGGCGGCTCCACAGCTTGCATATCTGCGGTCGGGGCATCCATTGTGGAGGGTGCTGCCGTGAAAGGTTGCGAGCTGTGTGCCTACATAATGAGCCCGCCAGCCGGGGGGCTGCCCGAGGAAACAACTGCATCTGCATGTGCATCTGCCTGTAGACTTTGCGGCGTTCGAGAGGCGTGGAGGGCAATACTTTAAACAAGAGAATTATTCGTCTGCAGCGGCGTACACAGTACGAGTACAGCAGGGGGCAGAGGAGCAAGGCCGCTTGATCACGGATCATCGAGCAAGAGATCTCCGAGACGGTCTTGGACAGAATCTCGGAGTTGGAGAATTGGCGGGGACAAGAGACCGCAGGCCCAGCTGATTGGGGGCTCCGAGATCGCTGGCGTCTCGAAATCCTGCTCCTCGTTCCCCCGAGGCTTGTCGCCAGCCACTGAGAGGGTCGCTATTGATCAGCTTACATGCATAAGAGTCGCAGCTTGCCGAGATGGCGGATGCACGATAGCGTACGCCGTATTCTAGACGGAGAAGTTCGCTCATGAATCGAGCAGCTCTGCTTTTCTAAGCTACACAAAGCCGTACGCAACGACTTTCAGTTTCCATCCAGTCTCCGATTCACAGGGCAGTACTGGTCACGACATGGTCGCATTCCACTCGGCCATCCATCCCTGCGCGGCCTGCACAATCGCCCTCTGAGCGCTGACTACGGGCGCTGGCGGCAAATCCGCTGTCGTCTCATTCGGGAACAACCCGTTTTCATCCCAATGATGCACAGCTCCCGGAATGAGAATGACAGGCTCGCTTGCCGTGCTGGTCTTGTTAAGCACGTCCGGTTCTGGCAGCGTGGCCAACGTGGTAACCGGACGCCAAGGGTCGGCTTCACCACCAACGGTCGCTAAGCGAGGATAGGAGATGTTGAAGCCGCCGTACTTGTTGATGGCGTTCACGTTGGGTGGCGAGGTGATGTTGAATGCAAGCCGGCAAACGTTGGTAAGGTATTTGACCGTCAAGAGACGAGAAATCAACGGAAGTCGGTCCTTTGGCACACTAGCTCCGTCTTGAATGTATCCCCATTCGGTACAGTACTGGTACGCCCAGGATAGCGAGTTATAGTTCGTCGTGTTCTTGAGCGTGTACATCGGTGCTGAGGCATTATGGTTGTTATAGCACTCGTCTAATGTGGCGTCGCACGAGCCCACGTAGCTGTCATTGGTCCATGCAAGCCAGTTGAGGAAAGGATTGAGCAACTGGGCACTTTCATTGCCCCAACCACCAGCGTTGATGAGAGCGGTGGCATTGGCCTTCATCGACGCGTACTTCGGCCACAGCAGAGAGTTCGACGTGATGTTGCCGCAGTAGTAGCTGAATTGCGGACTGTTAACTTCCGGGTCCCAATTCCTCGACTGCCACCAGCCGATGCCACCTGATGCGAGATTCGCAAGATCATCACTGTGAGTCAGACCCTGCATGCCGAATCCCCGCTTCAGCTGAGCCACAGTCGTTGCATTGTTCTTCTCAAGGATGTTGTCCAGAATATTGATCAGCTTTACCTGGTTGGCAATGCACTTGGGGGGACCATATTGGCGGACTGGCTCGTAGTATTGCCAATAGTCGTATAGTGCCTCGGTGACCCCCGACGAAGAGATTGCGCCCCAATAGATGTCTGGATACAGCTTCCGCAAGAACGATACAATTCCCCCAGAGTAAGAGCCACCGTAGGCCAGGTACGCAGTACCAGGCGCGGTCAAGTTCTGATCTTCCAGCCCTGGGAAGACAACGTTCGAGGCAAAGTAGGCTTGATCGGCCACAGCTTGGTCCGTTGACAAGAAGCGTAGATTCTTGGTCGACAGATCCGGTGTAGGGAAGCTTTTCCCATAGTATCTGTGTTCAAGGATGACTCCAATGCCGTTCAGTGCCGATGCGAGCTGGTAGACAATTCCTTTCTGAAGATACGGCAAGCGCGTGCTGGCGTCGGTCTCGCCACTCTGCAGGACTATGACAGGACCTCCAGGCTTGTAGTATGTCGCATCGAAATAGTAACGGAGCTTGAAAGTCTTGTTCGAGTGAGGCTCGTACCGTGACGCATTATGAAAATGATCCACAGGGACGTCAAGGTAATGGGCTGGGTAGAGCTCTGTTGGGTCAACATCTTCGGCCTGCCGTGCGAGCAGTCTAAGAGGAGCAGGTGCCAAGTTTCTGATCGAGGTCAGTTTCCGAGTCCGTGAAGGTCGCGCGGTCACCTACGTGGCTTGGACCACCACACAGCTGGCAGCGGCCAGAAATGTAAGGAAGCCCTTCATGATGCACTCACCGGGTCGAAGAGAGTGGAAAGAGGGAAGACAAGAAAGGCACCCACCATATGGGATTCAGCCGGTACAGATATCTCTCGTGCACGCGAGCAACTGGTCGCCACAAGCTGTGACAAGCTCACAAACTTGCCAACCCCGCATGTCATAGCAATGATACCTTGGCCACTATACCTAGGTATCGTTATCATGAAGCTTGACAAGCTTGTTGGTCACGAAGGATGTCGATGCAACGTTGAAATGGCATGGGAATAGTAGTCTTGCACACAAAGGGAAGGCGAACAAATGATCTTCGGGCTAGCGCAAGGGTCGGCCATTGTCCTCGTAGCCGGGCCATGCCGTACGGGGTACAAGTAGAGTGAGGGAGATGTCGTATCTCACCGAGGGCCAAACAAGGAGGACGAAAGAAGCTAGGCCAATGAGGCAGCCGGAAGATAGCCATATTGCGCGGGCATCCTCTGCTACCGTGGCAACGCGACAAGCATTGGAGATCTGCCGCCACCCGCAACGATCACCGGCGTGAGGCGGGGAGCTTCGTCGTGTTCGGGTGAAAACGAGTAACGCAACTGAAGCTGATGGGGAAAGCTGAAGGATTAATACCGTGCGTGGTACGAGTACGCGCGGGAAATCTGAGACTGCGGAGTTTGTCCTCTGCTTGTGGGATCACGGGGTTTCACAGCTTGATCGAGCGCCTTGGCATGACGTAGACGGTGAGGGGCAGCGAGCGCGTTTCTCGGCCGCACGTGAAGCGGCTTTAGACCAATCAACTCCCACCATCCTTCCTTCCTATTTCAGGTTTACAGAGCCGAGCCAGATGGAGCTATTCCCAGTCGAGGTCGAGAGGCTATATCAAAAGCCATTAATTAGAGTCACCGGTCTCTATCCCCTCAGATTACTCTCCTTCCCTCGAGTGTCATTGACGTCGAGGCCGCCGTCACTGTCCGTTCGCCAGGAGTACACGGCCACCATCCACGCAAAGGCATCTTCCATCGACATAAGCCTGCAACGCGTCTTAGCCCAACCCCTTTGTTTGTGCGGAGGAAGGCGTGTCGACTTACTCCTGCCTGGCTGCTCAAATATAGCACAGCCCCAACGATGTCTTCTGCGCGTCCTATTCTTGCGGCCGGCATCGCCTTAAAAAGCTCGGCAAATTGGTTGGCTCCCTCCTCGACGGGGTTCATCTTGCTTGGGACGACTATGGCCTGCATCAGTCCGGTACGGAGACCCTCCGGAGCCATTACCTACATCCTGGGTTGATCGCGTTGACTCGCACATACCCTGGAGAGCAAGGAGTGTCAACATGACTCTACGTACATGAATTCAGGAACGCAGAAAGAGGCCCACTCACATCTTGCGAATTTGCTCGCCAATAGCGCAACCAGGTGATCAATTGCCGCTTTGCTTGCGGCATAGGATGTCAAATCGATGTTGGTGCAATTGTGCATACTGGCGCAACTGCTGGTGATGATCATTACACCACGTCCTTCGTCTCTGCCCGTCCGGCCGTCCCCAAGGTCGAGGTTACTCGCAGCTACTAACAGCTTCAAGAGCGCCACAGACAAGAAATAGTGGGCGGTGACGTTGACGCGGAAGGTGTCGTCCCAGTCAGAATGTCGCGAGGACCACAGCGATCCCTGTAATTCGTCTAACGATGCGGTTTTGACATCGCACATCTTTGGTGGGTCTCTCCTGATGCCAGCGTTCGAGCAGAGGATGTCGAGGTGAGTCTCATGCTTTTGTACTTCTTGGGCGACAGCAGCGATGCCATCTTTTGATCCCAGATCGCTAGCAAATCTGTGCACAGTCCTTGTTAGGGAACCGACATGCGCAGACTGTTTCTTTCTCACCCAATGGCTCTCCCACCTGTCGGCTTTCCAAGCTCGTTGAGCTCCTTGACAACGCCGTCGATGTCATCTGATGACAAGGCAGTCACATACACTTTCGCTCCGTTCGAGACCAAGCCCTGATTCGCGTCAACGCTCGCGCCCACATTGACGACAACGCGGGCTCACCTTGGCAATCATCAACCCTAATCCAGAACATCCCCCAGTTACGAGGGCAACCCGGCCCTTCACACCAAACAGATCGGAAACAGAAAGAGACTGCATTTTTGGGCATGACGAAAACCATGCTGGGAACATGCTTGATCTAAAGCTGCATATCAAAACCATCACAACCTCGGTCGCCTCCAGTGCGGCTCTGGCCGCTTGCAAGGTCCTCAACCGTCCTTCTCCGTCGGGGGCCCCGTGTTTTCGCACAAGTCCGCAGCTCGCTTCTCCTTGCTCGATTGACGTTTCCTTGCGAGAGGAGTATCTGAAGGATATAAACTCGATTCTGGGGGTTGTTGCTATCGCCAGCGATTCTAGAACCATTTTGAGATATCGAAAGTGAGGCCTTTGGTCTTGGAAATAGCGCAATGTCGGCTGTTACTAGCTCAGTTGCTGGCTTCTATGGCAATCTCAATCATGCTTCTGCCTTGTGGATTATTGCGGCCCTTCTGATTGTCTTGGGCCTTTACAAGGTAAGTGGCAACATCTTCAGTCCGCCAAAGGTGGTCTGACCTCGACAGTGGTCGACTTCCACCGACATTCCGAAGATCAGAGGACTGCCAGAAATCCCCGGCGCTCTACCAATCCTCGGCCATCTTCAGCAGCTGGGCCCCGACCATGCCACAGTGTGTGAAGGTTGGTGGCGCAAGTATGGACAATCGGTCTTCCAGATTCGCCTGGGCAACACTCGAGCCGTCGTCGTCAATTCCTTTGAGGATGCCAAGCAGATGCTTATCGGCAACCAGACGGCCGTTATCGACAGGCCGACACTGTATACCTTCCATGGTGTCATCTCGACGACGCAGGGCTTCACAATAGGCTCGAGTCCTTGGGACGAGTCTTGCAAGAATAAACGAAAAGCTGCTGGTCAAGCACTCGGCAGACCGGCCATGAGAGGCTACTTCGACATGTTCGACTTGGAATCGTATTGTATCGTACGAGACCTCTTCCGTGACAGCAAGAACGGCGAACTGGAGATCAGCGTCCGGCCGTACATCCAACGATATGCGCTCAACACGACCTTGACTCTTTGCTATGGCATTCGGATGGACAACGTTTACGACGACATGCTCCGCGAGATCCTGCACGTTGGCTCGGCCATCTCGCTCCTCCGTTCGGCGTCGGAGAACTACCAGGATTACGTTCCCATCATGCGGTATTTCCCCAATAACGAGAAGATCCGGCGCTCGAAGGAGCTGCGAGATCGTCGTGACCGATACCTAAATTTTCTCCTCAACAAGGTCCGTGACATGATCCAAAAGGGCACAGATAAGCCCTGTATCAGCGCCGCCATCTTGAAGGATCAAGAGACAAAGTTGACTGGCGTTGAGGTCTCATCTATCTGCCTGTCGTTGGTGTCTGGTGGTTTCGAGACAATCCCCGGCACTCTGACATCCTGCATCGGCTCTCTTTCCACCAAGCAAGGACAGATCTTCCAGGAACGTGCTTTCGAAGATATCATGCGATATTACCCGGATCCGGCGTCGGTTTGGGCAAACAGCTTCCAAGAGGAGAAGGTGCCGTACGTCAACGCCATCATCAAGGAAGCCGCTCGTTACTACACCGTCAGCGCCATGTCCTTGCCTCGCAAGACTGTGACGGATATCGAGTGGAACGGCGCGAAAATCCCGGCCAAGACCATGATCCTCATCAACGCTCAAGCGGCGAACCACGACGTCGATCACTTCGGTCCTGACGCCGCTGTCTTCAATCCGGAGCGATGGTTGAATGACGAATATGTGATGCGGCCTTCATCTACCCGGCCGGAAGAGAAGCCCGGTCAGGGTATTCAGCACTTCTCCTTCGGTGCTGGCTCCAGGGCCTGCTCTGGTCAATTCATCGCCAGCCGACTATTGTATACTGCCCTCATCCGATTGTTGGTGTGTTATAAGATTGTGGCGAGTGATGACGAGCCTCCCAATACGGACTATGTTGATTACAACCAATTCAAGTCGGCGTTGGTGGCGATTCCCCGGGATTTCAAAGTCAAGCTCATTCCGAGATACGATGAAAGCGTGATTCGGGAGATCATGTCTGCAGCGTCCGATCGGACGAAGGACTATTATACGGAAGACAGCTAGGCGGAGTCTTCTACGTTACGTGCAGCCGCGCGATACTCATGTTGTAATGATCTGGTTTGAGCATGCTCTGGGAATGGGAGAGGGGGATTGTGCACAGGACTTTAGAGGTGAATCTCACCGATGCAAATACACGAGTTTACCACCAAATAGGGTCTTTCATCGAATGAGCAATATGATGAGCTTGAATATTTTCTGCGATGGTGGTTTGAACGACGAGCCATTGTGGATGAAGCAGCGTCAGCATGAAAATGCGAGGCCTGGACTCACACTCGTCGACGGACATGTGCGGGTGCCTGTCTGGGGCCTAAGCCACCCCCGGGGCCCGCCCAAGAGCGCACCTACGCCGATCCCCGGGCAGCCACGAGCCACCCAAGAGCTTCGGCATCACGCCACGCACGCGAAAGCCCGCCGCCCAGCCCTCCACAGTCACATCTCACGCACTACCTTGAGAGCTGGACAAAAAGAAATAACAATTCTATTTGTCTGCGTAAGGATCTATTACGCGGTCTACCGACGGAGCAGTCCGCCAAGGTACGCGTCGATGTCCTTAACGAGGCTCCTGGACTCCAGTGCCACACGAGCACCAATCCATCCGTCCGGCCTTACCACGAAGACAGCCCCTGAATCGACATCGACGCCGTACCTCTTATATGCAGCGCCGCCATCCACGTCGTAATAGACCTTACCCAAAGGATCAGTCCCCAGCTCGAACCAGGCATTGCCGACTTTCTCGGGGAGGATGGTCAGGAAGTCCACCGGCCATTTGTGAGCCTGTGAGCTTGACGATCCATTGACATGAACACCGTTCGAAGTTGCTGCCGTCCCCGGAACCCTCTCAGGCTTCAGATGAGCATTTTCCTGCACATCTTGCTTCATCTTCGCAAAAGCTTCTTTCGCTGCCTTTGATCGGCCCATGAAGACGAGGATATAGAACCTTGCATAGTTCGTCATGAGCGTATGCAGCCAGGCGTGTTCCCATAGTGCTGGGGTCAACACTTGGATATCTGGCGCTCGATAACCTGCGATGGCTGGAGCCGGGATGATCGATCTCTTGGCCACGAGACTTGCATCATCGCCGCTATCATCTCTCATGACTGCGACATTCGGCTCGAACCCGATTGTCAAGCCGGTGTTGAAACCCTTCGCCTCTTGAAGTATCCTCCCCAGGACGACATTCGGATCTTCTGTTCGATCTCCATGCCAATCCTTCGGCAGCCTGCCCGAGACAAGAACGCTGATGTCTTCATCATACTTGATGAGCTTCTTGGCGTTGGGTTGCCTTTCCAGATCGTAAGTCTCGAGGACTTCCCGCTTTAGCACTCCTGTCAACACAAGGGCAAGCTTCCAACCCAGATTTACAGCATCATGCATGCCAGCATTCATGCCCTGTCCGGCGCCTGAGCTGTGACTGTGCGCTGCATCGCCAGCAAGGAATACCGACTCTTTTGCCCAGAACTTCCTCGCGACACGCTGGCCGACACTGTAGACGCTTGCCCAGTCCACCCGCTCATATTCAATATCGAATGGCTTGACCGAGAGCTTCGCTTCCTGGATAAACACTGCCTGATCCAGTTCCCCATACAGTTTCCTCCTCTCCTCGTTCAAAGCAAATCCAATCCTGGTGGCGCCGTGATCGAGGGGGATCCAGAGCACATTCCCGTACAACGGACTCTCAATGGCGCCGTAGGATCTCGGTTTCGGCATCGTGGTGCTCTTCAACACCCCGTCGATCCTGACCCACTTGTCCTCTGTGCGATCTCCATCCGACTCGATCCCGGCTGCTCCTCGAACCAACGTCCTTGACCCATCACAGCCGATCAGGTACCGACATTTGACCGTATACTCCCTCTCCTTGCCGGCGCCGGCACTGCTGTCAAGCACCTTCGCCTTGACCCTCCCTTTGCCACCGACTTCCACACTCTCGTCGACGGTCAAACCCACAAACTTGCACATCTCGCTCACTTTGACTCCCAGCTTGGCCAGCTCGGCTCGAAAGATATCCTCGACGAATTTCTGTCTCAGCACACTCGCGAATTTGAACCTCGTGTCTTCGATTCCCTCGAGGAAACTCCATCCTCGACCAAACACCTCTTCGCCCTTGGTATTGTAGGCGGCAGATGAGCGCACGGCAACACATTGTTGTGTAATCTGGTCGGCCAGACCCATCTGTGAGAGAATTTCCATAGACCGAGGCCAGAAGGTCACGGCTCGCCCGAAACTCTCCTGCACGGGCTTCGGATGGGCTTCGATGATGTGGACTGAGATCGGTCGTGAGTCCGCGTTGGGCGAGATTGGTGGCGAAGAGAACCGGCGCAGCTGGTACGCGAGATTCAGCCCGACAGGACCGGCGCCCACGATGAGCGCGTCGACGTCGACGTCGACGTCTGCCTCAGTTGATGGCCCCATTTTTGCCTGCACGGCTGTGGCTCTCGAACAATAATTATTCGTCAAAATCGCTTGCTTGTACGACTATCAGTCTGCTGGTGACTGCTTCAAGGCTGCTCAAGTCCTTCTCTTCCCGATCTATGACCACTGTGATCGACCCTGTCTCGTCTTCCAGCTGTAGTCTTACGGCAGCAAGGCTATTCAAGTAGGATCAGGCTCATACAAACCTGGCAAGGTTAAATATGGTCCTCTGGGTTGACTCGATCCAACCACGTTTTTACTTAACGTCAGATCTCGACAAGCCTATCATCTTCTCCATCTGACGGCACGATGCTCAACTCCGACTCTCTTTGCGCCACTCTATCACCCGGCGACTCGACGATTTGACAAGGCTGAGGCGATAAGCGAGCGAAGATGTCCGCATCCGCTCGCAGCCTGGAGTAGGACGTCCTTGCTCAGACAGCCCCCTCTGGGTAGGACGGAGATCGACGACATTGCTTATCATCCCACCGTTGTCAGGGCCCAGATCCCGATGCTCTGCTTCCCCAGATAATCATCGGCACGAATTCACCTGGCGGGGAAGGACTAGCGTTGTGTTTGTCGAGGGGAAAAGATCCTGCAAGCGGCCTCACATCATGTCTTGTCCGCGCATCCTCAGATCCGATCTCGCGGCGTTGCTGGGCTTGTGGCACCTCGAACGCGCAACATGGACGGCTTCGACCTCCTCGTCATCAACGGTCTCGTGGTGACCGCGTCGGACACGGCCAACTACGACATTGCCATCAAAGATGGGAAGATCGCGTTGCTCGCCCCGCCGGGCGTGCTGGGCAAGGAGAGTGCGAAGAAAGTGATTGACGCCGAGGGCGGCTATGTCATGGTACGTATGAAAGGCATGCCTTTGCTGTGCTATTCATGCGATGTCATGCATCTGTCCTCCTCTACAATTGACGGCTGACCAACCCGTGCACGCGCCAGCCCGGCGGAGTCGACACTCACGTCCACCTCGAGGAGCCTGCATTGTTTGGCGGCAAGGGGAGGAGTTCCGACAACTTCGAGACCGGCACGAGAAGTAGCATCTGCGGAGGGACAACAACGATAGTGTGCGTCCATCCATCTCATCACTTCAGTGCACCGCATACAGTACACATGGGCTGTAGTGCGTTAAGATGACTATACTCACTCACGTCCTTGCCTCGCAGAGCCTTCGCGCCTCAAGCCAAGACGATCCCCTCGCTGCTCACTGTTCTTGAAGACACCCACGCCCGGGCCAAGGACAACTGCTACACCGATTACTCGTTTCACATGCTCGTCGGCCACCCGGGAGAGCAAGCGCTGTCGGAATTCCCGCGCCTGCGCGAGCTAGGCATCTCGTCGCTCAAGATCTACATGACCTACGAAGCGCTGCAGCTTCGAGACGATCAGATCCTCGACGTCCTCCTGGCGTCGAGGAAGGAAGGCATCACGACCATGATCCACGCCGAGAACGGCGACGTGCTGAACTGGATGACCAAGAAACTCGAGGAACGGGGCCTCTACGCGCCAAAGTACCACGCGACAAGCAGGCCACAGATTGTCGAGACCGAGGCGACGAACCGTGCGATCGCGCTGGCCGAATTGATGGACGCGCCGATGTAAGTTCTAACCCTGTCCCCTGTTTGTGGGGGGGCAACCCAACGCCAAGTTCAAGTGTTTTGACAACATCTGGATCTGCAGCCTCGTCGTCCACGTCTCGTCGCCCAGTGCGGCAGCTCACCTCCGCGACGCCCAGACAAGAGGCCTCCCCGTCTACGCCGAGACATGCCCCCAGTACCTCTTCCTGACCCGGGCGGACCTGGACAAGCCGGACTTCGAGGGCGCGAAATGCGTGTGTTCGCCGCCGCCGCGCGAGTCCGCCCACGACCACGATGCCATCTGGCTAGGGCTGGCCAACGGCACCTTCACGGTCCTCTCGAGCGACCACTGCCCGTTCATGTACGAGGACCGCGAAAAGGGCAAGAAGAGCATCCTCAGCGCCGAGTATCCCGAGGGCCGCTTCTCGGGCATCCCCAACGGCTGTCCCGGCATCGAGACGCGGCTGGCGCTGACGCTCAGCGCGAACCGTCTCCCCTTGCAGAAATTCGTCGAGGTCACGGCCACCAACGCCGCGCGGCTGTACGGCCTGTATCCACAAAAGGGCACCATCTTGCCCGGGGTCAGCGACGCCGATCTCACCATTTGGTACCCGCCCGGACGGCTCGGGTCGTTCGAGCTGACCAACAGCATGTTGCATCACAACGTGGATTACACGCCCTTTGAGGGCATGGAGCTGAACCAGTGGCCCAGGTGGACCATCTTGCGCGGCCAGGTCGTGTGGGATCGCGACGGCGGCGGGCTCGTCGGCACAAAGGGCTACGGTCGGTTCGTGAAGAGAGGGAAAAGCACGCTGCCTGGACCGCGGAAGAGCGGGGACTGGGATGTGAGTGTTTTCTGAGCGATGGGTCTCTTCTTCAAGCTATAACAAACATGGTAAAAGTGATGGCCCATATAGAGGGGAGTGAGGAGCAAGAGATGATGCCTCGATGACTTGATGCCTCGATAACTTGATGCCTCGATAACTTGATGCCTCAGGGTGATGAGGACGAGACGAACGATAGCTGTATTTCGACCTCTCGGGCCTCTTCATCAATCCACATCATTGAATGCGCGTCGCGTCGTGAATAACGCATATAATTACGGTCGCCGGACATGGTGCTTTGACGAACGACTCCCGGACCATCACGCATTTCCAGCAGAAGGTCACTGTTATAATGATATCGGTTTACAACATGAATGGTTGGTATGGACGGTTATATTTGCATCTTGCGTCTTTGGTGTCAGGATATCGACTCACCCTACGTGGTTGTCTGTCGATTGGAAGGCAAGCTCTCAATGTAGTGAATTGATTGCTCTTGTCGTGTCACCGGTTTGAATCGATTCGACTCCTCTATCGGGTATGCGACACCTATCTCATCCCAGACCTTCGCCATACACATTGATGACCCTGTGTCTCATGACAGAGATTCGGCAAAGGCCAATGCCACAGTACTGCGTCTCTTGGGACTATCTATAGCTGTGATACCATGTAACCATGTATGTACCCGTACCTAAGTCCCTGCCGGCACTACAACTGAGTAAAAGTACTTTCCGGCGCCTGTTCCCTTGGTAAGGAAGTTGTCCCTTGGTAAAGAAATTGTTCCCTCGCTGTCGCTGCCGGAGTCATGTGCCGCAAGCTCGCCTCAGACAGCATCACCATTATTGCCAGCATGTATCCCCCCTCACTAGGGGTGTACCTTCGACGACTGCAATGTGTCCGGCTTTCAGCAAATAGCCGTCTGCTCCGCCTTCCGAAGCCTCAACCGCCGGCAGCAATGACCCTGCATTCCCCCCGCTCCTCACGCCAAAAGCTGCACTATCTCTCTAAGCTTGTTGTCGCTCAACTCGCGGGGTGCCTTAACCTCATACTCCCCACGACCGCATCTGATTCAAGCGTAATTTCCCTTCTTCGCCTCGCCCTTCCCTTTGAAAATAAAAGATGAACCGATGAACGGCAGACTGGTCGGCACGATAGACCTCCCAACACGGTTCTACGGGTGAAATCGGCACAGTAGAGAAGGACGTATTTGCAGGCTCAATCTTGATGTTTGTGTGTGGTTGGAGGAAACTCGTTCCGAAGCGACAACTGAATGCGAAAGGAAGATGGCGAAATATTGTGACAATGCAGCACAGGCCACGTTGGCAGGCAGCGGACGCATCCACCACCCGAAATGGAGGTCTGAGAAGTCGAGGTTAACCAGCACGCCAGTGTCGTGGTCGCAGCGAGGGAAATGTCAGTGTCCGGATGGATAGTCATGAGGTCAAAATTGTTACAAGGTCGAGATAGTACGCACACGACCAGCACCTGTGCTTCGATAGAAAGGGAGTACTTCGTATTCCTTTACCAGCAAGATGCCTAGATACAGCATCGATGCTGTTGGGTTGAAAACTCACCTGCCTGCCATGTACTGGGGACACGTAATGACGATCCTCTCCTATGCTGATGCTGCCACCTTCAGCACAGGGTGATTCCCATGCTATGCTCTGATCCAGCTAGCTACTCAGCTGGAAACCTCAGACTATGCGCTGTCTTGACCACAGAGGTTCATTGGTAATGTTGCCTGCATGGTGGCAAAGTCGAAGTCATTTGAATCCCGCAAGTGTGCTCCTACAACGGGGCTAAGGGACACTTGTTAGGGGAAGGCCGCAAATGATTCCGATAAGCGTTGTAGGGAGAGAAGCAAGCAAGAGAGCCGTACATTATTGCAGAGCGAAGAATTCGCCAGGTATTTAAGCACGGTTCAGTGCCGGCCACAGCCGCCGAGCCTAACCATCTCGGGAATAGTGAAATCGCCAGTTCGGATAGCGCAGCATGGGTGAACCCGCGGGGCACCTAGGATGATAAGTGAAGCTAACCACAGATGAGTACGATTTGAAAAACAATGAGTCTAATTACTCGTCGTAATTGGCAGAAATGTGACGTGAGCCTCCGCTTAAGCACACTCCCCGCGGCAGGAAAGCTGACTTCGTTCGTCACCCCAGCACCGTGGTCCTAGTGTATTCAGAGACCTATCGTCGTGCTCGTTCCTTCCAGATACCACGACTCATCCACGTCAACTGTCAGGCCCATCGTGACATTTCTCCCTGGCTCCGCGGCGGTGAACGAGTTCCCGTCTAGAGGAGCGAAGCTCTGATTCTCTGCTGTTTTGCCCTCTTTGACCTTGTGCTCCTTCAGAGGAAAGTCCCCACGGTGACAGATATGTTCTTGAACGCGGTGCAGTATGCTTCCCGGTCCTTGGGCACTGCACACGAGCGAAACGTCGAGATGATCCCGGAAGATGCCGCGGAAAGCCATACTGCTCAGCTTGAGAGACTGATTCAAGAACATTGTGAGTTTGATGATGGAACACAAAATTCCAGCATTCGGGCTGGCTGCAATCCCTCTGAGATACAAGTTCGCCAGAGTCAAGGACTTCAGTGTGCCTGTATGTGTCAGGATGAACTCAGATAGCTCCTTGACAGTAGTTGCCATGTTCTCCAAGATGAGGATTCTCAGATTCGAATACAACATCCCTAGTTTTGTGGACCTGAGGAACAGCGCAGTCATCCTTCTCAAGGCGTAGGCGCATACAGGCTCAACAATTCTGTTCATCGAGGGCATACGGTCGAAACCAAGCCACAAATTTTCCACCACAAGTAAGTGACGGGGAAGCTGGGTCAGATATTTGGTCAGGCCATTTGCCCAGTAATTACTTTTTGCGCGGAGGCGGCAACGAGGCCGATCAAAGCTTTCCACTTGTAAGGTCAGCTTGAAGCGGGTGACTCCGGACAACAGCTCTGTGAGATGTGGGATGTGGGAGATGTTGTAGAACTCCCACCAGTAGAGCGATGCCAAATCGATCGACCTAGGTCGCAAGTGCCGACATTTCTGCAAGACAGAATTCATGAGCGGGAATTGCTTTGTACCATCCAGCATACAAACACCTGTCCGTTTCATCAGATCCGAATCATCATCGAGCAGGTAAGATCCGGTTGTAGTGCGAGCTGATGGTCTGACATGTATGAAGTGTCGAAGCTGCGGAAATTTCTTGAGCGCGATCCAAAGCAACGGGGGTCCCTCATTTGCGAAAGTGGCTTGAGAGTGTATCTCGGCGTTGTATGCACCAGAAAGCTCGAGCGCCTCCACAGCTGCGTCAAGCGGGGCCAGGCTTTGAAGTCGTTGAGCCAGAGGGCCGGATCTAACAAATTGGCTGAATGGCGCCTCGATCAGGTAGTGCGTGTGGACCTCGATGGTATGCACGAGACTCCCGAGAGTGCCATCGAATGATATGTTGCACAAACGGGCAACGCTGTTCATGCTTGGAGATAGACAAACTGTTCGGAAGAGAATGCGAGTGGCCGTGGAACCCATTTGCCTGTCCACCAGACGACACGACCTCAAGTCTCTCCTCTCGACCCATTTTAGGATATTCGCCTTGATCTCTTCGGGCAAGTTGAACCATTGTTGTAAGAGTCCTTGCGTTGCCGTCGTCCGAATTTGAGACTCTTGCGGTTCGGTGAGCTCTCGGTCGGGTTGAGGTGAAGATTCGTTCACTGCCTTGCCCTCACATGCGCAATCGTAGGTGAAGTCGGCATCCATATTGGATAGTTTGGGAAAGAGGATTATCTTGCTAGAATGTTGAAATCGAGACGGGTACGGATAGGGCAAATCGAGGGGACGACAGTCGTTGCTTGTTGAGAGGTGTAGAGGCAGGAAGTGTGCCAGTGACAGTTGTCAGAAACAGCAGTCAGAAAGTCGATCCAGTGACAACCGACGTGCCGAAGGTGACATGATATTCAAGCACAGGTCGGGAAGACACACTTGTCAGTGAATGTCAATGTGGGAAGGCAGTGGGCTGAGGCCTTCAACATTGCACCGCAGCTGCCACGGACAACAACGTGTAAACGAAACGCGACTAAGGTGTGATTCATTCATAATTGTGCCTCAGAAAGCCCTGAGCAAGAGGGATTGGAAGGTGAGGCAGCCGCAAACACAACATTCATATTGTGCAATTGCAAACACTCACCCCATAGCACAACTGCCACCAACCGCAGCCGGATGTCTCTTAACGTCATCTAGGTGTCTTCCAAGCCATCCCCCATAGCCAAAGCTCGTCCAAGCGCCATCCGTCCTCTCTGTTGTCCGCAAACAGACACAAGCAATTGTTTGTAAAAGAGAGCATGGCAAGGGACGTTTGACAAACAAAGAGACAGAGGAGCACAAGGGAGCACAGGAAGAATGGCAGACCAGAACAACTCTGCAGCACTACGAGATCTTGAGCTACCCATGCAGTGCAAGACAGGGTAAAGGATCGAGGCTAACATCAGGAGGATAGCGGCGAGAATGGAGTTGATAGCAGCCAGCAATCGGGAGGAGAATCGCTGTCCAGAGTTGCGGCTTACATAATGAGGCGCATCAGACGTGTCTGGTGCGCGTTGCCACTCAAGCGGTTTGATACACTCGCACTACCCACTGTTTCTCTGCATTTGACTGAATTACTCTACAGAATCTCTGAAAGTACCTAGTCGGAAAGCGTTTTTTGGTGGGCCAGTTTAATGCCTGTAACCCAAAGGCTACTGCTGGGGATGATATGAGGTACTCTCCTTCATTTGTGGTTTCCTGAAGACCTATTTGGAGGGATCGAGCTGTTGCAAGGACTACTGATCTGTCTCGATCTCCTGTCCAGCACAATATGCAAAAGCAAAGAAACATCCCCCCTGGGCTTGAGACACGCTGAGTCATGGCCACCTTCTGATGTCAACACATGCGTGTCCAAAGCGTGTCTTTCTATCCTCCAGCTCGAGACTTCTGGTTGTCCTTGGTGCCAGCCTGAGCACAAACCGGGAGATGATTCTGAAAATGCACGATCACATCCTCCTCTGACAGACGCTGCTCGTTCATCTGTTCAGCCAAGGAAGCCCATTCGATTGTCAGATCGGCTAAACAAGCTTTCTCCATGACTGCCCTGGCCCAGACTCTGCTTCAAACTCGTCTTTGCTCTGCATCCCATGACCTTCAATCTTGCTACCCACTATGGTAGGCTTGATGGTCGAACTTGGCGATCCGTGCTCGCTGCCTAAAGCATACCACTTCTCTTCCCACGATTGCAGACTGTCGGTCTCGTCTGGATAGGTACGCTTGAAGGGTCCATAAGCCCGCGCACCGTTACGCATCGGAGAAGGATTCAAAGGAATTGCATCGTGACTTTCGTTCGAAGGAGTACTCGGCTTTGGTGATTTCCAAGGACTCCCAATCTCGGGGAGAGCGGTGATGCTGTTGCTTCTTCTGCTCTTGCGTCCTGGCGTGTAAGGGGAAGCCGGAGTACGAGTGGGTGTTTCAAAGGACTTCTTTTCCCTAGCACGAGCTGCGTCGTCCTCGAACTTCTTGAGGTGGCGGGCGTAAGTGTCTGTCGTGCCTGTCACAGAGCCACTCATACCAGCGTTCTCACCCGTCAAAATACCAAGGCTGCGCATTCTTCTGACCTGCTTGTTCTTTTCTCGCGTCTTGCGCCATCTGCCAAAGCAGCCGAAGAAGGGGATTGAGTCGACGACTTTGTGGAACGTCCGAGGGTGGTACTTGCGCCAGAGGAGCATCAAGAGTGAGAAGAAGAGTAGTGTACCGATGGACATAGGTACGGCGATTATTGCCGGACCGGGACCATGGCCATGTCCATGTCCGTTGATCTGCTGAACAGGTGGTGCTGGGTTGGAATCATTCGCAGGTGCTGGGGGAGCGGCTGAACTTGTTGACACTGGGTCTGGTAAGGTAGTTGGCGCTGAGGTTGAGAAAGTGGTGCCCGCTGCTGTTGCTGTTGTCGTTGTCACACTGGCGGGCTCAATAGGAGTCGCGACACTAGTTGTTATTGATATGCTGTGCGAAGTCGTTGATGTGGTGCTAACGCTTGAGGCCGAACCCGGTGCTGCAGGACTGGATGGTTCGCCTGGACAAACAGTTCGGTCAGGATCTTTGAATGTTACACACGACATCGGTTCGGACGTACTGTCGCTAGGCGGTGTGCTCGACGGCCAGTAGACTGAGAAGACGTAGAGAGTAGAAGAAGATGAGGTTGCGATTTGATCGACAGAGGGCATCACCAGACTCTTGTTTGCACCCTACCAGACGGGATTGTCAATGATAATTCTTGTGCTTTCAGTTGATGCTTTCCCAAATTCGCTGACGAAGATGTCGGATGGCGAGAGAAAGAGGGCAGTAAACTCACAACTAAAGAGCTGAGAACTTCCGCTGGTGACGGTGGCGTCGCAGCAGCTATACTGGCCAGCACTGACGCTAGGAGTCCTGTTGAACGTGATGTATGTGACACCGCGGTTGTCTCTGGACTTTGTGCCATGATCCCGGCTGCGATCGGAGAGGTGGATGAACAAGTTAGGTTGTGTGAGGTGCAGGTGACCTGTGTGGAAGAAGTCATGGCGCGCAAATCTGAAGTCACTCGGGAAAAAGGTCAGGTGGATTTCGCGCAAGGAAAGTGATAATTTCATGAAGATGAGTTTGCCGCGCTCAGTGACAGCCGCACAGACAACCGTCAGGGTTTTCTCTTACCGATCTGAGATGTGGCCGAAGCCACCCACGAGGTTGTGCTCGCCATTGTCGTTGGAGCAGTGGCTGGCGCCGCCAACAAAAAGGTGCTAAGCATTGGTGAGAAGGCTCGCGACGTTGTCCCATTGACGGTCATGTTGACCATGGGGTAAACCATGTGGTATGGCGCTGTTGCCATCTTGAACTTGCTGTTGAAGAGGCGCGTCGAGGTGAGTGGAGGGATACTCGTCACCTCTCCGCCGTCACGAGGTCTTGTGGCCGTGTTGCGGGTGAGGTTGAACTGCACAGAAGACGATTGAACGACACCGCCCTGGCACCATCCAGCTCCACCAAGCATCGTCAATAGCAAGAATTCCGCCAACAGCGACACTGGGCATCTTCCATTACGCCTTGCGCAAAAGCGCTTTGTCCAATTTCTCTCCCCGTTCAGACCCTCATGGCATGCGTCTACAGCGACATTGTTTCGGTCCACGAGGTTCTGCGACATCATAGCCATCTTTTTCGGCATGGTCGTCATGGTTCACCACTTCCTGGCACCTCAAACACAGCGTCCGACCATCGGAAAACGTGGCAAGAGTTTCTATCAATATAAGCCTGTTCCAGTTGCCCCGAAGACGACGAAGATGACGGCGAATGTAGTGGTGACATTGTTGAGACTTGAGGACAACTTGTGATGCCACTATAATGTTATCAGCTCTGGCACGAAGATATATGACCATCAAACACAGGAAGGACATGCAATAGCCGGCAGTGGTCATTGAAATCATCAACGGGACCGGAGAAGCGAGGTGCGAATAGAAAACACGACAGGCCAACAGGGCAACACCATTTGTGGAATCGGTGAGCCTCAAAGTGATAGAGGGATGCCGCCACAGGTGGAATGGGCCCGTTTTCTCAGTTTGAGCCGGTCTTTGTTCACCTACAGCTCTTGCAAACATCCCGTCATTACCTGCCTAAGCAATAGGCAGTACACCAAAAGCCGGTCCAATAACTAGAAACAGATCTCGTGCCCCTATAAAAGTGGAATGGCTGGTGGAAGCAGAAGTCTAGACATTGCATTCAGTGTCTCTCCCATGTTACGCCCCAACGCCTGCCGCAATCCATTTGGGCCGAGTTTGTATGTGAGAGTCAGAAAGGGTACCCGTCCGGTGGCATTTGTCTCTGACGGAAACAGCCATTGTCTTCCATGCTCCATCCGACGTTCGGAGATTTTGTTGTGCGTGTTTCAGTGGACCATCTGTCGTTGGGTGAGCGTGGAAACGATCTAGCAACACCCACCAGCGGCTCCGGATTGCACGCCCTGGCCTTGTCCGACTTGAACTGTAGGCTTGTTGTTGACAGTGGTGGTACCCATTCGCTCCTTGATCTGCCGGGCCATGGTCAGGAAGGCTTGCTCAACATTGGAGGCGTTCTTCGCAGAGGTCTCGAGGAAAGGGATTCCGAGGCTGTCAGCGAACTCCTATAACCAAATAAGTATGATGGATTTCCCACGATCAATGCATGATTTCGCCACCGTACCTTTGCCATTGTGTATTCGACCACCTTCTTATCCGACATATCGCTCTTGTTGCCAACGAGCAACTTGTTGACGCCCTCGGTCGCGTAGCGGTCGATTTCCTGCAGCCACTGCTTGACGTTGTTGAACGAGTCCATATCCGTCACATCATAGACGACGCAAATGCCATGAGCACCTCGGTAGTAAGATGATGTGATGGTCCGGAATCGTTCTTGGCCAGCAGTATCCCACTGTTTGACGTGTTAGAGCATCTTCGAGTTGCCGAGGAATCTACATACAATCTGCAGCTTGACGGTCTTTCCATCGAGTTCAATAGTTCGGATTTTCTGTGCCTGCGTCAGCTTGCGATCCTCCTTGTTTCAAACCCCCAACATACGAAATCGACACCGATGGTAGAGATGTAAGACTCGGTATAGGTGTCATCGGCGAAACGCAACAGCAGGCAAGACTTTCCGACGCCGGAGTCTCCAATAAGCAGGAGCTTGAAGAGGTAATCGTATCTAGGTTGCGGTGTCAATATTCTGGGTCCGGCTAGCCAGTGGCACCAAGGCAGGCCGTGGAGGGAGTAGGTGGTAACGACTCTGCCACTTGTTAGTGACGGCCACCCGATTACGACTGCGGCTGGTCGTGTGATAATGGCTTGCAAGCTGGACAACTTACCACTCTGGATTCATGGTGGCAGGCTGAAGGCAATGATCTCAGGAGACGGTGTGCGTGCAAGAGAGTGTCCGAGTTTGGCCGCGAAAGCAAAGGTGTCTTTAGGTGTGGGGGCTGGACGTAAGGTAGGATCCAGAGTTAAGATGAATTGAAGGCAAACGGAAACTGACGTCTGTTGTTTGCGCCAACCTGGACTTTCGAGATCCGTTGATGGGAAGATTCGTAACCACTTAGGCTCCTTTGTCACCTGCTCATTGGCCCGCTGACGCCTGTATCAGGCTTCTCCAGGCTGTGGCTGACGGCGGTTTAGCGCCGCAGAGATCACGTGCTCAGCCACAACAAAGATGGGAATGGGGGGCCGAGGCTGCTGTGGCTCTATGCTACAGTACTAGGGCCGGTTGCAGTATACTCCAGCTTCACCGGGCGCTGCAGATGTTTATGGAGCCCGTCTATGAGCAGTTGTCGGTGCCCAGTAAAATGACCTCGTCTTCAAGTCTATCTATTCTTTCTACAACAAGTTCTGCCTTGCTGCACAGCTGTCCCTCGCTACTCGGCGACCCTATGAAGCGTAACCATGTGCCTTCAGCCACTCCAACAATTGTAACTCGTCCCTCTCCTTGTATTTCACATTCCCCGTAATGGTGTCGTGCACAATTACCAAGCTCCTCGAAAATTGACCGGTCTTCTTGTCCTTAAAGAACTCGTCGATCTGGTCTCTCACCTCGAGGTCCGAATATTTGGGCAACCCCATCTTGATCCATCGATCGATGATAACACTCGTCACGCTCAACCGCTCAAACACCCGGTCCCACTTTTGCTTGGTATATTCCCAGACGACGAAGCGAGTATCGTTGTTGTTGGATACAGCGATGACACCGCCGTGTGCATCCTGTGCGGGTACTTCATCTGAAGTGACGAAGTCGAGCAAATCCCATGCGCGATTTGGGTCTTTGGAACGCCCTAGGGCTTGGATACAAATTTCTTTGCCGTCCACGGAGGTGGTCTTTTTGAATTCTGCTTTGATGGCATCGTATTCTTCTTGTCCACCATTCGCAACTGCCAGGTTGAAGATGACGCCACGGAGGTTCTGGTGGATGGCCTTCTCATCACCCGCCTTCCAAGCCGCGAATTTCTTCTGGCCTTCCGAAACGATGCTCTGATGACCAGCTGCGGCGGCGGTGCCAAGCAGAAGCTTGCGCGATTGACCGGTGAGATAATCTTCGTCCTTCGGGAAATCCCAGCCGATCGCTTCAGCGGCAGGCGAGACCAATTTGAGTGTGAACTTCTTCAGCGCGTCGGAGATCTCTTTGTTGCCCGCAAACACCCGCTTCACCGTTGCCAGCGAGCTCGTGATCTGCTGCCAGACAATGAAGCTTCTTTCGTCTTTGAAGCCCTCTAGCAGTGAAAGCAGAGCAGCTGTTGTGCCATTTCCGGAAATCGCCAATGCGGTGGCGTCACCCAGAAGACCAATCTTATCTTCTATTGAGAGATGTTCTTGGGCTTCTCCAAGCTTAGCTAACCGTTGAGGCGGGTAGTTAGTGCGATAGAAGCCACTCTGATCAGCGTTGATCTTGTAGAATGTATCGTCGACGTCTCGAACGGTATCTTCCTTTTGGGTCAATGCACTGTGTATAACCTTGGTTGGCGTACCAGTTTTCAATCCGACGGGAATCCACCAGGTCGTTTCGTCTTCCTCAGCCTTGACATCTCCAGTTGTCAAGAATCTCGACTGGCGGATGGAGATTTGACCAGGTTCTTCGGCAACAGTCACGACGGGGAAGCCAATCTTTCGAATCCACGGATCCATGAATGCTTGCACGTCTTGACCTGAGGCTGCACTAAGAGCTGCCCACAGGTCATTCGTCCTGGCATTGCCATATGCGTGGATCTTAAGATAGTCACCAACGCCCTTGAGGAACAATTCTTGCCCAATGTGGTCGCTCAACATCCTGATAACAGAGCTTCCCTTGAGGTACGAGATGTGGTCAAAGATCTGGTCGACTTCGAGCGCATTACGGACGGGGACTTCGATAGGATGCGAAGCTCGTAGGGAGTCGAGTTCGAGGGCTGATTGAACAGATTCAGCCTATACTCAGTCAGCTGGAGCGTTTTGGGGAGTATACCTCGTCTCATGCTACGTACCACAAACTGACTCCAGACCTTCCATTCCGGATGGAGATGATCTACAGCGAGCCAGCCAACCCAGGTTGCAAACCCCTCATTTAGCCAGAGTTCATTCCACCAGTCCATGGTGACCAGGTTTCCGAACCACTGATGAGCAAGCTCATGAGCGACTACATATGCGACTCTATTTTTGAAGCGGGCATCAGACTTCTCCTCGTCATACAGGACAGCCGTTGTTCGATAAGTGACCAAGCCCCAATTCTCCATAGCACCCATTGCGAACTCGTGGACTGCTAGGAGGTCGGACTTCGGCAGAGGGTATTCGATACCGAAGACGTCCGAGAAATAGTCGAGGGTCTTGTGCGCGTGCTCCAGAGCAAAGTGGCCCTGCTCTTTGAGACCACGGGTAGTATACACCCTGACTGGCAGAGGCTTACCATTGTACTTGCGCTCGGTGAAGGCCTCGACATATTCGAAGTCGCCAATCGCCCAAGCGGCCAGATAAGTACTCATGGCGGGTGACTTCTCAAAGGCGACCTTCTTCAAGCCGTCCTTGCTTCCCTTGGTCGTGCCTTTCTCCGGCATGTTGCTTATAGCAACCAAGTCATCCGGAATTTCGACCTCAAACTCGAAGGAGGCTTTAAGATTGGGTTCATCGAAACAAGGGAAGGCTCTCCGAGCGGCGCACGCTTCAAATTGAGTACTGAACATGTAGTGATGTTCGCCGTCTTTCGGGGTGCCGGCAGCTGGAGTGACCGCGGGCTTGTATTTGGAGCGATAGAAGCCTTCCATGGCACTGTTCATGATGCCCTTGAATTTGATAGCAATGACAGCATCCCCCGATGGGATCTTTCCTGAGAACTTGATTGTCGCACGCTCGCTTGTCTTGTCGTACGAGACATCGGCCAGAGAAGTGATTGACGAGCCATTGTTGTCCAGCACATCGGCGCCCGTGATTTCTAGCTCTTTGGTATTCAAAACCAGCTCTTGAGTGTCTTGCTTGACCTTGGAATCAATCTTGACGGTACCATCGTAACCCCAATTCCCACCAAACTGTAGGTTGTAGAGAGACAGGTCGTAGTTGGTCGGCTTGATGGTGTCGGGCAAGATGTCGCGGTCGGACGGAGCAGCCATGGTTCTTCTTGCTTCTGCTGAACAGAAACGAATCTGTGAGATGTTTGAGCTACAGATGTGCTTGGAGGTGAGTCGAAAGCGAAGAGAAAGTGAGCAAACGGTCTGTCTCGTGCCTGCGATGCTAGGTCCAGCCTTGAATGAAGTGAAGAGCGAGATGAATCGTGTTTCTAGCATTCAAGCCGTGGAAAGTGTCCGTCCTCACAGGCAGCCACAGTCCAGTCACTGCTACGTTACTGCATCACAGTGGCATTGCATTCTGTGGTGGGGAAGCAGCATCAACTTCCTCTCCAATTGTCTATCTCGACCTTACCACATTAAGGTCGCCAGTCGCGTCCCGCACACGCGACAGCGACCCTCGCACATTGCCTCTTTATTCCCTTGGTTCTTTCCTCGCGCACCGCCTTCTTTCCCCCGGTGATGCCGGTAGCTGGCGATGAGGACTATGATGATGACGCGCCTAGATCGTCGGCGCGCGGACGAGCGGTGGGTCGAAGGGCGGTCGACCACGACTCGGCGCAGAATTTCGAGGTAACTCGAACATGGGATCTGCTCACTGAAGGTGCCGATGGGACCATCACAAGCGCGGTCGAGGGGCTACTCGAGGCAGGGAAGAGGAAGAGGTAGGTCAGAGACTGTGCCGGGTAGAGCAATACTCAGTGTGGCTTCTCCAGGCTCCTCAAGGACACCACGCCCCTCCAGCGAGGCATTATCCGACATCTCATCCTCATTCTCGACATGTCGCTCGCTATGAACGAGAAAGACCTCCGCCCTACTCGCTATCTCCTAACCCTATCGTACACCGAGTCCTTTATCCGCGAATTTTTCGAGCAGAATCCCATCTCTCAGCTGGGGATAATTGGCATGCGTGATGGAGTTGCTACCAGCATCAGTGATATGTCGGGCAACCCTACCTCCCATCTGGCTGCGATAAGGCAATGTCGTCTGAGCGCCAGCACCGAGCCTAAGGGCAATCCATCGCTGGAGAATGCGTTGGAAATGGCAAGGGCCGGTCTCTTCCACGCACCCAGTCACGGTACTCGCGAGATATTGTTGATATTCGGGGCGTTGCACACTTCAGACCCAGGAGATATTCACAGTACGATCAACAGTCTAGTACAGGACAAGATCAGGGCCACCGTCATTGGGCTAGCAGCTCAGGTCGCCATATGCGCCGAACTGGTTTCGAAGACGAACCATGGCGACCAATCCAACTATGGCGTGGTTCTTGATGAGCAGCATTTCCGAGAGCTGTTCATGGCAGTGACAACGCCGCCCGTTACTCACGAAAGTGCCAACCAGACAACCTCCTCCCTGCTGATGATGGGCTTTCCCTCCCGGACGGTCGAAGATCATCCATCATTATGCGCGTGCCACACGAGACCCAGCCGAACAGGCTATCTATGCACACGGTGCAACGCCAAAGTCTGCACTTTACCAAGTGAGTGTCCGGTCTGCAGCTTGACCTTGATCTTGTCCACCCATTTGGCAAGAAGCTACCACCACCTTTTCCCACTGGTCAATTGGATAGAGGTGCCTTGGACTAAAGCCCATCGAAGCACTGCATGTTTTGCATGCTTGAGGCCATTCCCTGCCGCGCCAAAGACATCTCAGCCATCATCTTCCACTCAACAGACTGGCGCTCCAAGAGCACCTACCTCGGCTACTAGTAATCCCCAGCCCACGGTACCATCAGCCACGACAAGCACGAGCAGATACGAATGTCCCGTATGTCGTCGACACTTCTGCATCGATTGCGACTTGTTCGCCCATGAGGTGGTGCACAATTGTCCTGGCTGCCAGAGTGTGAGGATGCAAACCAGTCTGATGGGCGAGACCGAGGTTGTTGCCGATGGTGCGCAGGGGAATGCCACCACGGACGCAGTCGGCAAAGACAGCAACGGGACAGCGCAAGCCGAAGACGGGGAGCGCATGAATGTCGATTAAACTCAAGACGTAGAACGTGTTTAGAGCTGCGACCTCGGTCTGCGCTAAAGCGTCGTCGAAATATCGACATTTGTTTTCATGTTCCTTCAGAACCTCGTGCCCAGATCTGACGAGTCTCCCTTTCGAGTCAAATGCTTGACCAATAAATGACCGTTACTTGACATTATCTCATTTCACTCACAACTATCCAACAATCGACAGGGGTATATAGACGCACACCCATACATCACGGATGATCGCAACAACAGCCGATAGTCTCGCAAGCCGCCATAATCAATTTCCAATACCCAGAACAGAGGCTGCCAACCACTCAAGAGCACGGCGGGACAGCATGGTATCGGAATCGTGTACGCCGCGTCCTTTTGATTTCCCAGAAGTTCTCATCTCGGCGTAAAAAGGTGAAAGGGGAGACATAGGGCATGATCAGAACCAGAACCAGAATGCGCAATCCTTCCCCAGATCATCTCTGCTGTTTATTCCCTTCCATACATATTTCTTCCTCCTCCTCCAGTGCGCTTGCGTCCTCTTCTCTCCGTGTTGCACCTCGCCCAGCTTACTGTACCGCACCTGTTTGTCGTTTGTCTGCCACACCTTTGGATGTCGTTCGCGAGACTCGAGACTTGGGCCTTCGGGCTTCGACATCGTTTCCCTTCCAATACTGTAACTAGCTTCCGAGGACATCATACTTAGGATGACATTAGGGCCATAATACTTGATTCGTAGCTCTGAGTTCTGCGTTTAGGCGTGGCATTTGTGCAGAAGTGTCCTCGATCTTTCGAGTTTCTTCGACTCCATCGTCTGGCTGAGGCTTGGTTGGAATTGTTCGGTGCTTGGTGGGAAGGAATACGGATGCCAACTTACACCGGTGTGGGATTGGGGGTTGTGGATTCTTAGGTAGAGGAGCAAAGTATCAGTTGTTGACACTTGAGAAGGACGTCCAATTTGGCGGCAGTGACATCTACGTCCAGTCAAGGCCGGATTTGATGACGAAGGAGGTTTAATCGGTCTTGAGCGTCGCTTCTGCGTCAAGCATAGTGAGGGATCTTTGGAGTGCGAGAGTTTCGTCCTTGCAGCTGGAGAAGCGGATGGCTATATTCCTTTTCGCTTGTTTGAGCTGATTTAGAAGCTGAACAGATATGGCTTTTCCCCGTCCATACGTCGGATGTAGCGCGGAACCGTGTTGTATACTGACACCAGATCAAGGGTTTGTAATACAGCTGCGTGCAAGCTTACACGTTGTGGACGGCCGTCCGTAAGAGGTTGCTGTTCATGCTTCGATAGAGGTGCAACTTTCGTTCGAGCCCATTCTTGATAGCAATTGCGAAACATGCCGGGATCATTGTGCCCTACTTGGCATTCTCAATCACGAATACGGCCGGCAGAACGCCCACAGTGCCCAACTACTGTCTTGATGTTCATTCGTTTGGCTCACGGCTTCGCCTTGATCACGCTGCAGCGTAAGCGTCTCAATGCGACATCGTAACGAGTTCGTATTCGCGCCATTGTTCACTTGAATAGCCTTCTCGAGCGCTCGCTCATAATATTGCAGGCTGCGAACTCGATCTTGTCTGACGTGCCAGATGTATCCTAGATCGGAGTATGTCTGTTGAAGGAACCGTGCCTTCTCGTCTTCGGTGTCGCACTCTGCACACGTTCTCAGTGTTTGGAGAAGAATGGACTCCGCTTCGTCGATGTGCCCGTGCTGCAGGTGGTACCGTGCTACCATCTGACGGGACGTGATGTGAACGCCACGGGGCACCTTCGGATCCTCCGAGAGCCTACGGGCGATTCGCAAGGCGTCATGCAGCTCCTTCCGCTGATAGTTGAGCGAGCAGATTTCGTCCTGAATCCACGCCCATTCTTCGGCGTCGAGTCCGCTGGCTGGACCGAACGTGTCTGAAGAGAGTCGAAGCAGGGAGGCTACCCGGCCTGCATCGGCCCCCACTTCCTCCTGCACCCACATCTCCAGTAATGGCTTGAGGGCGTGGCCGTTGGGAAGGGTGCGAGATGCCAAAGCCTGGAGGAAACCGACAATCTGGCGACGCACGTCCGGGAAGCGACTCCAGAGAGGGTACGAGTATAAGCGCAGAAGCCGAAGAAACACCCAGTATGGCGACAGCTGCAGACAGCGCGTTGCAAGACTACATGCAAGATTGATTTCTCTGAACGCCTCCAACGTTCTGTTTGTCAGCAGCAGTGGAATAGCATTGTAAAAGCATTTGTTGAATAAGAGCGCGAAGGGTTCTTCCCCTGGGGCCTTGAGCTTGCCTTGATGGTGGTCGGCATCTAGGCTGGACTTGCCGATTCCGAGAGGACACCATTTGGAGATGTTCCAATCCAAGTAGGACTTGGTCAGGAACAGGATTCTTTCGTCGACGGTTACGGCCGGGCGCAAATTGTCAGGGTGCAGATCCAGCTGGATCTTCTCTCCTATCGGTGGTACTCCGGCCGCTCGCCGCGATCGTTTGGCGCCTGGAGGTCGGCTGAAGCGCTTGATTCTATCCCACTTGATAGGCTTCCCGTGTAGCGAGGCCGAAGGGATGGCATGATGGATTGCGGAAAATTGGGTCGACGACTCTGCGACTGCTTTCTTTTCCGACGACTTGTAGTTTTTGTATGCTTTCCACTGCGTGATGCGTCTCTTGTACGCCTTCTCCCTGCAGGAACCGTGTCGGTGTTAGTCGTGATTGGCTGCGAAGCCAGTCACTTACGTCGCGTGAAAATCATATTCAACGGCCAAGAGGCGTTGGATGTCAGATAGCTTCCTCCCCTGATGTACATACAATTCGACGAACACTCCCTTGATTGAGGCCCATTCCTGAGCAGAAGGGCCTTCTGTCACAGTGACTTGGACCGGTGTGTCGTCCGAGTCTCCTTTCGCCATCGTTGCTGACGCCGGTGGGAGGTCATTCTCCCGAACTGACACACGAAGGTCACTTTGTGATCAGGGATTTGTAGATCTTGCCCAAAGCCGCATGCAGAAATTGAGATTTACGGTGCTTGCCAGAAGACGTCAGGTATCGGGAAGATAGAAGGAATGGTGAAATTCTTAGTCAGCGTCGCAGCTAGAGAACGGAAGTCGCTAACGCAGGCGACTAGTTCCATTTGGGAATCATCTAATCCTAACTAGGTAAGACAAAAGTCTCTTGCATCTGTGGATGTGAGCTCAGCCTTGTCCCTTAGGATATCCACACGAGCAAGGCTGTGGCCGTCACAATCTTGAACTACAGGCGAGGTAATCTTGGACAGTGCGGGCAGTGAAAGACTTAAGTTTTCGGAATACGAGTTCCCAGCTGCAAATTTCATTCAGAGTCCGAACCAATCCGATACCTTGGATGAAACACCACTTCTGGCAGGTGTTCCTCTTGTGGACGTTGCGCATAAATCAGCGGCGTCGAGAAATCCCGGTCCATGCGTGCTCTCTGCCATGTCAATCTCGTTGGCACTTGGCACAAGTCAAATGTGAGGCCGCCCACATGATTCCATGTTCTGACCCTTGGGTGCGTGCTTGACCAAAAGTGCGAATTGCTGTGGAAGTTGCCGACCCTCAACACTGGCTATTATCGCGCTGAGCTCACTGGGGTTGCCAATTTCTCCCCTGCGTAATTGCTTGTCGAGCTCTTCGCAGAACCAGCTGTCCCCCGACATCATGCCGACCCAGCATGTCCACACACGCAAATCTCTTGGATCGTCTGAGGCTGCAAGGAGGAGCTCTTTTAGCCGTGGAACTATCACCCTGCCCGCGTCGAAAACCGTGATGCCACAGACCGATATTCGTTCCATGTTGGCCTCTCGTCGTATTCGATAAAGAGCCGCCAGAGCGGTGTATTTCTCGGTGATGTCTGAGGACAAATTGTAGTGGTCTAGGAGTAGGCCCATGACATGAAGGCATTTTATCGTCGCAGCTTGTCGATGTGACTGTAAGGCTTCTGCTTCCTGGATGATATCCAGAGCCGCGAGTGCTTGCCCCATCTCCGTGAGTATCGGATGCCGAGCACTCAAGAAATCTTTGTCCCATCCGGCGTCTGTCGGCAAGGCAGACTCGGCTTCAAGTATGTCCCAACTCTTTTCATGCATGGCAAACATTGCGGGCTCCATGGTCAGAGCTGCGCGCTGGACATCCGAGTGCAGCACGTTTATGAGGTCCTCGATATGTAGTCCGTAGTTGGTGTTGATGGTTTCCAGCAGGCGCACATGAACCAGTGCAGAGTTGATGTTCCGGCACCAGTTCTCGGTAAACATGAGAGCCATGACTGCTCGGGGAAGTCGAGTGGGATCTGCTTGTGGTAGGCTCAGACGTAGCAGCTGCATTGCTTCTGCCTTCATCTGCAGCATAAGGTTGAAAGCGTTGTCGTCGCCACAACAGCGCCATTTGACGGCTGCAATGCGTGCAAGGTAGCCATGGACAGCAAGCTCATCTTGTAAGTATGCGGAAGACGGTGGTAGTGGAATTTTGGAAACACTTAGGGCTGGCGAGAGGTGAGTCCGGTTGAAGTAAAGGAGATCACTGATCTCGGGTGTGATGGGTATGGGGAGTGTGTCAAAAGGATCATCACTGCCACAGAGATGTTTGTCGACACAAGGAAGGTCCTTGCAGGCCACCTGCAAAGTTTTCAAGACATCCAGAGCTGAGGCGCGTAGTTTCAATGTCCGCTGTTGTCGCTTTAGCTTTCTGTGCGCTGCCACATGCCTAAATACCTGGCTTTTCGTCGATGAGTGGCCCTTGGCGTTTGGCTGGCTGTCGAGATGGATCCATGAGTGAATGGGAGTCGTCAAAGCCATTATTGTCTGCTCAGTCCAGGAAATTGGCCCGGAGGGGCTCTCGTCTGATATCTATATCCCTGCCTGGTCAGAGATAGGAGCTCTTGTCACCGGGCTGCTTTAGAAGTATCCAAAACTGCTGCTTTACACAGGGTCTAAGCGGCGTCGGGAGATCTCTTAGTCACCGTCGTGAGACATGGCACGCCAGGACTCGCAAGGCTGATAGTATCTAAAATGCTTTAAATCAAGCACGTTCGGTTTGGTACTTCCGAGCTTGAACGGTGACTGGTGTCCTTGGCAAACTGCGGTAGAAAGGGAAGTGTTGATCATTCTAGCCAATGACAAACGGTTCCGCCGGGGCTAACAGCATGAAAGGTGGGCGATCACTGCTGGTAGATCCAAAAGCGCTATCGGTGATTCCAAGTGGGTGGACCTTATGTAAGAGTGCAAGGTTGATATATTGCCCTAAGGTAGTGCCCAGTTGATCCGTGGCAACAGAACTCAGGGAAATGCTCATGAAAGAGGGTCGAATGTTCAACAGAAGGCCAAGCAGTGAACCTACGCACAGCTCCGGGCACATAAACGGCCGTACCGTGGTATTGATGGCGACCCAGGCGACTCACGCTGTTGGAGAGGCCTTCAACGCTCGTCATTCTGGGCATAGTAAACCATCAGGGCTGAACGTTGCCTCCGAACACCGCATGCTGTGTTCTGGAGCACCCAAAGGTTTGATGTGTACCAGGATATTCAAGATCTCGGGCGCCGCCACCACTTGAGGGAATGGCATATGCACCAATACCGGGTAGTCCACAAAGCTAGTATGTGACCTGCAGTAACTTGCGGGGCTCGGGGCAAGGTGACTACGGGCATTCGGTGTTCGTGGTCGCGCCCAGAAACTGTGTAACACGAAGGCTCGGCCGTATTTTTCAGCCCTCGCCTTTCAGCACCGGAGAACCGTCGATGCCACTTCGTATACTGAAGCCAATGGTGCGCTAGCGTGATCGGCTCCACGAATCGGACTTGCCCAAACCTTGACGCTAGACCTTCTAAAGCACAAGTTGTCGCTTTTCTGATTGGGTGGATTTCAAGGCTGCAAATACAGGGGTCTTTACGAAGGTTGTAACCCTGGACGTTTCGTACGTATCATCGCAATCTTTTCTGAGGATCGTGATGTCGCCATCGGACCATCATCTGCAGGATTTGCGGATATATGCATCCTTGTATAGGAACAAAGTCCAATATCGCCGCTCGGAAGTGATCGTTGGGCCTCGCTCCTAGTTGGTTTTGGGCGAATGCTGTCACGGCCATGTTGCCCGCCGTTGATGCCTACTCGACAGCTCACACAGCATCATCTCGACGACGTCTCAACGGGCTTATGGTTCATTGAAAGAACCGACATTAGCTACGGACCATCTTCCACTTTGCTTGCTTTGTCATGACCTTCGAGCAACAATAGCATGCTGATATCCTCCTTCCTCTGCCTCCTATCGACCACTGCCCGATCCCCTTTTGCCACGGAAGTTGTTGATGCGGCCCAAATCGCCAGTCGAGAACATAAGTGCGCTAAATTGCCCCAGGATTAATCAAAGCTACTATGTACCGTGCGGCCGAATAGCCATTGTACCAGTATGTTGTGCAGCAAGGAGCATTCACCAGGTATTAGGGACTAGCGGTGATGGGAAGCGGCAAGGTGCCTCTTATCGCGCCGGACTGTTGGCTGATATACTCTCCGAAGTAAGATAGACAGATTCTCCTGGACCCAAACGACCCTTCCGATGCTAACGTGGACACCGTGGAGGGGCCTCTGCCACGATCCATGGTTACAAGTAAAGCTTGCTAATTCTGTCACCACCAAGGGGTCCAGCAACCCCCATGGTCGGCCTTGAGACCGCCATAATACCCACAAGTGTCTTTGCACTTGTCCCAATCATCCAAAATGGGTTACCGTGCTCCCTGTCTCTGCAACGGTACATTTGGATGCCCTGTCCCAAGCTGTGGTACTCCAGTGCAGCGCCTTGCCCTTCGCAATCATTCACCTTCTTCCTGCCTCTTCAGACTACGCCAAACCATCCTGCATTCGTGTACGCGGAGCGAGCCCTCTTGTCCGAGCTCCACACAGCTGGTATGTAAAATGCGAAATACGGCCGAAAAGCCGAGAATCGCTCGTTCCTTTAGAGGCGTACGCCTCCGAGAAATGAGGTATTCAGGGGCTCAAGAGACATGGCAGCTCAAACTCCAGGTATACGATAGAAGGAATGAAGACGTTCCATCGAAGACGGATGTTGTTCCTTGTGAAGTCCTCATGATTGGCGAAGTACTGGCGTAGACTCAAAAGCCTGGGCACCGCTTTGGCCGTCGCAGCACGCGTCGCCATTGCGGCAAGTCAGTCGAACTTGTAATTCGAGCTCGCTGGCCTCTCCCAACATCATGGTCTATGCCCCGGATGGAAGCCACAGGCGACAATTTCGCTTTTTGGATTTGCGGCAAAAAAACCGTCGAGCTCGGGCCGCGTACCGAGTTCAGTATCTATCATTTCATGAACATAGAGCCCCAGTGAGACGAGCTTGCCTGTCGAGACGGCCCCTCAGGCACCGGACTGTTTCGATTGCAACTCCAGATTGCCAGCCACTGTGACGGCCAGTGGATCAAGAATGACCATATATTTCCAATCCTTGCTCGACCAATCCCACAGCTAAACGGCACGAAGCTAAGGATCTTTGAGTAACGGGGACCTCGAGCAATTCCTTTTCGTATTGTTCCTTCTGGACGTTTGACCGTAAGAGATGTCGCCAGATTATCCGATCCGGAAATGCCGGTCCTTTCGAACTCACCTTCAATGAATATTCAGAATGCAGAAGCTGTATGCCGCAGTGAAGGGTCCCGGAGTCCTAAACCAGACGCTGATTGAGATGCACTTCAGGCTGAACCATGAAGAAGTTGCCTGGCCCGGTTGGTTCAAAGAAATTCGAGCTTTCAAAGCGACGTTGTGAAGGCGGGAATCGCAGCCGACAGCGTCTGGGGGATTTGAGAAACCATGTTCATGGTTCACAGCAGAATAACCCGCTGACCGAAGCACCTTCCCCGAAGACGTTACGGAGAAGCTAAGGAGGGTTCTCGAAGTCGGAAGTGCTCCGGCCTGGTTGGAAATCGAAGCGGGATAGGCTTTAGCAGCGTCATAAACCACAATCTACTCAAGGCTGTCAGGTAGCAGAATTGTCGAGGTCGTAGGCACTGAAGTCCAGCATCTGTAGAAACGATTGATCCCAGATATCGTCGGGTATCGGATAATCCTGCTCAACGAACTCCAAGTTGGAATTGCCTTGTGAGACGGGCTCAGGAGTCGTAGACTGCTGGTGGTCAGATCGCAAATCTGGCGAGGCAGGGTTGATCCTTTGCAACCAGACAGTCTTCAGATTTCGCTTCCCACGAAGATTCGCAGCCGAAATGAGAGCGCTCCATGAGATAGACGCAACACCGCGGTCATCAACATCCTCGCTCGTACCTGAGGCTTGTTGTCCACCATGTCGACAAAGCACCTCAATCACAGCAGCTGCTCAACCGGGCTCGGCGAGCTGATGTATAGTGGACGCTTTGAGCTTAGCATGAACCATGAGCACTTTGTTTCGAGACTCTGCTTTGACCTCACCTTCGCAGGCCGGATTGAGGACGAAGTATCTGAGAAGAAAGAATGTCGCATGTAGGACGCCGACAAAAAACTGTTTGGGAAGAGCGCGATAGACGTCGATCAAACACGTGTCCGGAGATCGTAAACTGTCGCAGTAGATGTCGATGACACGATGAGCAGCTAGCATGCCGAGCTTCTGATATCTGATAATGTGACCTCTGGGGTTGGAGCGTCCTATCTTTCTTAGTCCTGATTTCGTTCTAAGTATGGCCAGCGTATATAGGTGGAGCAGTGTGGTATCAAGATGTAGAGCAAGGTAGGCGTCCATGGAGCTGTGGTATCGATCGACCAAACTGTTCAACTCTTGTTCACACATCTGGACAGGCGTCTCGTATACACTATTCTCGGCTCCTCCGACGAGGGAATCGTGGTATTTGGCCATGCACCGCTGGACCTCGACCTCGAAAGCAAGTCTGTGCGGAATCTGGTGTTTCTCAAGATTGGCATCCAGTGCGCTGAGTTCCGTTGGGCTCTTTACCATTGGCGGGTTTCCGTGTGATATCGAGAGACTGATAGCACGAAATTAGGGAGGCGCTTCAGAGAAATGCTACCGGAGTACTCACGCGGTGTGTATAGCAAAGCAGCCCAGCCATGTTCTCGACATGGCTTGCCGGTCATCTGGCGGAAGGACGGCGAATGACCGGGAGCTTGTCTCGACCGAGCGCTGCAAGCCAAGGTAATAGGACGCCTGCATGGCAGTGGCGCTATACATCAGGCTTGGATCTTCGGGCTGGTACATGACTGGCAGCGGCCACATACACATGATCAGGATAGCTTGGATTGTGTGAAGAGAATGAGGTGTTCGAAGAATGGTCCGACTGAGCAAGTTCGAGTAAGGCACCATTAGTAGATTTGCCTTGCTGACATACTCTTTGTGGTGACGACTTGCGGTAAAGATAATCGTCCAGAACAAGAACTGACTCGTCTCTTGAAGAACCCTAATGGATATTCGCGTATCGACAACCGGCAAGTGCGGATGGAATGCTGTATAGAACCTCCACTTGTCAAAGCCATGGCCGCACGCAGGGGTATAAAACACATACAGAGAGAAGAGGTCGTGGAGCTCGTGCACACGGAAGAGACAATCCTCCAAACTCGCTTGTTGAAGTTTGGAATGGCTGTCGTCAACCCCAGTCGGCCAAGATGGGCTGTCGAGCACTGCTTTGCGGTTGGGTGACAGATGCTGTGGTGGTGACCCTTGTGAGACTGCGCTTTCCACTATTGGTTCAGTGAGATGCCTTTCGTCGTTGCTGGCGCCATTCTTCGATGCGTGCAGTGATTGCTTTAGTTGTCGAAGTTCGTCAGTGACCGTCTGAAGTCGGCTAATCCACTGTCAGCGTGGCCACAGAGATTGGCAGAGCACTCACAGACGGGCAGGCGTCCGCTTGAAGCTGGAGTCGACCACACAAACTAATTCGCGCCTCACACAGCGAGCACATGGGCCGGGAAAGCTCTCGCTCGCGTCACATCGCAGCTGGCAGCATCAGATTTTCCTGCACATAGGACAGGGAGACGGGGGTTCGAACCTTGACTTGCTTGCACTCGGTGCACGCTGTGACAGGACGCCTCCTTGCCATTTAGGCATGACTGAGGCATCTGTACAGAAGACGCTACGAGTATGGAGTAATTATGGAGTACAGGTTGGGGATTGAACATGGGGATGGGAAGAGGAACATTCGTCAAGAGGCGCATCTAAAAGTCCCCACAAAAGCCAAGCACCGAGGGCCGAAAAGTTCAAAGCCACGATTTTACGCATGCCAAAGAAAGAGCTAATGTGAAAACACAACCAGAAAAGAACAGGAAAGCTGCAAACGCCGATGATTCTGAAGAATTATTTTCATTGAAAGCTATTCTAGCTCCATGTCTTCTCTGACCGTCTTTGCAGAGAGATCAACCATGCCATCAACCCTGCGCAAGAGTGATGCAGAAAATTCTATGCCATGCAAGAGGTATCGTCATTTCCATGTCCCATTGACAACCCAACGCCGATATGATTTACACCGAAATCAAAGCCGCTCATATGCTTTTGTTCGTGAAATCGTTTAGTCGACCTCCTCGACAGTTGGGCCATCATCGCCACCGTGACCAGCACCGCCAGCACCAGGGAATCCACCAGGACCGCCGGCACCAGGGAAGCCACCGCCGGGCATTCCACCTGGCATGCCACCTTCACCACCGGCACCGTAGAATTTCATCATGATGGGGTTCGCAACACCTTCGAGCTCTTTCTGCTGCGCCTCGAACTCGTCCTTGGTGGCGGTCTGGTTCTCGTCGATCCAAGAGATGGTCTTGTCGATCTCGGCCTTGAGCTTCTCTTTGTCAGAGGCATCAAGCTTCTCGTCGACCTTCGAGTCAGAGAGAGTGTTCTTGAGTGAGTATGCGTATGACTCGAGACCGTTCTTCGCGGAGATACGAGCGGCCTCGGCCTCATCTTCAGCCTTGTACTTCTCGGCCTCGGACAGCATGCGCTCAATCTCTTCCTTGGACAGACGACCCTTGTCGTTGGTGATGACGATCTTGTTCGACTTGCCGGTGCCCTTCTCGACAGCGGAGACGTTCATGATACCGTTGGCATCCAGATCGAATGTGACCTCAATTTGGGGAACACCGCGAGGAGCAGGTGGAATGCCGGAGAGCTCGAACTTGCCGAGCAGGTTGTTGTCCTTGGTGCGAGCACGCTCACCTTCGTAAACTTGGATGAGCACACCGGGCTGGTTGTCGGAGAAGGTCGAGAAGGTCTCGGACTTCTTGGTAGGAATGGTGGTGTTGCGCTTGATGAGGGGAGTCATGACACCACCAGCAGTCTCGATACCGAGAGACAACGGCGCAACATCGAGCAGGAGGATTTCGTTGGTCGACTTGGACGAAGTATCACCAGACAAGATGGCAGCCTGAACTGCAGCACCGTAGGCGACAGCCTCATCGGGGTTGATTGACTTGTTTGGTTCCTTGCCATTGAAGAAGTCGGACACAAGCTTCTGAATGCGAGGAATGCGAGTGGAACCACCGACCAAAACGATTTCGTGGACGGAAGATTTGTCAATCTTGGCATCACGGAGCACGCGCTCGACAGGTTCCATCGTGGATCGGAAGAGGTCCTGGCAAAGCTCTTCGAATCGAGCACGGGTGATGGAGGTGTAGAAGTCAATACCTTCGTACAGTGAGTCGATTTCAATGGAAGTTTGGGCGGAAGACGAGAGAGTGCGCTTGGCACGCTCGCAAGCGGTGCGGAGACGTCGGAGTGCGCGGGCATTGGAGCTCAGATCCTGTTGTCACATGTTAGCAAAGAGTAAGGAATGGAGGGCAATGGGAATGTCCCTGACCTTGCGATGTTTTCTTTTGAACTCCGAAACAAAGTGGTTGACAAGTCGGTTGTCAAAGTCCTCACCACCCAGATGAGTGTCTCCAGCAGTGGACTTGACCTCGAAGATACCCTCTTCAATGGTAAGGAGGGAAACATCAAAGGTACCACCACCAAGGTCGAAGATGAGGACATTGCGTTCACCCTCAGTCTTCTTGTCGAGACCGTAGGCGATGGCGGCAGCAGTGGGTTCGTTGATGATACGGAGGACATTGAGACCGGCGATCAAACCTGCGTCTTTGGTGGCTTGGCGCTGCGAGTCGTTGAAATATGCGGGGACAGTGACGACGGCGTTGTTGACGGTGCCACCCAGGTATGACTCGGCAGTCTCTCTCATCTTGGTGAGCACCATTGACGAAATCTCTTCGGGTGTGAACTGTTTCTCTTCGCCTTTGAATTCGACCTGAATGACGGGCTTGCCGCCTTTGTCGATGACCTTGAAGGGGAAGTGCTTCATGTCGGCTTGAACCTCGGGATCAGCGAACTTCCGGCCGATCAGACGCTTCGCATCGAAGACTGTGTTCTGAGGGTTCATCGCGACTTGGTTCTTGGCGGCATCACCAATGAGTCGCTCAGTGTCGGTAAAGGCGACAAAGGAGGGGGTGGTTCGGTTGCCTTGATCATTGGCAATGATCTCAATGCGGTCATCTCGGAAGATGCCTACGCATGAGTAGGTAGTACCTAAATCGATACCTATGAAAGACGAGTTAGCCTGATGTCGCTCCTGCTGTGAGGCTGCGGGGTGGACTCACCAATGGCTGGTGCCATGATGTGTAGAGAAGTGAGGAAAATGTGAGGATGTTCGTATGTAAAGAGGTTATTGGTACAGGAGTCTTTTGAAGACTTCGTTCAAGAGGAGATTTATGTCTGATTTGATGATGAGGAAGGAGAGAAAGTCAGTGTCTGGTCAGTACATTTATGGGATTTTTGGTTGCCCAAAATTTCGCCAAGCGGAGGGCGGGATGTTGTGACCGAAGGCTTTAGAACCCTTTCGAACGCGGTGGAATCACTGTGATTGTTCTGGCTGTGAAGCTCCGGCCCCTGCTGGAACGTGCTAGGCTGCTCAAGCACCTGTCGGGATGGCCTGGAAGCATGCAATGAACCAACACGAACAGTCTTTTCACTTCCCCATCATTGTCGTCACTGTTTGGTGAGCGGCCGAGAATTGCGATACAAGCTTGTGGTGAGGCTGCAGCGAAGCTTCCACAGCCGTCTCGCATACGCCTAGTTACGTCATAAGGCTTTCAAAAAATTCGACGAGGCTGAAGTCATTGTTGGGGCAGTCAATGCGGGGCAACCACTGGAAGCACGGCTGCAGTGAGCTACTGGGTACAGCAGTAGAATCGTGGTATGATCACAACAGGAGTCTCCATCATGCCACTGCACCGGCACGACCGGATAAGGGCATTCAGCTGCCCATTGCTCGTCCATCTTCTATCACAGTACTGAGCACTAATATTATCCTCGCCCTCATTGCCGCACTGATGACGTTATGCCGCTTGATCAAGAGTCACGGTTCGCAGTCTCATCGATGATTGAGATCTTGCGGCACCACCAACAGAAACCCCAGACGCAGTTCGGAAGACACTGCTAGACGCAGAGCTCCTTGAAAGGCTCCTGCCAATGTTGTCCTCATTATTTGTGCTTTCCCTTGGCTCATTCGTTCCCCGGTGCTCATAGCTCGCCGATTCTCTCCGCCGCAGCAACCATGGTCTGAAGTTAACTGGTAAGGATGAAATGATCAGCGATACTGTGTCAGCAGCATAGGGACATGAATGCCACTCACAGTATCCACCACAGGCACAGACTCCTAACCATAAAACAAGTTCTGATCCATATATAACCATCCCCAGGATATCCAAAGTCGGCTGAAAGAATACCGAGATGAGTGAGGTAAGGTCGCCCATTGCATCGATGCCAACGAAGAGGAATGAAATGCCCCTGACCGTTCTCTCTTTGTAGATGTCCACGTAATGCCTCAAAACACCGGCACAAAGAAAGCATGCAGACAACACGGCCATGAAGGTAACGGGCCACTCTACACGGTCACTTCTTGCGCGTCTGAGTGCAAATATGAGGCCACACTCGACGCCGCCCATGAGGGCAGCAACTGGTGCGACAACAGCCAGCGACTTGGTGAGCGGCCACTTGTTCCCGTAATATTTGCATTGCATCCAAGTGACCAAGCTCAGAAAGGTCAGTATCTGCGGTTGAACACGCAAAGCGATGTTGAAATTCTCGACAATGTTGTACACTCCTAGTGGAACACCCGCGCATGCCCACAGAAGCATCATCGTCGGCTGCAGACCGGTGGTATCATGCCGGCGATAATTGATAACAATCTGAGGGATGAGCTGCGAGGTCGGGTGTGAGCTTGCTCTGCCATCTTGCGATGTCTCAGAGTAGCCTACCTGAACAGACCAGCAAACCGCCCCTGTGACACCAAGGACATTGGCAGCTATGGGTACGTCCATCTTGCTTCCGCGAAGCTTTCCGCGTTGCACCCAGATTATGGGCACTGCAATCGTAGAGATTGCTTCGGGCCGCAGTTTCGGCGTCGCAACAGCATTGACGCAGTTTACCTTGAGTGTAGCACGGCTTTACACATGCCTCGTCTTATCTGCTACGGGGAAGCATTAAATCACGATCGGCTACCTCGCACACCTGGTCGCCCATCTCAAAAAGGCTTAGCCTCAACTTCGCGGTTCTTGGCGCTTCAGTCGCGACCGTGGCAACGCTAGTGGCTGCGCATTGCGGCTCTGAAAGATGTCAATTCACATTCAATTGCTCTTTGCTCTGTGTCAACCCCCAACCACTCAAGTTTTGCCAGTTTTCTCCTTTCCGACCGGCATTTCCCATACTTGCGACCTCTCCTATCAACCACTGCCTCCTTGATCATGTCCGCGAATGGCGAAACCGTGCCCCAGGGCACTAACGAAGTAACCGATGTTGGTAAAGGGAAGGGCAAGGCGACCGAGCCGGCGGAAATTACCATGGAGGATGATGACGAAGACGAAGAGTCTGCAGAGGAAGAAGAGGTACAGTCCAAAGGAAAATACTGTTGAATAAGCCATTACTGACTCTGTGCGTCTATTGTAGCAAGCCGAACCTGAAGAAGGTACATTTGTCCTCCCTCGAGCCAAAAATCATTCCACTGTCGCTCTGATTATTTCGCGCACATAAGGCTCACCGCCTGTATTACATTACTTGACTTCTGAGCGGTCAAGCTTGTGTTGAAGTCATCGGCTAACTCGCATTTAGATGACGAGATGGATGAGATCGATCTAGACAACATTGTCGAAGGGCGCACCCGTCGCAAGCAGATCAACTGGGCCGAGGCTGCTGAGAAGTCGAAGGATGCAGGCGACGACTTGGATGACGACGAAGATGACGAAGACGAGGACTTTGAGGCACCTGACGATGAGGACGAGGAGATGAAAGGTTGAACAACCAGCCAGGCGAGACCTGCGCACTCCAGTGGAAGATGCATAGAACGGGGGAATGTGTGCCGTTTGGCGCCAGAGGTCCATGATACTGCGTCTTGGTTGTTGGTATTCGGGTTCTGGATATTTCAATCCACCGCTCACGCATTTCGTCTCAGCACGACCAAGGTCACGACGGCTCCGCATTGCCTTTGCCACGGCGCATCTTGTACCACATAATTTCGGAAGCATTGTGTATCAAGGGCCCACGGAAGAAAAAAAGGCGTTTTGGAGACATAGTAACACGCATGGTAACCCAGGCCGGGGTAACGACACAAGACGTTGCTCGCCTGAATGGATGAGATACCCTCGGAGCCCGACTCCAGATCTGCTACGTCGCAAGATCGAACGGACCCGAAGCAATCCAATGAACAGTTGAAAAGTTTACAACTGCAATGTCTTCTCTCCATGACTCCCACTTTCACTTGACAGTGGCGGATTTGCTGCGCTGATAGCCGAGTCTCGTTCTCGACCTATTCCCGTGCCAGATGGTGGCACGTAGGCAAGAGGGTAACTGGCGACGCGTTGTGGTTCACCTTCAGGACCGAATCTTGGGTTCAGGTCCAAACCCTCCTGTCTAGTGAGAATTGTAATCCGACTTGTAGTGAGACGAACGAAGCTCCCAGTTCTGAAAGAGAATGCGCCGTCTCGTGTGCCGTGGATGGCACGTTGGCGTGCTGATGTACTTTTTCATATTTTGTGGACAACCCGGACACGCATGAAAGCCTGAGCGCTGCAACCAGCAGCCACTGTATCAACCATCACTCAATTTCTTCTTTCATACACACGGGACTCGACCAGCTAGGACAGCTCAGCTCATGGGGAAGTGGACCAAGGGTCAGTTCTAATGTCATTCATTGATTCATCCACACATTCCCAAAGGCTCGACGTCAACTTCTGCGCATACAGCACGAAGAACCGTCGATACCACGCAGCCCTCCCTGGCGTTGCCCTCGAAATATCACCAAAGCTGATCCTGACCGCCTCGCGGTGGGGTCCTGCTTGCCTAGAAAGTCCAATCTGCGCTCTCCTCCCGCCGACGACGATCCCAATCACGCTCTTCTGCCTTCTGCCTCCGTCAGACCTGTGCACTTCCCAACCCACTGCGCTCCCTATACCTGGTACTCGGATTCTTTGCCATGCTTTTCCCACCACCTCTCGATCCCTCTGCCTTTGACGTGGCCCGGCCCTTTCGCCTCGCTTTGCACGCCTGACACGACCATACCCTCAACATGGACGTGAGCGCCTCGTCCTGGGCGCTGATGGGTGTGACGGCCCTCTCCTTCCCTTTTCGCGAAGTGGTTGAAGGGAGGATGCATTCTAGGTGATACCTCTGGGAGGGCGTCGCGCACCTGGGGTCTTGGCAGAAGACGGCGGCGTTGCGCTTGGGTTTGAATTTGACGACTTTGCTGCAAAGAGGACACATCAATTTCGGCGCGAGCGTCTGCGGCGCGTGCTCCTGCACTTGTCCGGGTACTTGTTGAACCGGCGTGGCAGGAGGGGGCATCGAAGTCCCGTGCCGTGGAGTCGTCGTAGTCGTCGTCGCTACCGGGGTAGTTCCTCCCGTGGTCGTGGGAAAAGGTTGCGGCGGATCGTCCACAAAGATCAGCTCATTCACGTCCATGACCACATTATTGTCGATCACGTCGCGCTCCTTCAATCTCTCCAGGAAGTCGAAGAAGCAGGGTAGGAGTTCGTCGCCGCCGGAGTTTCTCAACCACTGCCTATGCTTCCTGGCAAACCTGATGAGCGAGTTGGAAATGTAGGCCGGATGCTCGAGTTGCTCTTCCATGCGATGGCGATCCCAGCGCTTGGCCAGTTCGCGTTCATAGGGAGACCAGTTCCCCCTTTCCGCGATCAGGTCTAGTCGTTCCATCTGCATGGCGATTTGCCATTCGTTGTCAATCTCATCGTCTGATTCAGAACGCGGGTCTTCGTCAGGTGAGACAGGTCGGTTAGAGACTGACGTGTACATATATTCGGGCCCGTCGTCGGCTCCTCGTGTCTCCAGCGGGATGGGTTTGATCTTCTTGCGATTGGAGAGGCGGAAATCAGGGACATCTTCCGCTAAGGGATACCCGATGGTCGGTCTGCTGGAGGGTTGAACCTTGATTGGAGCGGGTCCGCCTACCCAGCTGTGGTCACCGGACATGAAGCCTCGAAGGTCGAATGCTGAGGTTGGCGCTACCCACGACATCTCTCCGTTATCTGCTCCTTTCCTTGCAGTGGACCGCTTGGGTTGATCCACCTTGATGTGAACTTGACACACCTCGTTCGTGGCGGGATCTATACGAGGCTTCACAGAAAAGGTATACTTTGTGTGCATGGTCGTGAGGTGGAATTGTAGTTCTTCCAACTTGCGACACCGTGTCGCCGTGCATACTGGACATTGGTAGCCCCTGACGGTGGCATTCCGGAATTCCTGCGCCACGTCTGGCCTCTGGGCAAACCTACCGGAGAAGCTGTAGCATACCTCTGGCTGGGTTTGTGGTACTGGCTTGGGAAGAGACTTCTCCTGGAGGAATGCCACCAGGGGTTCCAATTGTTGATTTTTGGCCTTTCCATGCGGATGAATGCCATCAGGCTGATCTCTGAGGAAGGAGTCGAGATTCAGGCCTCTACTCTCCTGTTCAACGCGTCCGGCGTCAGCCTTTTGCCACGCCGATATCACTTGTAGGCCGTATTTCGTCCTATATGTCCTCCCTTCGTGTAGGAAGAACACGCTGAGCGGGACATTAATGTCTGGAGGGGTTGGAAGATGTGTGTATCGAGCCACAATGGCACCTTGCAGCTCTTCTGACCCGTCCTGCTTGATGTCGTGACCAAAATGATCGCCATCGCTTTTACCCAAGATGGGCATCGGTGGCCAGCGGCTGCCAGCTTTGCAAGGGATGATTTTGAACTCCAGAAAATATTTGTCTATTACCTCCAGGGCCGACACGTTTTTGGTGGTGACAGGGACCCGGATCTCTGCTGCCCGGACAATAAAAGGTTTGTCGAGCTCGATGTCCACAAAGTGGCCATGGGCACCATTCTCTGCTCCAGTCACCCAGCAGTACGATGACTTGGAGGTAAGTGGTACTGCGGCAAAGCCATCTCTGTTGTCCCATACTGTCAAGTGACATAAACACCGGACCGAGTCGCGTTTTTGCCGCTTAGCAGGTCTCTCACCGTCGTCGAGAGAATTCGTCTTGAAATTGAGCTTTTTCCGGATATTACTCAAATCAAGAATCAGCTCGGCGCCGGCTTGCTGGTAGACTCTGTCTACAATTTCTTTAAATCTGGTACTTCGTCGGATACTGCTCTCTCGCTTCTTGTCTCTCGACTGAAGGGTTTGCTGAACCGTCGTCATGGCGGCTCCCGTGGTCGAAGCCTGATCCGAGGCGGTGACGAGCTGCGCCGAAGAGAGCGCGTCGTCTGTTGCAGCACTATTCACCACTTGATCTCGCCCAGTACCTCTCGGATTACTGCTTCCCGAGGCGCCGCTAGTGCTGTGCAAATTTACAGCAGATAAGGGCCGCGAAACCCTAGAAGAGGGCGCTCTTAGCCGTTCCTCGTGATGTGCTAGGATGCGCGAAATATTCCTCTGCAAGAAGAGATGCTGCCGGCTCTTTGGCCGCTCGAGCGTCCACGTGAAGTGACCGACCAGATTTTGAGCAAATAATTTATGCCTCTGCGCAGTGCTGGGGTGATTGGAAACCCCGTTCTCCATGCTGGACACGGCTTAAGCCAACACGCTGTGTGTTTCCCCCAGGCCCATGGTCAGTGGCACAACAGATTGTGGAGTTTTCCTGTCCTGGCTTTGCGCGACCGTCAAGTGCATAAGCAACGATTGAGCCAAATTTATGCGTTCAAAACGTCTGCGACCAGACCGTATCGAAAGGGAGGGCACAATAATGACAGAAACTCCACCTGAGCCTCTGGCAAAAAATCCCTTGTTTCAACGCGCCTCTCTCACGCTGGGCGAAGTTTAAAGGAGGCGCGCGGATGCCATCGGTGTGGGTTGAGAAGTGGAATGCTATGTAAGTTAGTCAACTTAGGCGACGCAGCCGCCCAGCCTATGATGCGTCGACAAGATCGGTGGGGGCTAAACATCTCGGAGGCGAGTGTTGGCGCTTTTCCGGGGGGCGGTTGCAGGCTGCTGATAGAGGAGGACGCCCAGAATCGCAACGCGTCACTCTAAAGACGCGTTTCGAGCATCTACTGCCTGATGACTATGTATGAACTGAGGCGACCGAACACTGATTGAAGCAGATCAAAACAGCATCTGGTTGCGCATTTTCGCCGCTCGTGAAGACTTCCGCTCCGGCACGCACCCAACATGCGTCTTGTCTATCTACTGGGCGGTGGGCGGATTGTCACCGCACCTCACATCGTAACTGGTACGGAGTACGCACCGGCGCATTCGGTCACAAGACACAGCCAAGCACAAGATAAGCATAACAATACCTTTTTAGATATCCTCCAACGTGTCAAGCTCAAGCTCTTCTACGAGCTCATTTGCACTTAGAAGTATGCGTATGTTGTCAATGTTGTACTCACAAACGCGGACGAAGGTAGTCCCATCCTGAATGAAGCGGTCATTCCATCGCACGGCCATGTCAAATTCCTGATAGAATGGCAAAGGCGCAAGCTCCTAGGCCAAATGCTTCCCAGAACTCTGGGAAGAGAGTTCAACGCAATACAGCGGCCGGATAAAAACAGGCGCACTGTTGTTCTGCTGGGTCCTCTTCAGCCTGGCAGGGTGTGATTCAATCGCGGTGGGAGTCGAGTGGCAGATGAAGTGCGCGGCGTATGCCAGCTATGACAAGCTGGTAACCAAGCGAAACCCAGGCCATGCGTTCGAAAATGAACGAAGTGTCGAACTTGACTTCAGCTGTGAGTGAGAAATGGAGGGGCTCAACTAGGGATTTACTAGTTATCTTAGTCAATGACGGAAAACTAATGAAGGTGGTTGCTGAAGAAGTGAAGGCAAACTGAGGTGGAGGTAAGGCTATGCCAACATCTCACCTTAGGATAGGGAGTACGTGTTCACCGCCGGCAACACCTCACATTGTCATGCGGTAAGCCTCGCACTGTCAACACTTCGGCTGCCGATGGTAGGCCGTTGAGCTGCAAGCATGCCCTTCTTGGATGTCCCGTGATCTCACGATAGATAGGCGCCTACAGCCAGAAGAACAGATGTGAAAGGTCAATTCGAATTGGTGGTCGACGAATTGCTGCTTAACAAGCATTGATTACGTTGTGAGGGCGGCAACTGGGAATGCGGTCTGCTACACATCAACGTACCCGAGAGTATGTTCATACTCGTGCTCGTGGATGGATTTGAGGCTATTATTGTGCTGTTGCAAACTGAGGCACAAGGGCGCGGGACACTGTCGCGGTGAGGACATGCAGGTGCGAAACGAATTGGGATAACAGGTCAGCTCTGCCAGAGCAGCGATTGAGAGCCGATGCTTTTGTTTGGAAACCTTCTGAAGGGTAACAGCAAAACGCTCCTTTCAGACTGGTCAGTTCGCATGTCTGATACTCGCTGGGCAGCAGTCATGGGTCATGACACTGAGGAAAGCAATGACAGCGGCTCGCTTGTGACGAGGAGCATCCACAACAAAGTCCGTAGGTTCTCGACTAATTCTTGCATCCTGGAGTGATGCCATAAGCAGGGGTCGTTTCTTGGGCTTGAGCTGCCCTGAGGCTTTAGCACTCAGATCCCTGGACCCTAGGACTTTCCGTTTGAGTCCCATCAAGCCTCACAAGTAACTCTTTGGCAGTGGCGGTGGCAGAGAGGAACGGTTGCGCCAGGGAGCCGTACATAGGAGGTTGGTAGCTCCGGAACTGCCTCTGATTGCTGTTCATCCGGTACAGTCACGGGGAGTCTGAGGTGGGTGCCCCATCGTATACCTGTGAAAGGGCAATCTGTATTTGACGCACTCCCGAATCCGATGTTCTCTGTCCCACCAGTTCTGAAGCAGCTTCCCCGGGTGCCGGAACAGCGCTTGCGAATCCTGCTGTGACACCGCCCAAGCTCTGTTAATAGTCACCGTATATAACGAGAGGCTTGCAGCAATGAGTATAGTCGAGGTCGCAAATGCAAAGCTGGCAGACTTCAACCAAGGTCGTCGTCCTTCGCCTCGAAATAGTATTGACCTGACTGCACCTCGCCCTGGGGCAAAGATGACGCCTCAGCTAAGGTCTTCCCTTCGAAGTCCGGCAGTCACGTAGCTCCGGCTCTTTTTTCACGTTTCACGGATACTCAACTGGAGGTCCTGTTGGCCGGCCTCAATCCTAAATGACTCATGACTGTCGGTTTCGCCTTCTCACGTGCACGAATGCAGCAGCGGCCAAGATTCGCACATTGACGCTCTGATGTCGCCTCGATTGTCCAATCGCCAACATGCGGCAGTGCAGAGCGGTGGCAGTGTCATGACGGCCCAAGCTCAAAACTCGAAGTGATGGCATCCGACTTGGGGTATGGACATTGATGATAAGGTGAGAGAAGCAACAACTGGAAGCTAGGGCAAGGTAAGCTTGACAGTCATGGTTGTGTGTTCTACCTCCTCAAAGTTTCCGGACGAAAAGAATCCGGCCTAAGAGCAAGGGGTTCGCTCTCTATGCCAGTTGGGCGAAGAGCGCATTGCGGCGGTGCTGAAAGTGATGCGTTGGCTCGCGGTAGACGAACTAATGAGTCTGTGCAGGGAGACGGTCAAGAGGTGGCTGCCTTGCAGCTGGAGGGGCGGCTAGCGCCTCGTCTCGCTCTCTTCCAAAAGCAAGCTCTAGTCACAGGTGCATCGTTACTGTATCTCCTGCGGCAGGGCTTGCGCATCGGGTCATTCTGCTCATGTCAAGCATGCACTCTGCCACTCGAGACAGGGCGAATCCAGCGAATCGGGCGCTGAGACACCCAGAACGGGCGTGTGGGCTTCATGCGGCTCTACAGCTCACGGCATTAGGGTATTAAACCGCTCATGCGACCCGGAATTTCTCCTCCAAGTGGTACAGAGTTCCAGCACAGCCCTTGATCCGCTTTCCTCCACGGTGGCAAGCACGACATGTACGTCGCGGTCACTGAGATGGAGGAGTCAAACAGCAAAAGCAGTCGCAGTAGCGCTTCCATAATCCCGGTGTCCGCCTTCCATCCGACACCGCTCTCAAGGACCAAATCATGGAGAGCGGCAGTGCTTTCAAAGATAGGGACATCCACGGGGACGGGGAAGGGATCCATGGAGACTGAACTTGAAGGTATGTGCATACCGATCGTTCCCGATGAAGAATGAATCTGACTCTCATGCAGCTGCAAAGCTACAGAGGGCTACGATTAGACTGGAGAGTGTCACGCAGGCACTCCGTCTAGCCGTGACTGGGAAGGAGGAGCTCGATCCACTGCGACAAAAGTCGTGGTTATGGTACCTCAAGCACCTGCAATCGAAACTCATTCCACTCTGGGATAGTCTGATAGTTGCGACTCTTGCAGGGGTAGAACCATGTCAAAGATACGACGACATTTCCGCCATGACAGAAGTGCGCCAACTAGTCGGAGAGGTTGCTGGGAGCTTGTTCGGTTACGGGGAGATAACACTTGGTGATGTTACGGATCGTCTAAGGAGTGCCACCAAACGGGATTTGGACAAGAATGGCGGTACCTGGTCTTTGTTGCGTGACACTCATGGAGACTTACCTACTCACCTTGCTTTCCAAGTGACTGGGTGGCTGACTGGCCTCTGGGACCCCTTGCCGGACGTGGCCACCCCGTCCTTTCGGCTGACAGGACGCCTTCCACCGCGGCGGCGAGCTGGCATCCGCCCAGATCCGATTATTCGCAATACCAACCTTCCGATCGAAAAATGGCAAAACCAGCCTCTGCATCGTGTTGCAGGCAGGTTTGGGAAACTATTCCCCAGCCCAGGTCTCTCCATCCAGGACGACACGCTTGGAAGCCGAGACGTCGAATCTGCATGCGTTACAGCGGCGTATATCTCATGGCACAGTCTGAAGGATATCGTGGGCGTGACCCTCCAATGGACGGCGACTTTGGGTCAGCACCTGGAGTACAACCAGCAGGAGAAAAAGCTTTATGTCTTCAAGCATCCATCAATCTGCCTGTTGCTTTGCCGGGACGAACCACAAACACTCCTCTCCGATGTCTTCATACAGCAACAGCGGGAGCATGCATCAAGCCAACCACTCGGTGTACTCCAAGGAGTAGAGTTTGAAGGGTATCTCGCGGAAGTTTTGCTTTCGTACCAATTGATCTTTGCACGGAATTCTGCGTCAAGGAAAAGCATCAGGCGAAGACTTGCTGAGATTGGAGAAGAGTGTGACCCTCTTTTGAAGACATTATGCACGGCAACCAAGGACAACCAGGACGTGGAGCTGCTATATGCACAACTCCATGCAGAGCCGGCAGAAAATTACGTGCCAATTGCCGACTTCCCCTTCCTGGCGAAGAAGCTCATTCAGCTACAGAAGCTGAGTATGGGTCGCAATCCTCATTCTTTCCGAAGACTGTGGAGGGATCGTCGCAATCTACTGGCTTGGTTTGCACTCTGGGCTGTGCTAATCATCACTGCGCTGACCCTTGTTTTTCAGATGTTGCAGCTTGTCTTTCAAATCTGGTCGCCAGCGTGAAGGGAGGCATCGCAAACTGCCGTTAGTGTCAGGTCGGCATCTCGAGCTTAGTTTAGAGGGACTGGTCGAAGGGCATGCAAATAATACCCGGTCTGTTTTTTCTGGTAGGTTCTTTAGGTCCAGGGGTCAAAAGGGTTTATTCTGTAACAGAGTTAAAGCTCTGAACGGTCAGCTGTAGAGACTTGCCTTGAGCAGAGTGTAGAATTCATAGGTCACATGCACGAACAGGACGTGACACTACCTGTAATCAGGTATAGCAATATATCTTCAGGCGAGAAGTTGTGGAAGAATGCGCGATGGCCGTCACAGGGAGGGAAACAAGGTGAGCGGAATGTCGTTATTCCGTATTCCGGCTTTGGGGGCCGGAGCCAAAGGCCTGGAGCGGCAATTATCCGGTCAAACCACTCTCTCTTCACCATCAACTTCAGGTTCATTTACACCTCACCCATTCATGGTGAATCTTATGCTGCTGCATTGCACTTCTTGCATGCGCACTGCCACAGTGAAGATGTCACCAGCACGATATGCATCAAAGCACACGCTTTGATCACGTCACTGCCAACCATTGTCAAATCCTGATCTAACACGACCTCTATCTCACCTGAGACTTCGTTTAACATCCAGGCTGAACCTGTCCGAGTTCTTGCTTTCAAAGTTTCCGGCAGCTTTTCTCCAGGGGCCAATTCATAGCATTAGTTCTTTGGTTTCAGTCTGACCTTGACTTGAGCCATGCCGGACGTACGTACTACCCTCGAATATCTTGCCAGACTGCCACTTTATGAGACCGAGAAACCATACCTCTATCTACCCGGCAAAGACGAAGGTCTCGACCCGAATGTCACGAAGCTAGATAATCTAGAGTACGAACGCCATTCTGGGATTCTAGTAAAGGACGTGCGTCAGCATCCTGAACTCAACTTTGATGATTGTGGCTTCGAGTTCCAGGAATACCCGTCCCGATACCAGCAATTTGCAACGGCTGCGGACACTGACAGATACCGGGCGGAAACCGAGCAAATACTGAAGAAGCGATTCAATGCGGAAAGGGTGATGGTTTACGACATCCGATTGAGAAAGAACGATTCTTTCCATCGCTCTGAATTTGATGTCTATGATCCACTGCTCATCGAAGGTCCAGCAAAAGGCGCTCACAACGGTAGGCCAAACGATTCACCGTGCGTGCAAGCGTGGAAACTGACGAGGAACTCGCTGATTGCAGACGTCACGTTCCATTCAGCTCCCAATATTGTGAAGCGTCACCTACCGAAAGCAGATTGGAGCACGTACCTCCAACCGGGATACCGCATTCGAATCCTGAAGTGAGTTTCCACGCCCGACTGTGTGACCGCTTGTCCTGTACTGATGTTCGAAAGTACCTGGCGCCCTCTGAATAAAGTTTTGGAAGACAGGCCGCTTGCGTTCTGTGACTCACGGACAGTTGACGCGGACGACCTCATGCCGACCGACAGAATCCTTCCAGATCGAGTAGGAGAGGTCTACTACCTCCAGTACAATCCGAATCAACAATGGTGAGCAATACAACGTCACAACAATTCCAGCTAAGTCCTAGCAGGTACTGGATTGATAAACAGCGCAATGAGGAGATGGCCATCTTCCTGGCGTTCGATTCCGACCGAAAAGAAGGAGGGGCGCGATGCAAGTCATGTCAATCTCCAATGGTGACTCTCTGCGGTGGCTAACAGAGGGTGTAGTCTGCCCCCATGTCTCCTTTGACAACCCAAATGCTCCCGAGGGCGTAGCCAAGCGCGAGTCCGTCGAATGCCGTGCAATCGTCATCACGAAGGTGTCCTGATGGTAATGCCGAGATGTGGCGCAGGTCTTTCACAACAAGGGGCAATCTTTCATGATACGCAGGCATAGCTGCAGTAAGTCACTGGCCTTGCGTCGAGGCGCAAGTCACCATGCACACAGTATGGATCAGGAATCGCGACCGGAGGCCGGGCTCGGTTCCTGATTTCGCAAGCGCAAAAACGGGCGACTTGCTTCAGCACATGAAATATCTCAGGCCCAACGCGCTAAGGGGCGAATATCCTCGTGTCCAAAAGAGAAGTTAGGCTTTGCTCTCCAGTCCATCGGTCAACGATACCGGGGTAGGCTAGGAACTTGGTGCCATTTGAGGCGGGGGTGTCGCCATCTCATAGGATGTCATGTCCCTTCCTCTGATGCGCAAGCGAGGGAGGAATACTGCAACGAAGGCATGAGAGACCCTCTAACCAGTTGGCGTGAATACCGACTATACCCCAGCTGCAGACCAGGGGGGGTGGCGGCCTAGAAAGCACGAAGAGCGAGTGCATGCAGCTAAGTGTGGAGATGATTCGAACCGCAGGGATGTTCTGGAAAGAGCGATCTTTGTTGCAGGATGTGCTAGACTCAGCCTCGACCTTATCAACAGAAATGTGAACCGCGTGAACAACAACTGATCCGACCTGTTATCGCGGCTGGGTGACTCTAGCCTCTTCAGCAGACCGCCCTCGCAAGCCGAACGGGATCATGAGAGCGGACATCCCCTCCTTCACCACTTTGTGCGCCGCGTTGTTCCTTGCGAGTAGGGGCGTAATTGGAGTTTGAATGGCAGTGTATAGTGGCTGGAATGAATGACAGGCGGGTCTGAGCTGGCGTGCCTGCCTACCATAAGCAGCAGGTAGTTAATGGCCCGTCACCTGCCCCTCACTCACGCCTGGTGATAACGAAAAGAAAGTGAAGTGACCTCTGTTTGGCGGTGGACAACTTGAGCTGCGCCTCATAAATTTCTCCCTGCACTTTTCCTTCTGCTCTACGCTACCACACATCATTCTCGAATCATAATCTCCATTCTCAAAGGTGAGCTGGCATTATTCTTCAGGTCCCAAGTCGGATCCCGTACAAGCATTCAGACTGGACTGACAGCTTGGGCGGCGGTGCAAGATACTAGCGTTCCCAGCACAACACAGCACAGCCCTTCCGATCTCCAGCCGTTCCGCGCCCACGCCCAACCACAACATACATATCACTTCGCGTCGGACCTCATCTGCAACGCCAGTCCCAGCATACATTCCAGGCAAAGGTTGGCCCGTCCATTCTGAGGACCCTTTTCTGGTCATGTCAGGCTAACACAAGGCGTTCTAGTCATCCAGATGGCTCCCCGAAACGAGTGCGACACCATGCGTGAGATCTGCACCGACGCCGATTTCTTCAAGACCCTCGACCCCCGTGGCTATCCCGCTGTGCAAGAGAAGGCGCGTCCATGGCAGAAACTCGTCTCTTCTCAGAAGAAGCGCGAATACGGTGCGGTTGAGAAATTGGTGGTCGTCTGTTCGCAGACTCATGACCATGGTTTGTGACACCCTCAGGTACCTGTGAGCCACGCCAGAATCGCTGACTGCATTTCCAGGAACTGCCAACCTTGGTGGTTACTAGATCTCTTGAGCGCAAGCTCCTATCAACGCCCCGTTTACTCACCAGCAATGTCTACGGCCTGCCAAAATCATACGTTACGGCAACTTTGACTGCGAAGCGTGTCACAGGTGGACATTGATTTTAGGTCCTCCTTGAGCTTCATGTCCGTTGCAGCTCGCCTTGGTGCAAATGGCTTCTCGGACGATGCAGCGGCCGATATCCTTTTGTACAAAGTACGACTACTTTCCTACTATGAGTTTTACAAGCGCATGGCGTTGTCGGCATGGGTGGCCTAACTGCTACACACCGCTACATACATAGAACATGGATGGTGACTGAGGTTTGATAAATAGCCGAGTGGTTGCTCATGAGCATCACTCACCTCGATTCAATTTGACCATCCAACATGCAGTTTCAAGCTGCCTCATAGTGGAGTGGTGCAAACTTCGTACCATGCATCCGGCGCTACCCCAGATTTCCTTCCAGGATTCAACCTGTTCTCCACACGGTAGAGTTGTGGGTGCAAGCATTTCCCAACTCGACTTGTCACGACAGCTTCCCAACATCGGCTGATTATTCGTTCTGCATTTTCCCCAGATCGCTGCCACGATTCCTGGATGTCTTGTGTGCGCTTAGCGAGAGATGCTCAATTTGGTTGGTCGTCGCCTGCAGGGTATTGCATTAGTTCACAAAACTTCCAACGCCCGACAACGCTGGCACATTCTTCCTTTCCAAGCACATCCTTCTCGCTATTGGGAGATGCCATCGCATAGGTGCATATGCAACAGCAACTTGCCTGCCGCCTCTCGAGCTCTGCTCGCCTCAAAGGGACGTGGGGGGTGACGGCGGGCTCCGCGCGTCTCTCACAACTCACAGTTGCAGCACAGGCAACCACTGAGATGCAATACCCCTCTCACACAATTCAGTACTGTGCATACGGGCCCTTCCCATGTCTTGATAAACTGCGCCCTTCCCCTGTTCAGGTCTTTCTCCGTCCGGTCTCTCTGCTGCCTTGTCTCTCTCTAACTACAGCTTGTCGTCCTCCTAGTTTGTGCTGCTCTTCAGTCAATTCAGCTTCTGGGCGAGCCTTTGAATTTCTCAGCCTTACTGACTCTACTCTACTATCATGTCGGGCGGCCAGCCTCTTCCAGTGCCGTCACATATGCGGGAGGATGAATGGCAGTTAGGTGCGCCTCATGGGTTCATTGTCATCACTCGAGACTGACCGCGGCTGCAGATTTCGGGTATGGCGACCCTTTCTAAACCTTGTCACCCTATGAAAGCCTCGTTGACATCTGTAGCGACTCGCGGCGGTTCCTCATCGAGCAATTTAAGTATGCCAATTCCTTATATCCGCTAAGCAGAGCCGACACGGAGCAATCAAATGGCTTCACCGACCACGAATCGTTCGGAGGATATGTTTACACAGAAAAGACGGCGGCGCAGAGGGCAAACCAAGCTATGAAATCCACTGTCCTGCTTGGCTTAACACAATTTGACAAGTGTAGGTACAAGACTTATGTTGCTTTTTCTTGCACGGATGTTTGTGGCCACTGTCGCTGCGTCAAAATGCTGACCCGGCGATTCCAGGGCTCTGGAGATTCGACGAGCTCATAAAGGATCTCGTGATCGAATTGACAAATGATACCGATCCGGAAATCGTCGAGGTCGAGACCATCGACACATCCACCCTCTGGCGTCTTGCCTACCTCAATGTTAAGGTATGAGGTGTTTGTGGATCCGCTGAGGGGTGCTCGGGTCCTGATTCATCATAGCTCTCGGTCGACTCGGACGTGAAGCTCAAAGCCACACAACGCTGGCTGAAAGAGCTGCAGAGAAATCTGGAGCTCCTGGTCAACTCTATCCGTGGACAGCTAGAGAACAAGACGAACGAAATCAACAATATACGTACCGAACTGGCAGATACCTTTGAGCCTTTGATAGGCCTTCTCAAAATCTCTATTGACTATATGCAAAGGAACTATGACGGTATGGCCGCGCTCTTTGCCACACGAAGGGTTCTTCTGATACTGCGGGACAGATCAAGATTTCCAGGCTAATTGGATGAGCGACATGGAGCCGAGACGGGCGGAGACGTATGAGTCTCTGGCCAAAACAATCAGGCATCTTCGAGACGTGACCACTAATAATAGGATCAACCACTCACAAGATACTCGCTACGGTGCCGACGGGCTGCGCCTGCGTCAAGAGCAGATGGATGCTGGCGAGAAGGCAATCTTCCCCCTGGATACTCTTCCTCACTTACGAGCGGACCACTTCATAGGTCGAGAGAAAGACCTTGAGAACATCCATGAATGGCTCGGTTTACAGGAAACCCCCGCTATTCGCACCTATACAATTTATGGTCGGCGCGGTATAGGAAAAACGCAGGTAAGCCCGCAATAGCCTGATCTGTGATGGCAGCTGAACCGACCTCTCCGGATAGATTGCACTAGAATACGCACGGAGGCATCGAAAACACTATAACGCCGTCTTCTGGGTTCAAGCCGAAACGAAGGGTGCTCTGCGTCAGAGTTTTACCGACATTGCTCTAGCGCTAGAGCTCCCTGGCGCAGACAAAAACGCCACCTTCGATGAGAATCTGATGCGTGTGCTACGATGGCTGCGTGAGTATCTCCGCTCTCCACTACTTGGGGCGTTATGGGGCGATTACATCTCCAATCCCGCTGTGATGACACTGGCTGACCGCATCTGCAGGTCACACGCAGAAACGCTGGCTTTTGATATATGACAATGCCGAACGCGCACAGCTCCTCAAGGGATATTGGCCCAATGGGGGCCGTGGTGCTATGCTTCTTACCTCCCGATCATACTTCAATTTCCTTGAGGATGACCAACGTCGCGGCGAAACCGTCCAGCTCTTCAACGACATTGAAAGAAGACATCTCTTCCTCACTTGCCTTGGCGAAGCATGGCAGTCAACCCACCTCAACAGCGAGGATATGATGGTGGAGATTGAGGAGGCTGCCATCTCTGCACTACTGAAGAAAACTGGCGGTCTGCCCATTGCCATCCGTCACGCGGCGACGCTGATTCTCGACACGGAAATCAACCCCACGGGAACAGCGCGGGCGTTGATGGAAATGTTCAACGAGAGCTATCAGCGTCTTCCCCGACGACAAATATCCGAGCGCGATCCTCTCATCCGTGTCTTGGACACAATCTGGAACATATCGTTCAAGAACCTTACCGAACCTGCTAAGAACATCCTGTCGGGCCTGTCGCTTTTGGCACCCGATAGAATCTTGATCGATCTGTTTCTGCCAAGCGACCAGAACATGCTCACCAGCAGACTCGAGTTTTGTCGGACGGCCTCCCACAACACCAATGTGGTCAAGTCGGGTGGCGGCACTTCTCTCCAGACCGTCATCAATCCGTCATCCAGACTCATCGAGGCAATCAACGAGTTGTTCGCCAAGGATTTGATCAAGAAAACCGGCCGCGACATGGCTATACATCGTACGGTACAGGAAGCTGTCAGCTATCAAGGCAAGGATGAGTTGATTGACTTCTTTGACGCGATGGTCCTGTTGTTGTTCGATGCTTTCCCTAAGCAGTCCCATGGCCGACCGTTGACTGAGTACTGGGAGAACTGCCAGCTGTGGATTCAGCATGTTGTCACTCTCGCACTCAAATATAAGGCCTACACCAGCAATCGACCGGAAGATGATATTCCCCTGAAGGGCATGGCATCCGCCGACATTCTTGTCAAACTCCTCGCTAACGCCGCATGGTACGTGTCCGGTGATATCAAGGTAGACAGCTGCTAACCCATACCGTCCATTAGGTACCTCTTCGAAATTGCCGACTACGAAGAAGCACTGAACCTCGTGGATATTGCCCGTGCCGCTGCCCAGAATAAAGAAAGCCTAGACTATGCCCACCTTCTCAACACCGCCGGCGTGACCTACTACGAACTCAACAAGCTTCGGAGCGCCAGAGGGGTTCTGGAACAATGCTACATTATCCGGTCTCGCATCTTGCCAGACGACCATGCCGAAATCGCAACCATCCTCTCCAACCTCGGCAACCTAGAAACCGCCGAAGGCAATTTCGAAGCCGCCCTCGAATGGCTGGAGAGGGCTGTCGTGATACGGGAATCGATCGGCGACGAGGCCGCATCGCTGCTCGCACTCAACTATCTGCAGATTGGCCGTGTTCATTTCCTGCAGGAGCACTACACCCAGGCATATAGCATGTACCAAAAGTGCGAAGGCGTGCTGAACAAGGAGAAGGGCCGCAACCGGCTTTTCACGGCCAACTTGTATTACGCATACGGCAACCTGGAGTTTGTGCAAGGACAATACATACAAGCAGCACGATCGTACGATCAGACCAGGCAGATATCGAAGGACTTTAACCCGATGCACCCTCTCACAGCGGCGGCATGCTACAAGTTGGCATGCACGGAGTTTGAACAAGACAATCACAAGAAGGCACTCAACTACCTGTCCAAAGCGTTGGACATTGCTGAATTGCGGGGCACCAGCGAGTTCGATGGTATGGACGGCACTGTTGTCAGAATCCTCTTCAAGCAGGCAGAGGTAATACTGGACGACCCGCTGGGTGATCGCAATGAGGGCACGCAACTGATGAACGACATGCTGTTCCGGCAAAAGGACGTGGCGGAGAAGCTTGAGGTCGACCTGAGGGGATTTGAGTTGCTGGAGGATCGGGAGAAGGGATTTGATTTACTGGTTCCGGGCTATTTCAGGTAAGGTGTGGATGGATAGGGAGATGCACTGTGTCGATGGGCTTCTTCGCGTCGTTGCCCCAGGATCAGTTTTGTTCATTCCGGGCATGTTTATTGTCCGGTTACCAGTTGAGCGAAGGCGTTGGAGGTGGCTGACTTGCTTCGGAAACTTGGGTTTGATGGATTTGATGTGGCGTTGGATTCAGTTGTACGGTGCCTGAGGACACTGGCTTGACCTTGGACTCGGGATTGGGATGACCACTTACGCTTTGATGACAGAGAGGGAGTTTGGGCTTCTGCATATGAAGTGAGGATGCTTGAAGGGGCCCAAGATTGGACTTCATTGTATGCTGTCTGTAGACACCGGCTTGACCTTGGATTTGGGTTTTTAATGACCACTACGCTTTGATGATGGAGATGGATTTTGGGCTTCTGGATTTGAACGAATTCGGTGCTTGAAGTGGCCTTGGGACCATTGTATACTGTCTGTATGGTGCTGGCTTGTCCTTGGGATTCAGGATCGTGAAGGGACGGTCACGGACGTTTCAACGAGTCGGAACGAATTGTCGCCCTCATGGCACGCCGCCCCTCCGGGAGGCTGCTTTACATGAGGCGTTTGGTAGGACAGAGTACTCGATACGCCATCAGTTATAACTGTGACCTTGATATAGAAAATCTGTGTTAAGACTGTCGATGATGCACTGGGTAATGCAGATTCCATCAGCTTGCCGTGGACGTTGACTCTGGCGACACTGAAAATGATAATTATCTACTGGGACGAAATCGTCGGAGAAATCAGCATTCTATGTAATGCCCGCCATGCCCCAAGAAGCTAGCCTACAAAAGGCACCTTGCAGTGGTCACCGAAGAGCCGAGACACTGAGTCTGAGTCATCGCTAATTACAATAACTCAGTCAGTCGCTCGTCACGTCAATTGTAAGAACCATTATATCGCCGGCTCCTTCCTTTGACCATCCCCCAATGTACACTACTCGACGTAACGAGACCATATTTCTTCGAAATCTCACACCTTGTTGAAATCCGACAAGCCCTCACACGCATCACCCGGCCATGTCTTGTAGAAGAAGAGACCGCGCCAATCTCATCGGCTGTAACATCGGCGATGTCGCCCTGAGAGGCTGCTGCCGAGGCTGCTGTCCCTACCCTGAAGACGAGGTACGTATACGTATGGAGGGATGTACGCGCGTTTATGTTTAGAGAGAAGGAACCTCCATGCAACCGAATCGCCCGTACTGTACTATACCTTAGCCTGCTTCACCTTAGTTTCCATAACTCACCTGCTTGGACCCTCTGTCATGTATCACTTTGTCTACTGTATCATGTCCCAAGTGTACGGTCGTGCAGTCTTGAAGCAGCCCAAAGTACAATACAACGCAGAACAGAAGAGAACACCCAATTAATCCGTGCGTGCGTACCACAGAAGTTCGAATACACCCATCCGCACCTCTTGAAGGGCCAATTCGTGCCTAGCACCAACACCGGCACGACACAACAGCGCGACTCCGATCCGCGGCCCATGCCCTCAGGCCGCACGAACCTTCGCTTCCGATCGTGCGAAACCCCCCATCGGCCCAAATTCATCTGTCTCTCGCGATCGTGTCGCAGGCTGTTCAAGCCATTTTTCGACCCTGCCCGCTTCGACTACCGCGTTGATCGGAACGAATGGTCGGTCCGGCCCCGGTGGGATGTTACCCCCGAGCTCAGGGCCGCGGGACGGCTCAACGCGTCGGCCCTCCCGCCTGCCACGCGACGGCGGATGCATGAACTCAGAGGACGACTGGATGCCATTGAGAGCCAAAAACAGCAGCAGGCTCGTAGCAGTAGTGGTGGTGGTGATGATGATGATGATGATGATGATGATGATGATGATGATGATGGGGGTGATGGCGGTCTTGGTAAGGGTGATAGTGATATCCGCGAGCCCGAACCTCTTAGCGACGACGATCTCGCGTGGCTGAGGGATCATGATCCCGAGGTATGGTGGACGCGCGTCGTCGGCGTGGGCCACGACCATGCCAAGCGGTGTCCGGGCTGTGGTGGGAGCGGCGTGCGCGTGGGTTCTAATTTCAGGGTCCCGGCTCGGAAGGACGAGAAAGCGTGGAAGGAATTGGAACGGATGGTCAGTCAGGGCGTGGACATGCTGGCCGAGTTTGAGTTTTGTCCGACGGTGGAAGTGTGGGAGGAGATGGCGAGGGAGGCGGAGAGGGTCAAAAGGAAGGAAGCGAGTGGTGAAGGGATTTAAGAGACGACTGATGCTACTGAAGAGGAAGAACGGGCAGGGAAAGAGAGAGGGGAAAGGAGGGCGGTTGGACGGAGACAGAGACAGAGAGAGAGGATCCCATGCTGGCGTTCCCCGTGTCGAGCAGAGCCAAGCTCGCAGATGGTGAGAGACGGAGCCGTGTAGGTCACGTAGCGGATACGCCCTCGACGAAGACGAAGTGCTCGCTCGTAAGGAGTAACCATCCGCTCTTTCACCGTCGCGGCGGATATCTCCCAGAGGGTTCTACGGTGTTGATATCGCTCTCTCCGACGATCTAGAGAGTCTCCAGGCCTGGCCCTTGGGCTGGGGACACGGGCTGTCCCCTCGAAGCCCCGTCAGGTTGAAAGGCTTCAGAATGACACTATAACCCTGTGTAAGGGTAGCTGTGGCTCCTCCAAGAACATGCCTATCTGTCAAATATTGTTTGAATATGGGCGTCCCTGGCAGACTCGAAGCAATCCTCTGGAAATTTGGTCAGCTGTTCACCCACACCGCCCCTCGAGTGTACGGCACGACTGGAGCCATACCGCCTGATGGCACGCGAAAGTTTGAAATTGGATCGCCATACCCGGGAGACGGATATCAGTACAGCTTCAGATACAATACACAATACAGAACGCGGCATGGCAATCGCCGCAGGATGACATGGAACAAGTCAGCGGGTCTGTAAGAGGATGATCGAGGATGAAATACTTCGCCGGCCGAATCGATCACAAGTCACCGGGTCTGTAAGACAGGATAACCGACTTTGCTAGAGTATCAATGGTGAAGCCGCGTAAGGATAACTAAGGACGGTCGTACTGAGCGGGAAGCTTGCACGAGCTGATTTAAAAGTCCTGGCGACGTCCTAGTACGGGCACCTACGACTAAACTACTCCGTACACTGGATGAGATCATCAATCGGGTACAGGATGTGTACTGTATATGCACCCTGTCGTGTACTTTGAACTGCCGGTGCGAGTGTGCGGAGTGACGGAAGATCAGAGGCCGCGGATCTACATATGTACAATACCACGATCCAGCCTTCTTCACCCGCTCACTCGGATCGTGCGATCTCGCAAAGATCCCACGACATACAGTATGCCATTTGCTATACTTGTGATACACGATACATATATGTAGTTACGTGCCACACACCATGAAATCCAAAACGTCGGTCCTCATTTCCGGCGCCGGCCCAGTCGGCCTCTTGATCGCCCTCCGCCTCGGCCAAGCGGGCATCGACACCCTGCTCGTCGAGAAACACGCCTCCCTCCAGCCCGCCACCCGTGCGATGGTCTACATGCCCGTGGTGATCCCCGTGCTGACGGCGCTCGGCATCTTCGACAAGGTCCGCGAGGAAGCGTTTCTCAACACCGAAGGCATCACCTGGCGGGATGCGACTGGACGACCGCTCGGGCGGTTACGTCTCGGGATGAGCCTGCCAGAGAGTGGCCATGACGGTGACGGTGGCGACCAGTTGTTCGGCGGCGTCCTCCTCCTGGGCCAGTGGAAGATGGCGCGGCTGATCCTGGACGAGATCACCCAGTATCCTTGCGTGGAAGTTTGCTTTGGGGTCGAGTGCGTGGGCATTCAAGAGCGGCAGCAGCAGGAGCAGCAGCAGCAGCAGCACCCTACGGAAGCGACAGAGGCAGCAACGACGACAGCCATCGTGACGCTGCACGAGCGAGGCACGGGTGCGGAAATCGCCATCGAAGCGACGTACGTGGTTGGCGCGGACGGGGCCAACAGCAGCGTGCGGCGCATCATGTCCATCCCCTTCCACGGCTTCTCGTACCCGTGGAAGATGATCGGCGCCGATGTGCTCTACGATTTCGTGGCCGAAGAGGGCTTCTCGCCGGTGAACTTCATCGTCCACCCCGTCGACTGGGCGGTCGTGGCCTTCACGGGCGAAGAAGAGGACGGCCACCGTCACGGCAGCGGCAAGAGGCCGCTGTGGCGCGTCGCCTACGTCGAACCGCCGGACCTGCCTGCCGGGCGGGACGACTATGTGGCGCGCGCCCGCGACAGGATCCCCCGCTGTTTCATGAACCGGGGGAGTAAGGAGTTCGAGCTCCTGCGCGCGGAGCCTTATATCAATTCTCAGAAATGTGCCGCCCAGGCGCGAAAGGGCCGGGTCGTGCTCGCGGGTGACGCTCTCCATGTAAGTGGGTTTGCATCCTTTGACTGACGCGGTTACCGTACTTTTGCACGAGCTGGTTCAGGCTTCAGCGCCAACAAACATCGGCGTTGGCATTGACACTGACATATACATCTCATGAATTTACTTACTTACCTACCTACCTACCCAGTCAAACAACCCGATCGGCGGCCTCGGCCTCACCGGCGGCATCTGTGACGCCTTTGCCTATGGAAACGCCCTGGCCCGCGTCCTCAGCAGAGGCGAGCCCGACTCGCTTCTGACCGAGTGTGCCGAGACACGACGGCAAACGTGGTTGACCGTGACGGACGTCTTGTCCCAGGCCAACATCCAACGGTTGTACCGATTCGACGACCAAGGCATCGTCGCGGCTCGCGAGGCGTTTTTCAAGAGGTCAAACGAGGATGCCAATTTTGCCCGCGATGTCCGAAGAGGCTTGGATAAGATGCTGTCGAACACGTTCGAGTAGTGGCGGGAACACCGGCCTCTGGATGGACCCGGAGATCAACCCGTGAGCATTCAGTGGGGAGAATCGGGCGTCTGGACGTGGAATTTACTACTACGGCATGACTTCTCGCGCCCATGTCGGCGATTTGCTGCTCGAGAGAAGTCGTCAGGACACAGGCAGATTCGAGAGTCGGACAAGTCTACAAAACCTGGGTGTGGGTGCTTGATGCGGTTCAATGCCACTTCGTACTTCCAGTCGACTTGATGCCTACGTCGTCCTGGTGGTGATGATTGTACAGACCTACTCCCTACAATTCCTCCGTCCTCTGCCCTCTCTGTACCGACATCAAAATACTCCGAACAGGAAGTTTGGATATTTTCTCTGGAATTGTGATCGAAGCTGTCCGATCAGGGAACCTAACTAGTCAACTACTACACTAAGCTAGCTAGCTGGTATGCATCGACACACACACACCAACTACATACGCGGACAGTTTCCGGCTGAAATCCATCTCGCTGGAGATGGTCGATTGTTCCAACCTTTGACACTGACCAAGCACGCAGTGCGTTCCGTCATGTATCGTCTGTCATCTCGTGACTCTTGTCTTGTCTCGTCTCGATCGTTTCAGTGGATGAAAAATGGCTGCTTCCCTGACGCGAGCCCACGTCAACATGGTGCACAGGCATTCCGAATTCCAACACATGGCAATAGCCCATCATTCCGCCAGGTCAACCGTGCAAAAACTGCTGCATTTCTCAGTGTCAGTGGATAGCATGTTGGCCATTTCATGCCCCCAACATCGTGCAGTCAGTTCACAGGAGAGGAGGAATACGCGTATGCAACCCTCACGGTCTCCGTCCCATCTGCCCTCTAACCTCATCAACCTTGGCCTTCAGCTCCCCATCAAGCCCTTCAAAGTATCGCTCTGCCAATCCCTTTTCCTTCCCGTCCCAAGCACTCTGCTTCTCGTCCATCTTTCGGAATGGACTGGTATACACACTTGCCATCCCCTGATGCTTCTGAATATAGTATGCTGAGACTTTTCCCCAGAACCCGCCTCGGGCTTGCCATTCGGCGAGCTGTGGGGGAATGGGTCTGTCGTTGTCCAGCAGGCCTGAAGGGGCAAGTGGCCGCTTTTCGAGGGATTGAAGAAGCAAAGGAGAGGGAGCGGCCATGGGAGGAAGGCTGGGGGCGAGTTCTGCTTGGGGGATCAGCTGAGGCATGATTTGCGCGGACTTGTGCAGTTGCCCAATCGGTCCGGTGGTGTTTACCGGGTTCAAAGGGTCGAAGATGGAGCGCTTGGCGACGTAGTTGCTGACCTGCATCTGCATCGAGTTCAAGTTGGCAGCTGGGAAGGGAGCCATATCATGGATCATATCCAGGTCCATCATATCCATAGAATGTGTTCTTCTGAGACCCATATGACTAGATGCACTGGTGCCAGAGCCAAGTCCTAGCACTGTGGAAAAGCTGTTCCTGGCAGAGCGGCGGCCAGCGCTGGATCCGGGAGGACTGATCTGTGTCGCATTCGGATTGATGAACTGCGGCGGATTCTGCGGATCAAGAGGCTGTATGGCGGGACTCGCGGAAGATGAACCCGAATGCACGTTGAACGACTGCTGCTGCTGCATAGCCGGGCTGGAAAGCATATACGAACTGCCAGGTCTGCTACCTGGCGGCGAATTTTGGTGTGCTTCCTTTTGCGCCTTGATTTGATCCGGGCTCTTAAATGGGTATGCAGGATTGGATATGCGCCGTTGACGTTCGACCTCTGCCGAAGGAGGAGGGAGAGGTGGCTGACTCGCGGCTGCGCGGATGGATTCAAGTCGAGGTTGTTGGTATGGTGTGCTTGGGCCCGAGGATGTTTGCGGTGTCGGATCTGCGTGGCCTTGATACGGGAATTGAAGGTGGGATTGCTGGACATACGAAGGGAAGGGAGAAGCTGCCGGCGACTGGGGTTGCCCGTATTGAGGAAGCACCGAGTTGAGTCCAGTGTTTGGAGGGTAGTCAACGCTCGAACTCCGGCTCGCCGCAGCAGGATTCATCCAATCGGTGCTATACTGGTACTGTTGCGTTCGCATGTTGGAGGTCATCATCGAAGGTCCGTACCGTCCACCGTTGTCCAGGGCATCGAAGCTCGGGAAGGGCTCATACTGGTTGAGAGGTGGCAGCGACGGATCATTAGACCATTCCTTCATGTGCTTGGCATGTTGAGATGCGATTTGCTGGAATTGTCTTTGCCGTTGAACGGCATCGTGGTCGACGCCGATGCTACTGTGACCCATCGAGTTGGGCCTATGCTCGGCAGAGGCAAGTTGTTGAGCCTTGGCCTGCTGTCGTTGCAAGATGCGAGCTTGTTCATTGATCCGAGCCTCTTGAGCAGTAGTGATGTCCTTGTACTGTGCAGGCTTCATCTGAATCGGCTTGGCCTGGGAATTGCCTGTAAGATTGTGGGTGGTCCCGCTGAATGTTCCCGGCAGAGTGGAATATTTCGGAATCTGCTGGCCTTGCTTCTGCTGAATGGTCTGTCGCGTGTTTGCTATCGCCGCGTTCTTTGAAGCCACATTCGCCGAAGGATAAGATGCGGACAGAGCTTGCCGCTTGGGTTGAGGTGGCGGTGCCATAATCGGCTTCGGAGGCATGACGAGGTCGAGGAAGTTTGATGCCGGGTCATGAACAGGCTTGTCCGGATCTGCCGTGTAGGATGCCTTCGTGTCGGTTGACTTGTCACCGAGGTAGAGCCACAGCTGCTTCTCCTTCACCAGATTGACAGGCTTCTGAGCGTTGTTGAGAGGAGGTGCAGCGGAAACAAATTCTTCCCATTCGGTTCTTGGCGTCTCAGTGAAGAGATCGCCCGGGCTGGGCTTCTTCTCAGTCGATTCGGGCAGTGAAGCGGTTTTGCCTTGAAGATCCTCGGGAAGGTCCAGTGCATTGACAGATGGCCTCTGAAGACAGGATGTGGCACTGTCAACAAACAATATTGCCGTAGGCTCCACTTCCTTGACTTGTTTCAGATCTGGCAAGACCTTCACCAAGACCGAATCCTGTCCTGGATCGTAGCTGGCGATAACCAGACCGGCTTCAATATCATCGGAATTGGTCGCTTGGAACTGAATAAGCTCGCCCTCTTTGAGATTGAACAGAAAGTGTCGGAACTCGGCATTCTTCCAACAGCTGTTGGCGTGGTTGCAAGCAGACATTTCACTTGTGATCCTCGTTCGTTTGACCGTACGGTGAAGACGGCATCTCCAGTCGAAGCCAATATCGCGATACTCGACACCTTCGTGCCAAACAGCGATGGGCCCTTTGTCGACTTGAACGCCGGCTTGCATAGCACAGGTTGCGTGGTAAGCTTTGGTGCACTTGGCAGAAGAGCATTGGAAGCATGAGCCTTTCTTCTGCCGGCACTCGTGGCATTTGAGCTCCAAACGGTCTTTGCTAATGTTCTCGACGTTGTACACCATCTCTTTCCCGTCCTTGGTGGCAATGTAGGTCTCGGGTGTATACATGGCACAGGTCCTGTGCGCTCGCTGGCCGTGCGATGTTGGCAAAAGCTCTTCCCAGGAGAAGTCGTTCGGACAGAGGCAACAAGGCTGGTTCTTGCTGATCTTCCGGATCTTAATCTTCTTCAACTTCTTGTTCGGTCCGGGTTCTTTCTGTCCTCGTTTCCTCTTCATGCCTATCTTGATCTTGATTTTGTCGCTCGGCGGTGTTGGCAGGTCCGTCGGCTCGTCGTCCTCTTCATCATCGGTGACTTCGACTTCCTCGAACTCGGGTGAGGGTTCGCCGTTCATCTTGCGGACAAACCAATCGACGTCGATAAAGACACTGTCGGCCTCGCACTGGCATTTGCGGGCGGTCTTGCCGTACTGCAACCAATTCTCGATGGCAAAATTCACCGACTCGGCACAGTTGTAGCCCAGATTGTATCCGGAGTGATAGCCGATTGGAAAGGTGATGACAAACTGCCCCTCTCTGTGGACGACTCTGTTCACGTTGACCCCAAACTTGGACTTCAGTATTGATGGCGACACCAGGTAGGTCTTGTGCCGTAAGAACTGGTCACAAGCTTTGGCATCCGATGACCATATGGATTTCATGGCCGCCTCGAACTTCGGAGCGTCCTTCTGAGAGATGCTGTACCACTGCTTGGGAGCCCCAAAGTGAATGTAGTTGATGCTGTAGAGATCCACGTCTTCCAAGTGCCAGGCAAAGGTAGCGCGCCACATTCCAAGATAGAGATATGCCGTGTTGACGCCGGGGATAGGTGCTCCGAGTAGATCAAGCAGGTTAGGGAGCTTGGCCACGTTCCACTCCTTGGTGTCGTTGTCGAACAGAGAGCCTGGCATGTCGGCCGCGTACATGGGGTTGCTGAAGTTCAAGCTCTTCCAATATTTGTCTTCAAGCTCGTCGCAGCGCTCTGCGGTCCATTGATCGTTATCGTAGACTCGGTAGTCAAAGTCTTGGAAAGCCTCCTCGTCAATCTCGTCGTTGGCCGCCTGAGCATTTCGTAGTCGTCGAGCCGCAACGGTTGTTTCCGAGCCTTTTGCATTTCCGGAAGCTTCTTTCTTCGCCGCGGGGTTCTTTGGCGGTCGGCCTCTTGGTTTGCCAGATCCAGGCGGACGTCCTCTGGGCCTCTTGGCTGGCGTGGGGATGGCAGCAGCATGCGAAGTGGCCTCGTCATCCTTGTCTTCGTTATCAAGAGCAGCTGGCTTAACGTCTGGGCTGGTAGGGGTTGGGGGCGCAAGGAGAGTAGAGTCCTGGTCGGCTGGTTCTTCCTTGACCGTGACCGTCGGTGCTCGGCTACCCCTTCGTTGAGAAGCCTCAGGAGTGGCCGAAGCCTCCTTCTTTTTGCCCCGGACGCTTCCTCGGCCGAGCAACTTGTCGGCATTCAGACGTTTCTCTCCACGCTTGGCCGGTGGCTGGTTCTCTGTCTGCTCGCAGAGCGCCTTCCACTGCGGCAGATTGTAGGACCGCATCTTCTCCATGTTGCGTTGGGTGTAGATGCCCTGGGCGCCGTGGAATTCTTGGGTGATCGGGTTTTTAATCTTGATGGTCTTGACCATTTCGTCCAGAGCCTTACGGGCACGTTTCCTGCAATCGAGTCAGCTGGTGTTGTGCGAAACAGCGTAGCGACTCCGGGACGCGGAGGAGAGCGGTGGCGTACCATTCCTCGGGAGGATCAATCAAGACAATACCTGACTGCATGCCGTAGGGGTCGACGCCCTTGACGTATTTCTGAAAGTCCTTGAACTGTTCCATTGTCTGTTGTCGGCCCTGTCAGCACTTGGACCGCATATCCCGAGTTTCCCACGTCGAGGTGAACGGGGCAGCAAGGGAGGACATGGCACCTACCGGGGTGAAGATGGGCACGCCATTCTCGTAGCGATCTGGCTTGACCTCGGAATATTGTTCGGCTTCGGCGCCTGCGCGTGCGGCCTCTTCAAATCTCATTCTGTTCTCTTCATCTTCAATGTCGTCGCCGAGATCGGAGAGGGAGGAACTCGAGGCTGCGTCATCGTCCTTGTGACTTCCCTCGTCGGTGGTGGGAGGAGTGTGGACTTGAGGCGCAGGCAGGGATTGAGACATGGCTTCATGCCTCTCCAGCGTCGCGGCACCAGGCGCATCGAGGTCGGGGAGTGAGGGTGGAGGGGGCATGGTGACGGCAGCCATGGTTGGGAAGGAGCGCGGAAGAGGCTGATGTCCGGCGGACGTGGGTGGCGATAGGCGGCCGGGGATCGCCAAAGCACATAGAAAGAGCTGCGAACGAGACCGTCGCCGGCTCTGACCACGGGCTTTGACGAGATCGCAGGCACGATATTCGCAGGTGTCGCTGTGCCGGGCAGGTTCGGTCGAGACTTGCTGTGCTGTGCAGTGGTGAGTTGATGTTCGAGGCTAGCGCAGCCTAATTCCGCCTAGCACGATGAAGTATCTTCGCTCGACCTGCCAATCACATCCATCACACCACCGACGGTCTACAGGCTACGCAGCCCACTGATTAGAGCCTGAATTAGCCGGGAGGCACGGGGATTGCACATACGCGGCCATTCTCATGATGCCTTGAATTGCTACATGGCCAAACAGGACGCCGTCAGATATCGTGAAATCGTGTACGAGGGCCTCTGCACCCCCCCGGCCAATGTGTGTCACCAGTGCAGCTGGGCGGCTCCTCCACGCCCGCGCATCCTGATTGGGCCGCCTCCATCCAGGCACAGGACGCCGCCCGACCGGCTTTTAGACGGGCCTCAGATGCAGATCATCATGCCGCTGCCTCTGCACCTTAATCATCGTCCCGAACAACTCGGATCCCCATTTGCTACCACTGCCGTCCAACCAGGCAGTTGCCACGATCGCCGGTTCGTGCTAAGGCTTCTTTTGCCCGCCATTTCTGCAAACTCAGTACTCGGACAAAGCAAGCTTCTTTCCCACCGTCCGCTTGCGCTGCACGATTTGCTCGGCGGGTTGCGGCTTGTCTTTCTTCAGAGCTTGCAGCAGCATGCCAGCATCGAAGAAGCCATCTAGAACGCGGTGTCAGTTCGCCGACACGAAATATACGTGTGAATGAAAAGTGTGACTTACATCCACCCAAGCCATCTTCAACATCAGCTGTGTCCATGCTTGTCGGGGTTTGGACGCCATCGACCTTGGACGCCTCGGTCTTGATGACACGACCTCGTGATTTGATCCTGCCGTCTTTGCTGGCTTTCTCTTCGGCCTCCCTGGCCCGCGTGATCTTGGCTGCCGCGAGATCTTTCGTTTTGGTAGCTTTGAGGAGTCGTCGGATCTCGTTCAAATACCCTTCCAGGCTGTCCACAAAGCGCTTGGTCTGTCGGTGTTTGCTGCTGGCGCACACTGAAATGCAATCGTCCTTGATGATGTACCCAATGCCGAAGCCATCACCAGAGGTGGGACCAAAGCCAAAATGCCGAAGTGCAGGGTTGCCACAGTTGGATGTGCTGATGATGGTGTTGTTGATCTTGTCCCAGCCTGGGTCGCTGAAGAGAGCGGGCATTTGGTGCAGGGGAGGTGCCGGTGATCGACTAGTGTCTGTCCCGGTCCGCGAGCGACTGATAGACGGGGATTCTTCCAGCCGCTTTGGACTTCCCAGATCGCTCACATCCGTGGGACTGGAGTACCCGTTTGAGCTGAAGCCGGCGGTGCTTGCCAATTCTGCCCCCTCATCGTTGACTTTCCGCTGCCACACGCAATACAGCGCGTACAGGTGTCGGTCGTGTCCCTGAGCTTTGCTCGACTCTTTGGTGATGGCCGTGTGCCTCTGCGTCGCGGTCTTGAGTGCATCAACCTTCTTCTGAGCGGGGTTGTCAGCCCAGAACGTCTTGACGAATTCAACGGCTTCGGGAGTCACTGTCCTAATGGCTTCCGTACGTCCGTGGAAATACATCTTGGTCATGGCAGGCTCGTATGTGTTCTCCACTCGGCCATAGAGTCCGTAATAAGCTGCTTGGAAGGCCATCTGCACAAAGGCATCGGGCGAGTAACCCATCGACGTGATGAAGTTCTTGCCATAGCCGGCAAAATCCAGTGTTTGAAACTCGTTTTGATTGATCAGATCAGCCAGCCTGGTTTCAGCGAAACGAAGCGCAATCTGTAGTTCTGGGATCATGTCCCATTCCAGCTTGTGGGGAGTAGTGCTCACATCGCCGAAGCTGTCAGGATCACGCTTGGACGGGTCAGGGCTCTGGCTTGTCCACAATGTCGGCGCTTGACCGTTGATCGACTTGGCAAACCTCAAGATCGTGTCGGTGTAAACATCGCTGGCGAAGCGAAGGACAGTATGACCATCAACGCCTGTATGCTCAAAGTTGATGCCTGCACTGCCATTCTTGCAGACGATGATTTGAAGCTTGTCGTACCATCTATTGGTGCAAGTGCCAACTTGGACCCCGCGGACGACCTCGTTGGTACCACAAAGCATATTGCCGCAAAGTTGAGAGACATCTGCAGGCTCTGTGTAGTCCAGACACACTATGAACAGAGCAGAGTCGACGATATTGAGACACTCAGAGTTCTCTGAGCCTTCATCCTTGGTCAGAATGTCCCGTAGGTGAGACCAGGTCTTTCGATTCTCGGTGCTGAGCACCCCAATGGCACCCTTGGCGGCTTCTTGGATGGGTATCTCCTCGGCATCGTCGACAATCACCTGGAGGTTGATGGCAAGATCCTTCTCCGTCATGATGAGGTCGTTGTTATCATCGAGCGCATCGAACCAGTAGAACTGACCGCGACACATGACAACGACATGCTTGGAGTCGGAGTCCTGGCCAATGATGCAGCCGTTCTCTGTCGGGACACGCGCGGTACCGAACAGTCGCGAGTACTGGTACATGTCGAGGGGTGTTCCTCTGAGGGTGTCTGGTGGTAGCTCTTCTTTTCGGACGGCCCGGACGAAGCAGAGCGCAGATATGACCAACGAAGCGGCTCGTGTGACCTGGTTGTTCCGCGCGGGTGTCGGATCATCCTCCAGGAGGAAGAAAGGGTTCAGGTTCAAGACCACCGGGTTGTCGTAGTTCAGGTAAGAATCGTACCAAAATTGCTCGATATAGCTGGTTCGGCCTGTGGCATACTTCTTCAGTCGCTCCTGCAGGTCCTTACCTTCGTTCTCAATGAAGTCTTTGGCGGCAGCTCTTGTGTCGTTATGCTCCTGAGGAGACTGTAAGGGCGCCAAGGTCTCGAGGTACTTCTTCATGGTAGACTCCAAGTCAGGGATCGGCAGTTTCGGGAGTTTGTCCTGCGCCGCGAATGTGATACCCTGCCTGGACAACTCCCTCTTGACCGAGACCGGTTCCTTCTCCACATGAGTGTAAGAGTCCTTCGTCTCCTTGGCCGCCTCCAGCGACTTCTGTTCATCACTGCCTGGCATGTTGGCGGCGGTCCCGTTCTCCAGGAGCGGATGGTTCAAGGTCTTGTCGAGGGAACTAGGACGAGCAAAATATCGGGTTCCTGTATGGTTGGAGGGCATAGTCAACGTCTGAATCATGGATACAGTGCGGCCACGAGAGTGGCCACGTTCAGGAGGCGAAGAGCGGTGCGATAGAAGTAGTGACAGTCATGTAGATAGTAGGAGGGCATGGGGAAGGCGGATTCTGAGTCCGAGGGGCAAGGACTGCAACTCTGCTCGCCCAAACACAGGCAACTGAGAAGAAATAGAGAGAGTGTAGCAGTCGCAGTGGTGGCAGAGTCTGGCTAACATGTCATCTGGCACAGATCAGAGTCGGGAGGGGTGTTGATGAGCATCATCGTCGATGCACAGCTGTACTGTATCTGCGGCATGTGAAAGGGTGCCGCACGGGTATAGGTCGCATGACGCCTAAGGCCCTCTGGATAAACCCCGCGGCCGGAATGTATCGCAGGCGGGCAGGAACTGAACGTAGCCATGCTGTATGCTTGTGGGAGCGTCTCGGAGGAAAGGAAATAGGTCAACGTACAGGAGATGGAAGTGTGTAGACGCCGGCTGACTCGTCCAGCGTCTAACGCTCGCCCGCGTCGTGGGCCCTGAGTGGTCTGATGTGACTGTCCCGCCCAGGCGTGGGATCCTTTGCGCCGCAACGATTTGGGCCAACCGAGGGCAGAAGACGAGTTGCCTCGAGGCGAAGAGTCAAGGAGTGCTAGAGCAGCTTATCGCACTGTTCGTGCCCGATAGAAGATATGGACAAATGATGTATGCGAGGAGAAAATTGGAACTTCGCGACTTGCTCAACTGCTTTTGTGGTCGACTGATGCCAGCGCCGCCAGTGACCTCCACCGACTCAGCCAGAAAGAGATGCCTGTGACGTAGCGATGGCCCGTTCCAAGCCTCAAGGTCGACGCTCAGACTGGATCTTATGGTCTTTTAAAAGCCTTGCGCGCCCGGGATTTCTAGACCATCTCGATAGGTGGCGGCATTCTCGTCCGGCTTGAGACGATGCTCGCTTGAGACGATGTTCGCCCTTCTTACCAGCTCGAGAACATCTGGCGGCTGATCGGAGACGCGCGAGCAGACGATATCCATCATGACAGAATCAGCAATGGCTCTAAGCTTCGATAGGTAAGTGGGAGCTGAGCTTCCATTTCTCCGCAGCCAAGCCTGGGGAAAGCCCGCAGTGGCAAGCCATGGGCAGAAGGAGACAGGTAGCAGACGGGGTCCAGAAGCACGAGTCGTGATCCGATAAAGACCGCCCAGTCGCCACCCAGAAGAAGCGACGCCGGACGATTGGATGACTTCCTTTCGAAGCGTGGACGAATCTGAGAGGCCTCATTACTGTTCGGACAAGTTTTGACCACGGTAATTTCTGAACATCCGAGATGCTGTTGATACAATTCTCCTATTCAAAGTCTATGTGAACAGGCTCGAGCTGCTTCGTTTCGGGTCTCGCCCTTCGTTCCCTCTCATCGCACAAAATGGTCTCCAAGCCAGCACTGCCAGTGGTCAAGAATCAAAATCCAAAAAGCCATGAAGTTCATTTCATCCAGATCAGCTCACAAATGCAGCTATTCCGGTAATGAAGCAACATGCTTGTAGAAGAGAAAAGAAACCAGCATTCGACTGCTTTGGGCTGCGTCCTAGGCGCAAGTCAAGTTGCACATGCTTGCAGATGCTTACTTCCACACCATGCTCCGAAAGTTGGGTGTTTCAACTCATCGTGGAATCGTGAGGTCGTGCAAAGCAACAGGTGTGCTTATAACGTGACGGTGGGTGCGTTTCCTGGTTGAAGTACATTCTCTGCATATTGGCCGCCGAAGTTACCTACAAAAAGCCAGTCAGCAAATAGCTTTCATGCGGGAGAGGCAAATGGACATACCAGGCGGACTATAGTTGCAAACAGTGAAGTAGGGGCTAACGTTGCCGCCTGTGTTGGCCAACCCGTTGGGGCAATATTGGGTTGCGCAACCAACACCCGTGGTCGACTTCCACACGATCTGCGAGTAGTGCCCCCATTTCTCGAAGTTGCTCATGTCAGGCTCAGAACCATAACCGGGGTAGAAGCCGATCTCGCCGTTGTACATCTCGTTGGTGATCATGGCGGGGATATCTTCGGGAGGGGCACCTGCGCCGATGTTCTGGCCATACCCACCGCCACCGGTGGAGGTGTCATGAGCGTAGACGCAGCTGGCGGCTATCTGAGCGGCAATCGAAGCCATGTGGTCATCCCAGCTAAGGTTTGGAACGGATGCATTCGAACGGTGCATGTTGTGGGAGTCAAGGATTCCTTGCTTGTAGTCCGAAGAGACCGAAGTCGAGACCGGCGCAGGAGCAGACGGAGGAGATGCTGGAGCTTCCGGGGTTGACGATGGCCACGAGTTCGACTCAGGAGCAGAAGTCGGAGATGGAGCCTCAAAAGCAGGTGTGTCGGCAGGCGGAGCAGCAGCAGTGGGAGAAGCAGAGTCACTGCTCCAGCTTCCTCCGCGCCATTCACCCCAGCCACCCCAAGTGCTACCTTCAGAATCATCAGGAGTAACTTGGGCAGAGGGGGCGGCGTCAACAGAGGTAGCCACAGGTGTCTCAGCCGGTGGGTATCCGGTCACGGTGACTGTGACTGTGAACAGCTCGATTTTCGTTGTGTATGCGCGCTTCTCCAGAGGAGTGGCAGCGGCCATACTAGCGTACATGGCGCCCAAGAACAAAGCTGTGGCAGTCTTCATTTTGGCGGTTGATCAATCGCTAGGGGTTGACTTGACTTGAAGGCTAATAGATCAGGTTGTGGTGAGTAGACGATGCACCGGGCGTCGTTGTCGGGAGGATAAAGCAGGGACAGGTCCTTGCTTGGTGGCGCGTTGATGGTGACGGTTGAGCAATCTGTCGAGTGACAGGAATTCTTCACACCTGGTGAGGCAGCGTTCTGGTCTGCCGGGTGATCTCTTGTCAAAGAGCCGTGTTGACAGGACAGGGACGATCAAGATCAAGTCCGAACGGCACGGTCACTGACTGTGCTTGTCGTCGTCGTGCTACTGGAGCAGGGATGCGGGAGTAAGGTAAGTCTCGAAAGAGCGACTGTCCGATCTTGCGCCTCGAAGGAGTGAGAGGGCTCAATGGGACTGAATGAAAGGAATGGTGGCAGATGGCCTAAAGAAGGACTGAGGGTGAGGTGAAAGGAAGGGCGAGGCTCGAGTAGCCGAGGTGAGGGTGAAGCTGCAAAGATGAAGTTGTAAGGGAGTGTATATTTAGTGAATGGCAACTCAAAGCCCTTTGCGACGATTTCTTTGTGACTGGGGTGGCCGGTGATGCTGCTTCTCCACTGGCTTCAAGGCTAAATGAACAAGGAAAGTGACCCCACGTCGCCTTTCACCAATTGCAAATGCCCGCGACAGGGCGAGGGACCGGGCCCAGCTTTTCGTCACCTTAACATCCACGCAAGGACTGCTGGCTGGGTGTCGTACCTGGAGCTTAGCCGGATAGAGCGATAGTACAGGTAAGGCTATACCCGAGACAGTTGGGATTCTAGTGATTGCGGAGAGCTAAGAGCCTCGGAGGTTTCGCTGGGAGATTGTCCGGAATATCGATCTCAAGGCAATCTGAGCTGAAACACCTGATTTACTAGGGTGGCAGGCAGTATTCCTATAATCGTTTCAGTGCCGCGGCGCAAGCTTACGTCGCCCAGTGATAAGGACAAAGAAAGAGGCTAGGCTCGAGAATCGAAGAGAGACTGTTGCTGGAGGAAGTAAGATGAGAGGAGAGATCACTGGGAAAGGACGGGCCCAAAGGGTTTTGAAGGGACGGGAAGACACAGAAGACGGGTTCACAGACTGAGCCCAGATTATAATACCACTGGCTGGGGACGGAGCAGATGCTGGTAACTGCCGACGAGTGTCCTTGAAGCGACAGTACCGCTCGATATACGGAGTATAGAAGAGATAAATTCCTCATGCCCACTGCATACTCGTCCTGGCCTTGGAGAATGCGACGTGGAGGCAGGCACGGCTCAGTTCAAAATCGGCGAGTTGGAATTCGAGCTGGGGAACCTCTGGATGCTTTCCCCTGTACGCCCGCCTGCGACAGCTCGCAACTCCGTGGCCGACAGCTGCAACCTCCAGTGTCGTCCCTCAATCTTTGTGAGCACGCGGTCACCGCTGCAATATCAGTTACTTTTGCCAGATTGGCACAGGGCAGGTGAAACAAGACCCCTGGCCAAACCCGAGTTCTTCGGCGGCACTTGGGGCAGACGCTCTAGCACCAAGTGTGGACCAAGCAGTCGGAGAATAAAGTGGCTTGCAGACGACTGCCAGCGGGGTTGAACCTAATCGCTTATCAAATTTGCGCCCGGAGATCGGGGCTGGGCCAGCTGCACGATTGGTTCAGGGAACCCCCAGCTTGTACCCAGTAGGAAAGCCGAGCTCGCCGAGCAGTCCTTGCGCCGCTGCGTTCATCTGACGACACTGGCACGCAGTCGATTGCCACATTTGCATCGGCCTTTGAGCCCCTTTCCACATCATCTTCGCCAAATGGTTTCACCTCCTTGCAAGTCGCCTGGGAGCAGAGCTTATAGACGACATGGATGATCCCATCTCGAATATCCCCATATTGGCTGACGATACCCTGTATTCATGGGCCTGCTTTTCAATATGTCTAGAACGGAGACATCACCTCCAGGCTCCTGCAGATTCGTTGGAAACGTGCCCGGCTCTCGCTTGCCGCCTCGTGGCAGTTGCGGCTGTCCTTGAGCATGGCTTCCCCTGGCGTACTCGCAGATTCAGGGTTGTATCTGTGGCTCCCTGACCAGGTGCATTTTAGATGGCTGTCCCTGTCGCCTGGTCCTGCATTCTACGATCCCGTCCATCCTCTTCACCATCGAAACGAACCTCTCGTCCTGCAGTATGCCACCACGATGGACCACCATGCAAAAGACGGGGAAAGCAGGCAGCTCAGCAGATGGTTCGGGTCTGGTTCGCGCCAGGAAGACAGCTCGTTCTCGGGCGCAAGCAATCTTTCGGATCAATCATTGAAATCAACATGATTACGGCAGCGGAAACGAGTCTGTCTCGAGTCTCGTCCCCAGTCTTTGCTCGGCACCGAGAGTACCGCGTTGAAGCGACGAAGCAACAGCTGTGGCTCGACAAGAGTTTACAAGTTTATGCTGTCCTACCCGCAGTCCTGCATCCTAACATCGCACACTGCGCATCGTCTCCTTAACACCACGTCTACCCGTTCCACAGGCCGTCGCGAAACGCGCCAACAGATGATACAGGGCCAGTTGCATGCTTGTGGTGATTGATGCACACGACGAAATGATCGAGACATGTCCGCCGCGAATGTCCCATCAGTGTAGGATTGTCCCGACTTAGCCCAAGATCAGCCTGTGAGCTGGATTTCTCGAGGGCTTCCGATCACTAACGGTTTCCGATTTCTCCGTTTACACGATACATGTTTACCAGCTCTTTATCTACCCCCAGGAAGCTGCTTGGACATGATGACGGATGATGCCCAGCTGGCATCATGCATCTCCCTGCGAGTGGTGGACGTATCACAACTCTTGACGTCGAGCCTGTCGGGTGCGGCTAATACAATAACATGTCGCCGTTTCCCAGTCTTGCTGAGAGCAGTGCACGAACAGGACTGTGCAGCTTGTACGGCCCGAGAACCTGCTGCGGGAATGATTCGTCTTGCCCTTTGAGGAGGATCTCTCTGGCTTTATCAGGACAAGGTATGTATGCTAAAGGGTCCATTTTCAGAATGGAAACATGCATGGTGCAAGCGCGACCTACTTACGAAGCCGTCATTGCTCGGTACAAGAAGCCAACCCAATGCGATTTACGGGCTCGCCATGCTGCCGATATTATGATCGGTGTAACCTTTCCCATCTCCTCTTGTCCAAACACTTTGCAAGGCACACTTTACGCCGCTTCCTGCTATGCGATGTTGTTGGTGCTCTGTGTGACGCTGGCCAGTCAGAAACAACTATGGTTTCGATTTCGACCACGTGGACTCACTTTTGTCGCTTCCCCTTGCATATGCTTAAGCAGTCAAGCAATCTTGCCTTCAACCCTGCCGTCTCGGCTTTGTTCAACAACTGTCGTTCAACCTGACACCTCGGGAACTCAAGCTCTGATGGCAGAGGCTATCTTATCAATTGTGTTGTGTGCGCTGAAAACTGCCCGCGCTCAGATACGGTAAGCCATTACTGTCGTTAGTTGCAGGCTTGTGAAGGAACACGAATCGAGACTGACTACTGGATTACTCTTACTCTCTCCAACGGTGTATCCATGGACCTGAGTCCAACATGCGGCTGCGCTTAGACCTCTACAAATCAAGTTCTACATGAAATGGGAGCATATCATTCTGGGTGGACCTGATGCGGCATCCGACCTCGTTCTCGACGTATCATCGATGGCACGAAGACCAGAAGATATGTGAGAGTCGAGGTCTAGATGCCGTTTTGCTTTCGTCGCAGCCGCTGACATGTATCGACTGTGTGAAGAACGATGCCTTCTGTCACTGTGTCTTAGACTTGGCCTCATGAGAAGTACCGTTCGTCGGCCTGGAGGAGGCATCCGGCCTGCCCTTTTGACGTTCCGGTGCCACCTGCTTTTCACGATACAGACTCCCATCACATAGTCTTCTCACATCTTCCTTTCGCAAAATGCCATCCTCGGGCCAGATCAGCACCCAGGCGAAGCCCCATTCAAACATGGCAGATACCTGCCCAAAGAAATCAAACGCGAGCCTAGATCTTCTTAAACCGTGCCACAGTTCCCATTTTGTCAAACCACCTTTCCCATCCTGGTCGAATTTTGTGAAGAAGTCCTCGAATGGCTGCGGTCGAAACCGACCTTCTGAATCAAAGGTGCCGGTCCCGCTGCCATGTTTGTTCATATATGCGTTCTTGACCCAGAGTCTGAAGCAGGGATCGGGCACCCATCCAGGATTCGTGTTGTAGGACTGCACGGCATGGAGAAAGGCGGTAAAGAACAGAGAGGTAGGTATCTTCCAGTCAAATGAGCGGCAGGTGCGATATGTGTCAATCGGCCATATCACGCCGTCACCGTCAGGATCGAAGAATGAACAATGTTGCTCGAGGACCTATTGGAGCAGGATTGTGAGCGACTAGGCTACCACGGCAGCAATGGGCGTCTTACAGTCTGATGCTGATGCGTCTCTGCCCAATCATCCTTGACAGTTCCATTCGGTGATTCGGATGTAGGGGCATAAGTCGTATAAACAAGACCCGAATTCTTCAGCTGGGAATCATCTGGTGGTACATGCGCCTTGTATTGCTCCGTGACAGGTGCTTGAGGTATTGACACTCGGTGCGCTGGACATGCAGGGTGTTCGATATATGGCAACATTGTCCGCGATTTTCAAAACGCAGCCCAATGTTGAGTTTAGGTAAAGCAAGGGAAACAGGGACCACTTTGACCGACATTCCGGAGCTCTCTATATGCCACCAGAGCACCGGAAGCACTTACCTGTCACCATTAACGCTCAGGCGTTTTGTGGTGGATCGAAGCACTGGACAAGCAATATGAGTCGACAAAAGGGAAGATGTTGACATCATTGACTTTTGCCGTGGCGTCCCTGCCCTAATAAGGTACATAATATCTGAGCCCAATACAAGTGATCACGGCAGTATGAGTTACAGATGATCTCAGATATGCACCGTCATGTGCAGCTGAAGGACAAGTCAGCAACCCCTATCATCCATAGGATTATGGGGAGAGTCGAGAGACTTCAGAAGCAGAAATGAGTTTGTTCTCAGTCCACGCTTATTCCCAACCTGCTTTCCGTGCTTCCGCCAATCGGAAACCCGCCTGCTGACAAGCAGCCCGATTGGCTGCAAGCTTTCAGTGGGATTTCACCTCACAAACAATTTAAAGCCCTTCTCGAGGTTAGTGCAATGTAGCATAAAGCAAAGCACGAACTCATGCCCGGCTGATTGCTGCAGTCCCTCTCCACCGGTATGCGAGATATTCCTTTCCAGTGGAAGCAGTAAAGCTTGCGACCGCAGCAAAGAAGTGGTCACTTCAGGGACCGGTACAAACTTTTCTCTTCGGTCGTACCCATCCACATGCCTACAGAGCAACCTGGAAATTGAACTCGATTTGAAATATTCTGAGTCCGCACTCAACGACTGCTGTTCGTTTCAATTCAAGACGGCTCCTCCCCATCTTTGAACTACATAACATCTCGTCATCCACGCAATGGCTGGAAAACCGAAGATTTGCATCATTGGTTCGTTGAACATCGATTTCGTGACCTCAACACCCCGGATACCTGGGCCTGGAGAGACTCTCACTGCGACATCCATGACAGTGCATCCTGGTGGCAAGGGTGCAAACCAAGCTGTTGCGTGTGGGAAGGCTGCATTCACTGCACCAGGCTCTCAAGATGTTGCTGTTGAGATGTTCGGGGCGGTGGGAGCAGATGACCCATACTATTCCTCTTTGCTCAAACCGACGCTGGAGAAGAGTGGCGTCAGTACTGCTGGTATTGAACAGGTAGTTGGAACTGGGGGTCAAACGGGTACGGCTACAATACTGGTCGATGAAGGGTCGAGCGGAGAAAACAGGATCCTGGTCGTTCCGGGAGCCAATGCTACAGTCACGGATGCCAAAGCGGTACGCGACGCCGTGATGGAGCACCAAGTACCGGACGTCGTGGTTATGCAAGGGGAGATACCTCGGAAGACTGTGCTAGAATTGCTCGAGATGTTTAATTCAAGCGACCTCCAGACTTGCGTGGTCTTCAACCCGGCGCCAATGTTTCCAGATGGTATCACACTCGAAGCACTCAAAAGCCTTGCCGTGCTGGTTGTCAACGAGACGGAGTGCCGTCAACTCTTCGCCTCAAGCAAGGGGCTTGACAGCGGTAAAGTCTCTGGCGACGAAGACGAGTCCATGGATGTCGCCGAACTGGAACAGCTGACGACCTCTCTCCATGAAAAAGCCAAGATCAGTATCATTCTTGTGACGCTTGGTGCTCGCGGTGCCTATTTCTCACACTCTACTGGGACAGCAGGTGTTAAGGATAAGGGGCTGATCTCGGCTGCGAAAGTGGATAGAGTTGTCGACACAACAGCGGCTGGTGATTCTTTTGTGGGATATTTTGCATCGGCACTTGCACGACATCTTGCGCATACAACGAGCCTAGACGATTTCAATGTCAAGCAGGCGGCCACGAACGCGAACCAGGCCGCAGCCAAGTGTGTACAGAGGAGGGGAGCAATGGAGAGTATACCATGGGGCTACGAGTAGTCGCGAACCGTCGAACCGGACCTGAAGGATCTACTGGTTCAGCGTCGCATCATTTCTCACGGTCCTCGGAGGCCCAGATCCGCCCCTCGGTCCTATCAAACCCCAAGTCCAGTTATGCCACCGCTGGATGAGCGGAAGGACATGTTAGTGTTTGTTTCTTCGCAGCCAATGTGGCTTGACAGCCACGCGAGCATTCGCCGCTCCTGTCCAGTTTGAACCCACTATCCGTCTCGCTCCTCGTCGCCTGAATACTTGGACATCGAATACTTGGCTGTGAAGGTACTCCGGACCGCGTCTAAACTGTGTACTGTGTACGGTGCAGCCTCGTCCGGGTGGCTGGACACTCATGATTGGCTGGTCGGCTCGACCTCTGCAGAGCGGCAAGCCTTGTGTGGAGAAGCCGAGGTATTGTCTCCAGTTTGTACCTGTCGGGCCGTCCACCTTTTGACAATCCTTCCAGTGCTGACTGCTCGTGCGAGAGTTCGTCGTCAGGGAATACATATCTACCTCAAATTACCGCTCTGCATGTGTCTTCTCCTATCGTAGCACCAGACTAGACGAATCTCCAGTTCCGGCAGCAGCGAAGCCGACTTACTGCAAGCTCAACGGCCTCGTCCGGCCTGAGCCCTACTGTGGTACATTACAACTTCTCAACCAGAACGAGAACCGGCACGACACTACACTCCTAAAATCCAATCCATACAGGAGCCGAGGCGGTATCCCAATTCACGACTACAGCCCTTCGTTTCTCGACCAGGTCAAACGCAAGCAACGCACAACCACAGGCAATCATGAGCAGCTATCCGTCCACCTCGAATACCACGATCCCTCCTCCCTCCTCTAACCCCTCTGTCCTCCTTTCCTACCCAACGCCCGCCATCCTCCTGGTCACGATCAACCGCGTCAAACAGATGAACTCGATCCCCTTTCCTGTCCACTGGCACCTCCACCGCGTCTTCGACTGGTTCGACAGAGAACCCACCTTGCGCGTGGCCATCATCACCGGCGCTGGGCCCAAGGCCTTCTGCGCGGGCCAGGACCTGATCGAACTCGGCAAGCGGGATCCCAAGGAATTGGAGGAGAAGCCGTACCTCGCGTTGCACCCGCCGACCAGCGGCTTCGCGGGGATTAGTCGCCGGTTGGGCAAGAAGCCCATCATCGCGGCGGTGAACGGATTTGCTCTCGGCGGTGGGTTTGAGATTGTGCTGAACTGGTGAGTAATGCTTGTCTGCTTGCTCTGTTTCTTTCTGTCCTTGAGAGCTCTTCCGCCTGGCCGGGGCTGGTGTGTCTTATCCGAGATCCTCCGTTTCGTTTCTACCTTGGAAGCCTTTCTTACGCGGGAGTATCTTCTTGCATCCAAGGATGGGGACAGGTAGTGAATCACCTGCCTCCTTTTCGCCGGTTCCCTTCTTCTGGTTCCGGCTCGTCCCGCGCCAGGATGAAGCAAGCATTCAAGGAAGCAGGAAAGACGATTCATCTCTCTTAATTGTTGTCACCCCCCTCCACTTCAGCAGATCCCCGATTTACTGCTGTGATAAGAACGAACGCGACTCCCCTTCAATCTTTGTCTCTCTCTCTCACTCTCTGGCTCTCTCGCTCTCCGTGTGTGAGAGAGTGTGTGGATGTGTCGCTCTTTTCTATTTTGAAGCTCCACAGACCGAGACCCGAGATCCCCACATGGTACTTTTGTCTAGGATGGTGCAACACCTCCCCTACAATGATCTATCTTCACTGACTCGTTCGGTTGCTCTTCGTCCAGCGACATGACCGTGGCGTCCCCGACCGCGACATTCGGCCTCCCCGAGTCCCTCCGCGGCATCTACGCGGGCGCCGGGGGTCTGCCCCGCCTCGTCCGCAACGTCGGCCTGCCGCTGGCCTCGGAAATCGCAATGACCGGCCGGACCCTCTCCGCCGCCGAAGCCCTGCGCTTCAACCTGATCAACCGCGTCTCCAGCAGTGCCGCGACCTTGCTCGACGAAGCCGTCCAGCTGGCGCAAAAGGTCGCGGACATTTCGCCCGACGCCATCATCGTGACGCGCGCGGCCATCAGGGAGACGTGGGAGAATGGGTCGGTGGAGCGCGGGTTTCAGTTGGTCGACGAGCGGTTGAAGAGGGGGTTGATGGAGGGCGAGAATTCCAAGGAGGGCCTCGCCGCGTTTCGGGAGAAGAGGAAGCCCGTTTGGAAGGCTAGTAAGTTGTGAGATGAGATAAAAGTGGGCTACAGTAGCTGGGTGGGGTGAGTGCAGCATTTCTAGGATATTTGTTATCCATTGTCTCTCCTGTTAGGGAAACCTCAACATTACCGTACCGAGATCACGTCTCTACACTGCTGAACGACCGTGTCGTGTTGTCCGCGTAGTAGGCCTATTTCATTCACAAGCTCCTATATTTTATGTCCCAAGTGTCCAATGTCGCACTCCTCGCATGCGGAGCCTGGCTCGTCGGATCGATAACCTCAACAACCAGGCCGTGTGTGCGTGTGTGTGTGTGTGTGTGTGTGTGCGCCCGTCCGTACAGATGGTTTCATTCCTTCATGTACCGTTCAGATGCAAGACGATGAATACCGCCCGGTGGCGCGTCATAGCATTCGGACTTCTGGTCTGTCCACTTCAGACAACAAACCTTCATTTCCACGTACCAGACTGTGAAGAGGGCCATAACCGGCCCGAACACGCCCAAGGTCCGAACTTGTCCAAATCCTGCAGAGCCTGTACTGTCGCGTGCACACCAGTTCTTCGTATCAAAGCATGTCTTCCCGCAACCCGTATGCCGTCGGGGTGTCATTTATTCTATTTTCCAACTAGTAGTGCCAGTTCTAACGCTGAAGATCACATCTGCGTCAAACTGACGTACATTCCCCAGGCCAGACCTGCCAAGCCACCCACAAGCATTCTCTGGTCAAAAGGGACCACGACGAGGTTTATCAGAGTGACCATGGGCCAGAATTTATAGCCGGCCATAAGCATGGGGAAGAAGTCCTGTAAAGGCAGTATGTCAGTCGGCGCCAACGAGTGTAAACACCAATGGGGGATATCTAAAGCTGCGACTCACATTTTGCACGGTGGTCGCAATGTGCTCGAAGCTCTTGCCCCTCAGTAGATTGATCATCACGATGAACCACAAAGTGTTGAAGCCTGCGCCAAAAGTTTGATCCAGTAGAAACTTGGCGGCGGTGTTTGTTATCGAGAGTGCCGACTTGTCATCCTCGACTGGTGCATCGTCTTCTTTCTTGCCGGCCGGGGCTGGTCCCTCTCTTTTGGGATTGCTCGGGAACGTCTCTTCGAGCCACAACTGCCATTTGTAGTTCGGTGGAGTGGTAATGATCGCAAGAATGATGAAGTGAATGAACGCCAGGGGATCAATCGCGGACCAGCCCTCGCGGTATGCGTTGAAGCCCTGAGCAAGGCTGTTGGAGACTGCACTCATTACCGCTCCTTCGAGGGTGACGCGCAGAAGTTTGGAGGATGGGCCATTGAGAGATGAGGGAGGTGGTTTTGAGGGTTTAGCCATTCTTGCTGGTATGGGATGGGTTCTGAAGATAGAAATAGATGTAGGTATGTAGGTCGTCGCACGTTCTGGTCTCGTCAGCTTCTGCCAGTTTCTTCTCACTTTGCTCTACTCGGGCAACAAGAAGGAGTGATCTCTGTCGTACAGTAGCAAAGGTAAGTGCGTCTGCGTTAGCATAGAAAAGGGAAGAGGAAAAGACGGAGTCCCTGGCTTTCTTTCATCTTTTTCAGACACAACCTCATCCCAAGTATGAGACACGTGTCAGGTTGCGCCGTCTGCACACAAGAGCACTCAGCCGACATGTTGTGAAGCACAGCATCGTCACCTCGTCCGCAACAAGAAGGCATAAGTCTGTTCGGGCTAATATTCGGTCAACGGGTTGGCTCTCACGGCTCTGCTCAATGAGAACATGTCAATGCCGCCACAGCTTCGGAGTATCATTGCCATCCCGCCCGACAGCAAGCCCGATGTTCCGCAGAGTGGGACGTGAGGTCGACGGAGCATCCCGCTGAGGGGTGGCAGTAGTCCCGGAATTCCCCGGTGAGGAGGCACGCGATCCGGCCAGGAATTTATTCTGAGGTTGTCGTTCACCTCACCTTGTACGAAGTCCTCATATGCAATTCCAGTCTGGACAAGGACGTAAATCGAGGTAGTCACCCCAAGTTGAGACGAGTCGTGGAAACTTATTGCAACGCACTTTGTCCGCAGCCGGGGCTACTGTCATGTTTTCGCCATTGCGCAAGCCAAAAACTTTGCCTGGAAGAGATGACTTCACAAGTGACGTTAAGCATGGGACGAGCTTTTCCCAACCAATCTTCGTCAATGGCGAGATGGCTTGTGCTGAGGCTCAATGATGACGGTATTGCTGCAGTGATGTGGCCTCTGCCTGACGGTGAAGTCTTCTCTCCATCATATATACCACCTCTTACGAGTACCTCGTATTCTCGAGTGAAGCATCGATAAAGACGCTGTTAGTTACCACCAGATTCACGATTGACACCGAGCACTTCTTCAACTGGACTCACCGTCCCCATCACTTCACAATGCCTCGAGGAGCAGAGTTCGACAACGGAAAGCCTCAGTCTGACAATGCCGTGGAGGCCGGTCAAGACAAGATCCACGGAGGAGGAAAGGTAGGGGAGTCCGATGAAGAAGCTCTTTCTTATCGTCTCGCGAGCAGATTCAGCTAAAGAGTGTGTGACACAGACCACCGCCGAAGTCGAAATCAGTCATGCAAAGAAGACCGCACCTCTCCCCGATTTGAGCGAGGTCAACGACCGGACCCTCAGCTTCGGAGCAGCACCGGGTCATCAAGATGGCCATGGCCACGAGGCACCACGGACACAAGGAGAGAGGACTGGAATGGGATCCAACAAGGATTTAGGCAAGGCAGGTCCGCACCCGTTGGACAATCCACAGGATGAGTCGGCCATCCGGAGATAGAGAGCAACCAGGTAGTAAGAGACGGTGGCTGTTATATGGTGTGGATCGGATAAAGAGGAGTTGAGGCATATGTCATGCTGCTTAAATATATACCATTTCGTCCAGGCTTGTGGTTTACCAAACGGACTGAAAGAAATGCATATGCATCTTGGATGCGGAGTACCGCCAGCCATGCTCCAACAACATATGATATCACAAACACAGCTCTGTGGCGAGATGCATCAACGCCTGGAAATCTATTGTTGTACAAATTCACCGTGTAGCTACGACGCAACTGGCTCCCTCGAAATAGTACGTTCGATGCCCTCCGACCCATCGACAGCATCTTCCTCGTCCTTGACAACCTCCGGTGCGGTCCAACCAGTCCCAGCTTGAACGAGTAACATGAAAATAGCCAGAACGCCACCGGCCATATAGATTGTCTTCAGTGCTTGCTCGTACCCAAACAAAGCCACCTCTTTATCCACGCCAGTCAGCTGTTGAACCACGATGGGAGTGCCCACGAGTTGCCGGATCAACCTCTCCTTGACCTCGAATATCCCTCGGTCCTGGAACCCCCGGGTCAGTGCCTTCTGCAGCGTCCGTAGGAATAGGCCGCCAGAGACACTGGAGCCAAACGACCCAGATAAGCTGCGAAACATGGCATTCAAGGGTATGACAATAATATGCGTCGAAGGTGTGTTCAGGTGCAACACATGCGCCAGAGAGTAGTTCAGCAGCGACCCGACAATAAAGCCGTTCACAAACAGGACAGTCAGATAGAGATAGATGTTCGAAGACGGCGTAGATATCCAAGAGACCGCGAACATGGAAAGTGCAAAAAGCCCGAAGGTGGCGATGCACGAGACGTAGAATGACCCGGCTCGTCGAATATGCAACCAGCCCGCCAAGAGGCCACCCATGCCAAAGCCCAAATTGGTCGGAATGAGCGTCAGCCCGGCGTGACTCTGAGGCCAGCCTCTTAACGTGAGGACATAGGTAGGCGTGTAGAAAAGAACACCCCATCGGGCGGTCATGACTCCGACGGTAGCTAGGCCAGTGAGGATATTGCCCCTGGACCTCAGCACTGAGACGGGTACGATGGGGTGCGTTGCCCAGCTTGACTCGACGAAGATGAAGAGGATGAATGAAGCCACCGACAGAAGGATTGGCGTCATCTGGATTCGTGGAGACGAGAGGCTGTAAAGCAATAGGACAACTGCGGCAACAATGCTAAAGACGCCAAAGTAGTCGATTTGAGACAGCTTCTTCGCCAACGCTTCGGGCGCTGTCGAGGCAGAGGCTTGCTTCGGTTTGGGAATGCTGAAGAAGGCCACGGTGACGGCGACCAAGGCGAAGGGGATCTGCAGCCAGAATATCGCGCGCCAGCCGACCAACGGCTCCAACGCCCCAGCAATGATAGCGCCACATGCCACGCCCGCAGTGTACCCCGTATTGATACACCCGAAGAACAAGCCTCTCCTCCGCTGGCTCGTCAATTCTGTGACAAGCAGGAATGCCACAGGCGTGACAGACGCGCTTCCAATGCCCGTGATAACTCGACCGGCTAGGAACCATGGCAGTGACTTCGCTTGGGAAGTCACGAAAAGACCGCATGTCTGAACGATGATTGAGACGAGCAAATAGATCCGCGGTGTGAAGATGGCACACAGGCGACCTGCCACGGGGGTGATGCTCGTAATGGCGATGAGGTAGGCTGATGTAAACCAGCTCACTGCATTTGAGACCTCGAGATCTGAAGCAATCGGTGACTGAATGGTCGTGATAAGCGAGACATTGTTTGTGAGAATAAAGATGAGAACCCAGACGGAGAGACAGATCAGCGCTCCACGGGTAGTCGAGAGCTTGTCGTCTGGCCCTTTATCTGTCCGCGAAAGTGGTGACACATCTCGTGGCTCCGTTGTGTGCCTGTTCAGGACCGCAAAGGTGTTGGGCGACGAGGACAGCAGAGGCGTCCTCTCCGAGCGTGCCCCGTTGGGTGTCATGGTTGTGCTCGAGCCTTGCTAGAAGTACGTGACCGACACCGTCAAAGGACCGCTGAAAGCAATTCCAACTCCAGAAGGATGAACAGAAAATGTCAAAACGTTCCTCCACGTCCCGGAATACGTGTCCGAAGATACCTGGTACAGTACCTCATTGATACGGGATGCTGACAAACCCGGTGCAAGCCGACATCTCGGCCGATTGCCATCCCTCAAGGAGGCAACTCAAGCGAGGTTATCGTACAAAGCAGGTGGACCCAGGACGGTGAAGTCTCATCGTCGCTCTACCTCGTAGCACCTCGAGCAGTTGCAAGGAAGCTGCGTGAGAGGCGAGGGTAGATCATAGCATCTGTGTCGAAGGTATGTGGAGCGCCTAGACGTGCCAGCGTGTATTATATTTCTGCCGAGAGCACAATTGCTGGCCAAAAGGCTTGGCCTCAGTGATACTCCGTACAATGTACACATCCAAATCCAAATCCAAATCCAAATCCAATGCAGACTCCGAAGCACCTTGCTTAGCTCTCTTCTCGTCGCAGCTCTCACATTCGTCAGGCTTTTGCAGTCGCCGGCTTTTGGCCATCCTTTCCTGACCGGATCTCCAGCTTCTTCGGTTTCTGTCTCGGTGGCTTTGATTCCTCGGACACGCCACTATTGACACTAGGTCCCTTGTCGACCTCAGACTCCTTTTTCACAGCGCCCTCCCCAGCTGTGTCTTGGTTCTTGTTTGCATCGGCACCCTTCTTAGACCTGATCTCCAGTTTCGGCGGCTTTCTACGCGGCTTCTCAGCCCCATTTGTCGACTCGGCGCTTTCCGGCGCAGCTCCTTTCTCAAGCTGCGCTTTGCGCTCCGCCTCCAAGGCGTCGACCACCCTCCCCGGATCCGCATCTTCAAACGGTACTTCTTCCACCTTGCCGTCCTTTCCGCCACCTAGCTTAATCCATGGCCCATGGATGGCACCAACGCCAGTTCCCACAAGCATCCCCAGTCCTGTGGCAGGCACCGACAGTATTGCTCCGAGTACGGTCCCCACACCCGCACCAAGGCCCAGCCCACTGGCAGCCCCAATGCCACCACCAAATCCAAACCCCTGCCACGTCCCTGATTGCATCCGTTTCGCCATTTTGCTGTGCCCGTTTGCTTCCATTTCCTTGTCAAAGGCTTCCTTCAACAGCTTCTCACGTTGTGTCGATGAAGCCATGGCCATGGCTTTCTGTTTGAGGCTGTTGGCCGTAGACTGGGCTTTCTGTGCTTTCTGCAACGACTCGATGGTCTTGAGCATTTCTTCTCGACTGGGCATGTCCCCATCCTTTGGAATCTGTGGCGTGTCCTCGCCATCGCCGCCACCACCACCACCACCACCAGCACCCAGCATTGATTTGACTGTTTCCATTGCCGCCACAGACAAGGGCTACCTGGCCAGACAACGTCTAACCGGCCTCAGCTGTAGGCTTAAGGATACCACGTGCCCTGAAATGTGATTCTGATCCTTCTGACAGATCAACACTGATCGCTCTGTGTGTTAGTCTCAGTCCTAGGCAGCATCCTGGAGTGTTGAAAAGAGCATTGGACATAACGTCAAGAATGAGTAGAGAGCGAACTTGGTCGCGGGCAAAATTGTTGGACACAAGGCATTGACGTCATACGCTTTCGACCTGGATGGTTCCCTTTCGAGCAGCCAATCAATGCTTTGTATCTGCGGACGACGCCATCTCACAGCCGCTCTCCTCATCTTCACCTCTGCCCTCATTTCACGAAACATGGAATGTTATGATGCCAGTCCAAAGCGTGAAGGACAGACAACTTCAAAGTACTACGCGGTGTTCTGAACGTTGCTGAGTAAATTGAGAGAGATATGATATGTGCTCGGACTACTTCGAATGAGTGACTTGGTGATCAGAACCGATCACCTGCTCCGTGCCAACATCAAGGCGAGATGCCTTTCCACTACTCAGCGCACTCGGACTTTCTGGCCTCGAAGACTTTCAATGCCTCTTCCGCAGCTTTGACACCGCTGAGCACCATCGCACCAAAAGTCGGCCCCATGCGGTTGGCACCATCCAACTCGGACAGCTCCATGCCTCCCATGATCAAGCCAGGCGAGACCTCACGCGTGCCCTTCACGATCGCATCCTCGGCGTTATTCATGTCTAGGCCGCGCATCCCGCCTAGCTTTTCAATGGCATTCATGCTGACAAGCCGCTTTGCTGAAAAGGCTCCAAATGGGCCGTCATGACCTGTGGTGCTAATGACCAAGGGAGCGTTGATGGTGCTAGAATCAATTAATACTAGGATATCAGCGGTAGGTTCCGCTTCAGACTCACTTTGGGTCCATGCAGCTATCTGTTGGTCCCACATGAGTTAGCATAGTCTCCGGATTCAAATTGAGCGAAAAGCTATGATGCCAAACTTTTCCCGCAAGGAAGGAGTCGGGGGAGGGATCGATCAATTATCGTCATGAGAAGACAAGGACTTACGGTCGTCATGGTGGAGGGTGACCAATGTCCAGTTCGTGACCACGCCGACAACTCTGACGCCACCGTCGGCGGCTGGACGAGTGACCAAGTCCTCGACACAAGTGGCGTTGAACAACTTGACGTTGGGCATAGCCAAAACCTTGCTCATCAAAGTCGACATGAAGAGAGCGGCATGCTTGACGACCACGTAGTTGCCCTCGTCCTCAAAGGGTACGCCGATGTCGTTCAAGAATTCGTCGGCTGGCTTACGCAGGACCATGGCCGAGAAAAGCTGGCCGCCCAGCCAGCAACCACCACCGGGGCTCACGGAAGCCTCGACAATGGCGATCTTGAGATCCGGTCGAGCCTTGGCGAGAGTGTAGGCGGTAGACAGACCGCAAGAACCTGCGCCCACAATGACGACGTCCGACTCGGCATATCGATCGAGGTCGGCAAAGTAGCGTCTCGTCATGGCGCGAGAGACCTGGGACTCGCGGATTGGGGCAAACTTGAAATCACCCCATTTGTCGCCGAACCTGTCGAGCAGAGTCTTGTCCTCGTTGGAGGCCTGCAAAACCACATTTTTGTGATCAAGAGCGGCGCCAGTCTTCAGCTCTTTGGTGGCAGTGAAGCCATCAAACTCATTGAAAGTGGCGATGGGTGGAGACATAATTCACGTCCTGTCACAATGTTAGGAGGTTCCTCGAGGAGAGAGGGAAAGACGAGATCGCAAGATCCTTTCGCTGGTATTATCCAGATCAAGTTAAACCGTATGATCTCAGAACGCAGCCTCACACGACCCAGCGACGACCGCCATCTCCGGGTCCACGAGGAACCTGGGTGGATGGCTGGAGCGACGCTGGCGTGCAAAGTTGCGAACACCGGTTCATGCGCAGACACTCTCATGTCTGTTGAAGTGTACCTTGACCACGATGGCTGTCAACCGAACGAGGGGATAGCATGACAACCCCCATCTTCTTGCAGTGAGATTTACTACTCGGGGATCGATTGGTTGGATGACCTGGAAGTGTCAGCATGCTGTTTCCTCGCTGCACCATGAGGCCTGGAGGGGAGTACTCGGAGTGGATTCAATGTTGTTCTTCCTTTGCGCGGATGCAAGGTCCTGGACTCACGGAGATTGGTACAGCGGAGATGGAAAGAGGAAATAAAAAGCAGAACGAAGATCCTCAACGTTGTTCAAGGACTGCTCGGCCTAATATAAGAACCTGAAGAAGGGATAACACGGAAGCTCGGGAGGGGCATCGAGGGGCAAGTGGGGGCCGAGGAAACTGTCTGGGCCTGTGTCCTACGGTATGTTATCAGTATGAATCATCACACATCCTCAGTGGCCCGGTTCACCGTGTCCGACGATCCTTATTCCCTTTGAATTCTCATATGCACACTGCCACTGGTTCAATGTGTATAGGAAAGCCTTGGCAAATCACGACAACGGCTTATCATGGACGAGCAAAGTGCGTTTCGGCATTTATCGCCGTGACCTATTGCATGCTTGTCTGGTCGAACGAGGTACTGGCCGAGCAGAGGACCGCTAGAAAGGGCCCGGGAGATTCTCAATCAGCACTCTGCACTCGGCCACTTGAGGCTCCGGCAGGCTCCGGCAGGCTCCAGGAGGCTCTCTATTTTCTTGAAACCCTGAGCTTCTGTGAGCCAGGCAAATGTTCATGCTTGGGATCCGAGGCGACGAGACGCGCTGTACGTTATGAACGACGATGGGCCTTTTGATTGCTTGAACTTCGCGGTTACTGCTTTTTATGCATTAATGGATTGTGTTGAGAGTGGATGTATGGTCCATCGCAATCAGCCCGACCAGGAAGGTATCTTTGCTTTTTGGATGTCCAAGGTGGCACTGACTTGGAAGCACAGTCGATATCTTAGTCCAACGTCCAACCTCCCCACGTTTGCTTGAAACAGAATATGATATGACAAGATGAACGTATCGACATCTGAGTGGCGCTGTCCTGTTCCCAATGCCCTGCGTCGTTGTTGAGGATCAATTTCCCATACCGAGAGTCTCGTTTCATTGCCTCGATGCAACGACTTCATCTCAGCCGTTGATCGACCGTCTCGGCTTTCGAGGAAGAACGTCGCGTCGAGACGTTTCCGCCATTCTGGACTTGCGCGTCATTTCGGAAACCACAGCCCACAGTCGAATACAGTCTTCTTCGAGATCACCACCTTTTCAGTACGTGCTCATCGACAAACTCATCGTCCTCATCGCCCTGCGTTTTCCTGCACAATCCACCGCAAGCAGAGGGATTGCCTGCGTCTACTGAGATGCCTCGGGGGCAGACATAGACCTCTTTGGTCAACCATGCCGTCTTGTACACGATTTGCACGTCCGAGGAGCATGATTTGGTCAGACTTCGGGCTCCTTCGAACTCTTCGGCTGTGTATATGAATGTCACCGACGACATGTTGACCGCTCCCTCCGGGGGGAGACAGACGTCGACTGGAGATGGCGTCACCCGAGGATTACTCCTACAGTACGATAGGGTGTTCTATTGTCTTTAGAGGCATAGGCATCCTCCAACGTGATTTGATTGAGAGTCTGCTCCCTCTCTTGTATTTCAATGCCAATGAGCCCGTGTCTCAGTATTGCTGGTTGCTGTGCGAGCTTCGAGTTTGCACTTATATTTCAGCCCCTGTCAGCGGTGCTGACCTTCAGTTGACTGGTCGTAGGCGTGGATATCTCATCACTCGACGGGAACATGTTAGGCTGTGACGCCGTTTCTACTTGTGAGCCGTGAACATATGATATTTTGGGGTATATGAGTGGCCAGTCCTGCTTGTGCTCATGGAGCTAAACAGAACAGCGGCACATGGCGTTTGGACGCCGCCGAGGTTAGATAGTCTCGGGGATGACTTTTATAGTACAGTAGAGACCGTGGTTGTGGCTTGACGCCGCAAAACATCCTCAATCAGGAGGCCATGACTGTGTCTTCCATACCTTCTCCCAGATATTTTCCCGACGTCTTGATATTCAACATCGTTTTCACTCAAGGCGCCTTGAAGAATTCCTGCTGCGACTGTGTCCGCCGGGCATCAAAATCGGTTTCGGGGACGGTAGACTTCGAAGTCATCTCGAAGTTGGAATCGTCGCTCGACTTGCTGTAACCTTGACGGGACGTGGCTCGAGAGAAGAGATTCTTGGCCGCAGGCGACTTGAAAAGGAGTCGACCACCCTGGTATACAAGCGGTAAGTTGCAGACAACGACGGCAACGAAGGTTTCCCGCACGGCCCAACTGCCAGCCGCTTGAGCACCACCGATTGGATCCTATAGAACTTGTCAGCGCTCTATACTGAATGGTCGGCGTTCCCACCGTGTAGCAAGAGACAAACCTCGAGGATGAGGGCTGCACGCAGAATACCAGCGGCCATGACAAAAACTGCGCCACTGAAAATGAAGATCAAGGATAGCTTCTTCACCATTGGGACGTCCGCTTTCAGGAGCATCTGCAGGTCAAACATGGGTCAGCAAATAGTCATGGTGCGACGATAATATGCTTGTGCCATCAACTCACCGGGATCGGGATGGACAATAGGTACGCGTCCGAGAAGACGTTCAGCACGACAGTAACGTAGAGGTCGATCTTGGAGATTGCGGGTTGGCAGTGGTCTGCAAATCGTGTAAGCCGAAGCACTCCAGTCCGCCGAACGACAAAACTCACTGCCTGGGTTCGGGTAGATCTGCCAGTTTTTGTGAAACGGATGGCATCCGAACAGAATCGACAGCTCAGTAGCCAGGTATGTCGAAATGACAACAGCATAGCCGATACGAACTCTCATTTTCATATGGTCGAGGGTCTCCCTGTGCGTAAAAGGTCAGCCTATTGCCATGCGATGGAGCGCAAAAGATAACACCCACGTCAGTCGCTGATAGAATATGATCATGCATAACTTCAAGACCCATAACAACAAGGTGTAAAGACTCCAGCCTACGAGCTGGGTCTTCGAACCGTTCACTCTGAACTGATATTCTTGTGAATTCGGGTCCAAGGTTCGCCGTTCTTCATCAGTCATCCCATTGTTCGCGAGGCCGTGCCACCACGCTCCTACAGCATATGCTGTACCTGTCTCGAGACCATAGACGACCTAAAAATGTCAGCATGACGGTCGCGTAGTGTGTCAGCCAAGAAATCGTACCGTCGCAAACAACATCAGATAATCACTATATATCCGAATCGGTCAGCATTGACATGGCCTGGGAAGTGCTTGAAGGCGGTGGGAGACACGAGACTTACTCAAGCCATAGCCCCTTGATACCAGCAATCGACAGTCTGGAGACAGTCCTCGTTGCCACGACCAGAACTCCCACTGCAAGGAGGGTAAATGCCTCGGTGTTGAAGTCAGTCGCCATGGTGAAGGGTCTGCAACCACTGCCTTGAGATCGAAAAGTATGATTATAAAGTTCCGGAGCGAGAGCACGAAAATACCATGGCGTGACGGAGGTGATATAGAAGATATGCGTCCCCTTGGTCCCCACGTGAGGTTGGCAGATGTTGAAGGCCTGTCTGTTCACACTGCACACGGATGAACTCCCCGTCGCATCATCCAGGAGCCAGGAGTTTGCGATTCCCACTTGGCACGCAGACGGTCTTGAAGGACATGGCCTGCCCTGCCGGAGGATATGGCGTAAGCAAGCATGATCGACAACAACCGTCTCGCGGTACTCGTACGCTATGGTGCATCTCACCCTGTGCAGCGCTGGGGCTCACGGAGGCCTCTGAGAGTGTCCTAGTCTGAAAAAGGCCATTCTCCGCCCGGTTCGGGCCAGCTTCATCAATTGTCACCCCGGTTAATTTCGTGGTTGGTATCAATGTAAAACTCTATGCGAAGCGACAAGGGATCTCATCTGGAGTCTACGCTGTTCGGTAATTGGCTGAACAGGTGGGCAAGGCTAGGGGCGTGGACAGCGGGCATGGCTCGAGGCTCCATGTGCACAGAAGCTGTCAAGAAGATGATGTGGCCAGTCATGGCCGTTGAAAATTATGGCAGGTGTGGAAATCTGCCGGTAGATCATCCGTAGTTGTGCGGACCAGGCACCCGAAGCAGCGGTGCTAGAAGAGACGTGAAACTTCGGTAAATGGTTGGTACGGCTCAAAGCGTTCGAAATCGCTGATCTATCAGAGAGAGGTGGAGTGAAGGTGAAGTGAAGAAGCCAAAGTGAGAATTCCCACTAATTCATGAAATCCCCGGGAGAGATCGACAGGCACTAGCCCAAGTTCCCCGAGAGGTGCGATTGGCTGGGTTCTCGATACCTCTTGCCCCGCCACTCCCGCCAACATGGAGCTGAACGAGAGTCCTTCACCTGGTAGGGCAGCTGCGGGCAGCCGGCCCACCAAGGACATTTTTTCGGGGGCAGTTAAGAGGCTCGAGGGAAGGCCCGAGGAAGCTGCTCGGTGCCGCTGCTGGCGCTGTACTGGGTACGACGTTCTGGACATCACTTGCTCACTTGCGTCTCACCCCAAACTGACTTACTGCTTTCCATTTCGTCTGCTCATGTTGATTGCGGACTTAAACTTCACATGGATACTGATATCGCCCTGCCTTGCTAGCCCACCGGAAGGACAAGATTTTACTCGTATCTCTCTCTCGCTAATGTGGACCTTGGGGCTGTGGACCTGGACGCCAATGCAGCCCGGGCCTTGACGGTGGGTTTGTGAGTGGTGAACGTGTCTCCGCCTGACACTTCAATTACTTAAGGAGCTCCTCAAGCGAACCTGTCAAGTGAACACAATTGCGGTTTTGCCTCAAGTACTGCTTCCGTCCCACTAGTTCGAGCCCATTGACGCAGTTGCAAGGAGATGGCGTGCGGACCGCGAGACAAGCATGGGATTTTTTCAGACAATGATCTTCAGGGTCGAGGTGTCAGTGTCTTGTCTAGCTACTCCGTGCTCAGAGACTTACACGGTGGCTCGTGCTCTCCGTTGCAACGGCTCGTGAGCACGGCTGGAACTCGTACGAAGCATGTGCTGACGGGGTAGACTCCGCGCGAACTGCCTCGGCTGTGTACGAGGATTACGAGCGAGGCGTCGCTGTCAAAAAATCACCACTTCTACGGAGAATGATCCATGCTCTGATTGCATATCCGAAGTACACCAATTCTCCTCGGCGCGACGAGCGGCTCGTTCGGAAAGGACAACTTCAACTTCCTGCGTCTGCGTGAAACCTTATCGCGCATTGAATTTTGCCATCGACGAGGGGCATTCACGGCGAGCAATATTTCTTCTTATCGCTTGAGCGGTCAGTCAGCTATCACGAGTGGGAAATCCGAACGTCAACTTTAACTGTTGGACGGACGAGCAAAGAGATCTCATTCCAATGGATAGATTTGATCTCATCGTCGTAGGCACCGGTAAGTCCGGCCCATCCAAGTCTCAATCAGAATAACCTCCGACCGCCAACTGGGACGCCGTACTACAGCTAACATGCTCTATCGCTGGCGTCTTGATAAGGCTGGTACGGCCTCGCAGCCGCAAAAACATACATCGAACTCCATCCGTCCGAGAATGTGGCCGTCCTGGAAGCCAACACGTCAGTCGGCGGCGTCTGGGCCCAAGACCGCCTCTACCCGGGTCTCAAGTCCAACAACATGCTGGGCACGTATGAATATCCTGACTTTCCAATGAACCAGGATACCTATGGAGTCAAGCCCGGGGAGCACATCCCGGGGACGGTCCTTCATCGCTATCTTACAGACTATGCTGAGAAATTTGGCGTTCTCGAGCGGACACGGTTCAACACTAGAGTCGACTCTGTGGAACCAACCAAAGATGGAGGCTGGCTGCTCAAGGCCTCTTCACCATCCTCTGTTTCTGCGACTGCTGCATCTTCCAAGCAGGAGATCTCGACCTTCGAGACCAAGAAATTGATAGTCGCCACGGGATTGACCTCGCAGCCATATATTCCAGATCTACCTGGCATGCAGGATTTCGAGGGCCCTTTGTTCCATGCTCGAGACTTCGCCAAGAAAGCCGACACCATCGCGGCCACCAAAAGTGCTGTCGTCGTCGGCGGCGCCAAGTCAGCATGGGACGTCGCGTACGCATACGCCACCGCTGGCGTACAGGTCGACATGGTGATCCGGGAATCTGGCCGTGGGCCCGTCTGGATGGCGCCTCCCTACGTGACGCCGCTGAAGAAATGGCTCGAAAAGCTCGTCCACACGCGCTTCCTCACTTGGCTTAGCCCTTGCATCTGGGGTGCCGAGGACGGGTACTCTGGAATTCGCAACTTCCTGCACTCGACCTTCCTGGGCCGCGGCATCGTTTCCACCTTCTGGAAGATCCTTGCTAGTGACGTGATAGCGCTGAACAAGTACGACTCGCATCCGGAGCTGAAGAAGTTGAAACCGTGGGATCCTGCATTCTACGTGGGCAGTTCACTGAGCATCCACAATTACCCAACGAGCTTTTTCGACCTCGTCAGAGAAGGCAAGGTTCGCGTGCACATTGATGAGGTCGTTGGGTTTGGTCCACACTCGGTGAGCTTGAAATCCGGGGATACTCTCAAGCCAGACGTCGTGATCCTGGCGACCGGCTGGAAGAAAGAACCTACACTGCAGTTCGTTGCCGGAAGCGAAGCTGACGTGGGACTTCATCACTCGCCCGCTGACCTGGATGACCTGGCCAAGGAGGCGGATCGAGAGATTCTTCGGAAACTCCCAAGCCTCAACGCTCAACCCCAGCGAAGACGCGAGCTCGAAGAAAAGTTGTCCGAAAGAATGCATCAACCACTCCGGATGTACCGATTCACAGTGCCCCCCGCCATGGTCCCAAAGCGGAACATAGCTTTCGCAGGCATGCTCTCCTGCATTACGACGTCAACGGTTGCCACTGTCCAAGCCCTCTGGATCTGCGCCTTCTTTGATGGCAATCTCAGCAGACTGCCTTCTTCACAGGACGATATTCGCTGGCAGACGGTTCTCCACACCCAATTTGGCAAGTGGCGATATCCTACTAGCTATGGTCCCAGCTTTCCAGACTTTGTCTTCGATGCTGTTCCCTATCTCGACATGTTGTTGAGTGACCTGAACCTGAACTCGCACCGCAAGCCAGGGAAAATGGCAGATATTTTTGACCCGTATGGACCTGAGGATTATGTCGGCTTGATAGACGAATGGAAGGCGGGGCGTGAAAAGACCGAAAGAGCTTGAGATTGATCTTTTGATGGTAGCGCCGAGCCCGAACTGTGGATCTCGGCCGAGTCAGCAGGGCCGAGATGCCCACTTGCAGCCACCGATCTCTGCTGCGTGCCGATGAGAAACGAAGTTGAGCTCTCGGCATTGCCATTCGAGCTCTTGAGGTTCAACTTAGTCGGCTTTCCAGGCGGAAAGGGATGGATGTTAGCAGGAAAACTGTGGTCGTCTAGAATGAGAATGTCACTGCGGCTGTATCGAGGTTGAAAGGCCGGGTATAGTTGTCTTAGTGACTTTGTCCGGCTCTGTGCATAGAAAGCCGCAGTTGACGGCGAGGAATTGTGCAACCAGTGGTTTAGCCGACTCCAAATGGGTCTTGATTGATGTATTGAAATTCATCTGGCAAGTCAAAGAGGCTTTCGAGCGTTGCATTTGGCCATGTGAAGCTGTTATACCTCGACCAGTCCCGTGAAAATTGCTCGAATTGACCCGTGAGATTATTGTTCGCACCACCACTGATCTGAGGCTGAGCGGCCGGGATAAAATTAATGTTGTCGGGAATGGTGCTAGCGTATTCCTGTGGAAGGACGTTGTTGTACTTGGAATGAATGTTATTGCTTGTGTTTCCAGGATCAGGGTCCACGGGCCTTGAATGGGGCTGGACACTCTGCTGTAGGGAGGAACTGTCCGGAGAACCAAAGACGAGCACGGGACTCTCTTCGGCGTTATTCCAGACTCGAAGCTGCTGGTCTCTGGCTTCGTACAAGTGGCTGAGAAGGTCGTGCATCTTGCCCGATGCGACAGCCCAAGGCTCCATCTCCTTCATCAAGGACAGAGTAATCTGTACCTGCCTGTGACACTCATCCCTAATCTGCCGGACTGAGTCCCTGCCGTTGCTAGAATTCTTAAAACCTATGTGTTGGACGGCCGCTGTTCGGGAGCCTTGGTCGTTGGTCTCCTCACGGAAGACATACAAGCTCAGCAAGGGCACCATGCAGATTTGCAGCAAGTACCATGTAGTGGGCCAGGCAATGTACTGATTGGGCGTTTCGGACGAACGCTGCTTGGCCGAGTCGACCGTCTCGGCAGAAAGAGTAAGGCATTTTCGTATGCACAGGCGCTGATCCGAGGTGAGGTCGCTGAACCGGATCCGGTGGAGGACGGCTTCCATAAGGCTTGGCCGGTAGAGCAACAATCTCAGATTGAGATACCGCCACTTGATTGTCAACAAAGGCTGCACGAATGGTTTCGAGACGGAGCCTTCCGGCAGCGTGGAGCCTACGTTGCCGACCAGCCTGTGGAAGTAATTCGGAAGAGATTCGTACCAATCAACAAGATGGGCATCGAGGCTAAGCGACTCGGTGAAAGTCAACGCTGGAGCTGTCATCAAACGGCTTTGGATCTCTATCATTATGCGCGAGAAGCCAATCGTAATGGCCAATACTGAAGCCGGAGACGGAGAGTCTAGAGTGGCATCCGACTAAACCCTCAGCGGCAGTCAGCAAGCGGTCACGAAGGATATGAGGTTGGCAGGAAAGAGATAACAAAACGCAATAGAGCCTTACCACATCTCTCGGACATTGGACTTCCGTCTCAAAGACCTTTGTGTCTAAAGCGCGACCCAGGGTCACAGCCTCAGCCGCGTCGAAGACGACAAGATTCCACCAGATCTTCCGCCTCAACTCTAGATGCTCTCCTGGTGCGTTAGTACCGGCCGGTTCTTTGTGAAGGCCGAGGGCATATGCCATGCGAAATGCAGCTCCAAGTAGAGCAGATGCAAGGTTTGGGCGGTTGCGGTAATGGTTGTACCAGCCGGCCATGAGAATTAAGGCTTGAAGATATTCGAGACTTTTGTTCCCAAGGCCCTCGAGATCCAAATGAGATTTCGCGGCTTGATAATAGGTCAGATGTTCTCTCGAATCCGTCCTCGTTGTCCCAATGGAACCTAATGCAAGCACCATGTTGAACAGACAGAGCCATGGAGAGTCATTTCGAGTTCCAGATGAAGCAGTCTTTCGGAACTCAACCTCATCAAGCACTGGCGCTGCAGGATGGACCCAACGAAAGTAAGCATTAATCAGAGTATTTTCTCTCTCTGTCATCTGATGAGACGGTGGTGCACCGTAGGCAGCTTCAGGGGAGCGGATCGAACCACTTTGTTGGCTAGTCGTGGGACTTTGGCAAGACCGTTGTTGCCCCGTGGATTCAGGTGCAATCCGGAGGATAGTGCGAAACAGTTGCATTGTGGAGGACGGGCCAACATATGACGAGGGCTGCGCCGACGTGGCCGAGAGGGCGTTCACATCATCTCCAGCCTCGGAAGAAGCATCTTCGCCCTGGGATACAAGCGCAGCGCCAGTAGCAGCGCTGTCTTTGTCTCCATGGGTGAAGGAGTCATCTTCGATTGCTCCTGCTTCAAGCGAGACAGGAGATGTGACGCTGTCATGGACGGCTGTGCCGAGTTGCAGGCTCACTCGAGATTGCTCCTGTCTCGGTATTGGTGTTCTCAACGAGGAGGGGAGCCTTTCGAACAGTTCCTCGCGAGAAAGGCCACTCAGTGCGTCGATCGGTTGTGAGGGAAACAACTTCGTAAGAACATCGGTTGCCGTTTCGAGACGTTGCCTGACAGACTCGAAGTTCCTTCTTTCGCTTAGCGATTTCCTTGTGCCGGTAATGGCACATTTGCGGGACTTACTTTCGACTCAGGATCAGTGCTGGGCGTGAGATTGTGTAGATGCATCTTTCAGGGTGCTTGTACCAGCGACAAGAATAGCATGGGTGGCTACCTTGTTGTCAGCACTCGAGGTTTGTGTCAAATACCATCGCTGGGAATCTGGCTAGAACGGAGCGGGTGTTTGAGGATTACTCACGCCCCGTCGCACTTTATCTTCCGACGCCTGTAGAGTGTTCTCTGAGCCCATGAACGCCAATGCTCAAATCGGCCACGTTGACAGCTGGAGGAGAAGACTCATCCACCATGACGAGGAGGCTTACTTGCATTCAGCGCATGCCGTTTTTATGCGAGGATCTCGCGACGCATTTTGCACGAGACTCTTTGTGGCCGTACGAGCCTCCACAAGCGCAAAATCATGTAGGGAAAGGCCATGGTTCGCTGACATTCTAGGAGAAGCTGCTCCTGGAGATACGTTCGTTGAGTGTCAGAGGGGATCATGAAGACGGAATGTTATGGGCGCATTGTCGATACTAGTCAATGCACACAACTCCTCCTGATCAGTACTGTGTAACGGCGTCGAGGCCGAGTAAATAGCGGTGCTGGATATAAGTGGCCGGACCTAGTGTGACATGGGCATGAAGGGAAAGTGAGATAGATGTGAAGTTCGGATGATCCAGTGATGAAGGTCATGTGAGTCGGGACGACGTCGGACCTGGAGATTCTCCTTCCTACCTTATCGTCCAGGTGGGTCTTTAACTAGTTAGTTAAGCCAGTGGCCGTTTAGGCGACGCCATTTGGGCCGCGGGGCTTGAAGATAAGGCAGTCGCGCCTTCCCGCCTGCCGTCTGCCGGCTTTCCCACTCAGCTCACTGCTCATCAGAGTTCTCTGTCCATCTTTTTCTGTTTCTTTCAATCTCGCAACGAATCCAACACTGGCTGGCATGCTGTACTAGAGGCTTCTTCCCGCCAACCAGCTAAGCTTTAGTCAATACAGGCCAATATATCACTCCGCATTCGATGTGACTGCGCGGCCTCCACAAAACGCTAGCCGCGAAATCTGGGGAAGCGTGACCACAATGGAGACACGGAGGTCACATTCCGCATCCCGTAGATCTGTTTCCTTATCAATTATCCCGGGTCTATGGCGAGGAGAACCGCCTTCAACAGCCTGAAATGGTAGCATCCTTCAAAAGGCATTCACTATCACTGTCCAGATAAGTGGACTGCTACCGTTACCACGCCGGCAAGCTCTTATCTTCGCGCCTCGAGATATCGAACGGTAGACATGTATATTGCTTCAGAGTCATCGCTCGGGACCGGCTTCAATCCCATGGTCTGATTGACAACTTGATCTTCTCCAAGTACCGAAATACCTCGTCCAATACGGGGACACAAAGGTAACAGTGACCAGCAGGCCCTTGAAGGTATTCATCCGCGATGGCTTCAAGCAGGGGTGACATGAAAGGCGAGGTGCTCAATGTCAAGGAGGAACAGCATGCGGAGATGCTGGAGCAGTCGAAGGTGGCAACTCACATTGAACACTCCCTGGGGGTCATCGAGGCCATCAAGCTATACCCTTATGCGGTATTCTGGGCAGCGCTATTCGCCTGGTCATTGGTATGTACTCGGCAGATTCACCTTGCCCCGCCGGAAGTCGATGAGAGATCGTGCTCTGACTCTTTGTAGGTAATGGTTGGCTACGACTCAGGCTTGATATACAGCTTCTATGCTTTGCCGGCCTTCGTCAAGAAGTATGGTCACAATTACGGCGGGGACATCGGATATGAGGTGTCCGCGAAATGGCAAAACGTGAGTGAACCGAGACTTCAAGCAACTATACAACTCATGCTCTCTCGCCATTGTTTTCTGTCGGTGCTAGTCAAGGCTGATGGGAACTTACAGGTTCTCGGCATGGGTACGCCAGTTGGGCAGTTCCTCGGAGCGTTCACTGCATCCTGGCCCATGGAAAGATGGGGTCGGAAGAAAGTATTCTGGGGCTCTTTGTTCTTCAGCACGGCCTTCATCTTCCTGCAGATGTTTGCGAATAGCATCCACACTTTGGCTGCTGGAGAGTTCCTTGCTGGCATCCTCTATGGCACTTACGTCGTGCTAGCACCTACTTATGCTTCTGAGGTTTGCCCGTTGGCGCTTCGGGGCATCCTGAACGCCGGCATGAATTTAGCCTATGTCATCGGACAATTTGTCGCCTCTGGCGTCGGCAAGGGCTTCTCGGAAAATACAACACAATGGGCATATCGCATCCCTTTCGCCATCCAATGGGTCTGGATCCCGATCCTGGGCCTCGGCCTCTTCTTCGCACCCGAAAGCCCCTGGTGGCTTGTCCGAAAAGGGCGCATCGCCGAAGCTGAACACGCCCTCAGGCGCCTAGCCAAGGATTCGCCCAGGGTCGACATCAAAGCCACTCTTGCCAATATCGAAGCCACTACGCTGCACGAGATTGAAATCGAGAAGGACACGACATTCATCGAGTGCTTTAGGGCGTCGAGCCGGGCGCGCACGGAAGTCGCCATCATGGTGCAGATATTCCAAGTCATCACGGGCATTTCTCTGATTGGATATGCCGTCTACTTCTTCACACTTGCCGGTCTTCCCACGAGTGCTTCCTTCAACATGGGTGTGGGCAACACGGCGATTGGGTTCGTGGCGACTTGCTGCTCTTGGGTCTTCATGTCCTTCTTTGGTCGCCGCACGATCTACATGTACGGCGTGGGCGTGATGGCGATTTCGCTCTTCATCATCGGTATCTTGGACTGTGCGCCAAACTATACCTCACGTCCTGGCATCGCCTGGGCTCAGGCAGGTCTGCTCGACTTCTTGACCTTTGTCTTCCAGAGCACGGTCGGTCCGATCAATTTTGTCATTTTCGCCGAAATCGGGGCCACTCGTCTGCGGTCACAGACGGTTGCTTTAGCTACAAGTAGCGGCTCTATCGCTCAAATCATCATGACCGTCCTAGTGCCATACATGCTGAATGCGTCGTCGTGGAACTGGCGGGGGAAAACCGGTTTCTTCTTTGCGGCATTCAGCACCATTGCCACGGTATGGTGCTATTTCCGCTTACCTGAGACAAAGGGCCGCACGTATCAAGAGCTGGACTACATGTTTGAGAAGGGTGTTCCGGCGCGGAAATTCAAGGACTACCAGATTGCCGAAGTCCACGATGTTGAGGTTTGAGTGTACGAGCAGCGCGTGGGCGAGAGAGGGCCGAATCGAGGACGGAGAGGACATATGTACTGTCTGCGACAGCCATCTGAAATTGAAGTGAGAAGTTGACGTACGTACAATTTGAATGCTTCATAAATCATTGGACCCGTCAGGACACTCCGGCGCGATCGACAACCCTATCCTGACAGCTCTTCATGTCCCTGTCCTTCTCTAGATTCGCTCCGTTGGCACAAAATCAGCTTAGACAAGCCGTGTCTCTTTCAATTTTTTGGCCCAAATTCCTTCATCTGATCTCGATCTGTCTACTAGTCGTCCCCCTCGCTGCCCTTCTTCCATGAGAAAGCCTGATCCCAGTCCTGGGCTTAACAATGCCTCTTTGAGACACCCAGCAGCCAGCAGCCAGCAGCCAGCAGCGCTCAGCGCTCATACCTTGACATGCAAGCCCGAAGCTGAGAGCTCTCACCGTTGTTGCGTCTGTCTGAGAAAATATCAAAACTATCAAAACTCTCAAAACTCGCCCCTCCGAAAATCCACGACCATCACATCCTCCACAACCCCGGTCAAACAATCCACCCCGAACCCCCTGTGCACGGGATCGGAATTGACATACCAATCGCGATCCTCGGGCGATTCAAACTCGAGCACAAATGCGGCGTGAAACCCCTTGTGCAGGTTCTCGATCGAGACGTCTTTCCCGCCGGTGAAACTTTTGATATACGGCTTTCGCGTCACGGGGTGGAGACACCGTGTCTGCAGGGCCACGAATTGGCGAGAGATGCTGGACCGGACGGAGGTGGGGATGTGTTTGTAGAAACGGAAGTGGACGATGTGGATTATCGGGTTTGTGATAGTCTCTGGTTGCGGGTTCGAGGTTGAATTCGAGATCGAGGCGGACGTTGACGTTGACGTTGACGTTAATGTCGTGGGCTCTTGCTCGGGTGTTGACGCTGGTGTTGGGGATGGAGATGGTGGGAGTGAGGCCGGGGCCATTGTGGGAAGCGTATGGATAGGGCCGTATGTACTCGGAGGCACACGCACAAGGACAGGGATAGGGACAAGCACGAAGCACAGACAGCGGGGACGATACTCGTGATACTCTGGGCACTCTGGGTACTCTACATGTACTTCCAAGTGCATTTGGGATGGAGGTGAATTTGGACAGCTTTCAACTTCTGCTTGGAATTTACATACATATACAACATTTGCTTACGTATTTCGTACCTAGCTTACAGTCCGAGATCATAGATGCCGTGTCTGATACGATGGACCCATAGATTGAGTCAGTTGCGTTTTATGAGAGTTGTGCAGCGCGGTTCGCTGAAGTGCTGCAATGCGTGGAGTCCAGACAGCTACTGCAGATGCCACTCCAGCCTCGTTGCATCGGCGGAGACTTCGACTTCGAGTTCCGAATCACAGTGCCCGACTTACCTTGGGAGCGGAGAGCGGGACAGGCAGTCGGGCAAGAATCACAGTCCGCCGTGTGTGTGTGCTGAGGCCCGCGTATCCGGCAAGATAGCAACACGGATGGACTGTAGACTCTGCCGTGCAGAGATATGTACTACAGTACGTAGTATGTATGCAGGTCAGGGAAGGGCATGGCAGGGTAGTATTCGCGAAGGCGAGTGGATACGATAGATCTATGCTTTGTACCGCACCTCGGGCTTGACGCCGCATACGCAGTAATGCAATGTTCCGATCTACGCTGTAGCACATGCTTCGTGCTTATCAATGATCGACTAGACGCAAGTCGGGGCATTATTAACTTTCTGCTTCGGCACTCAATTCGTTCACTTGACTGTGGCTTCGCTCTTCGCAGAGAAGAGCGCTAATTCCAAGACTCTCCCGCGCTGCTTGACTAACACTTCTGCGGCTTCCAGTTCGGAATGGCATACGAGTTGTTCGGCATGACCATGTTAAAAGTTCCTTCCCATTTCCACGCGTGCAAGAACCAACCTACATTGTTCTTCTTGAAGAACTGGCAGTTCGAGTCGTAGTTGTGCCAAAACGTGGTGTACTGCTGCGCGCCGATATCTTTGCTTCCTTGATGAAGAACGTTGAGTTCCCAGGCCCATTGTGTCTGTTTATTACCGGCGTTCAGCTGCGGACGTACGAGAGTTCGGGTATACTCACCTCGGAGATCACAAGTGGAACGGGCGTGTAGTTCTTGTACCACTGTACTTGGTCGGCGATATACTCCCAAGAGTCCGAGATGTTGTAGCCATGGTAGTACGGCATGATGTGACTGTGGACGAAGTCGCTCTGTGGGAGGATTTGCTTTCCGACCGGCCCGAGACCCGGCTTCTCGCCGGCTGTGTAATTGGTACACAGTATACCGGGACGATCCCAGTCTTCACTGATGCCGACGGGTATCCCGTACGGCTTGACAGTTGCTCTGAAGGCTTTGAGTTCGTTGATGAAATTATCACCATCATCCTGGTCGCCTATGGGCTCTGTTCCGAATTCGATGCTGTGAAAGACGTATGGTGCAATGTCGGAGTAGGTGCTGTTGGAGAGGATCTGAATGATGGATGCTGCAATGTCCCGCCAATACTCGAGCTGAAGCCGACGTCAGTAGAAGACTTCCCTAGGATGTCAGGTACGAACGGGATCACCGTTCAAAGGCCATGCCACCTGGGCAACGACGCCCATATCGTTCGCGACCGCTGCTCTGATGAGGTTCTCCCAGATGTAGGTTGTATAACAATATGGAAGGTATACTCTGATCAGGCTGGCGCCGAAGTCTCGCTTCTGGCGTCGAAGGTCGGCGTTGATGCGCTCAAAACTGTCATCGTAGCACTCCCCTTCCATTGGATAGGAGAATCCCAGAAACCCGTAGGTCATAGACTGAGGGCACCACCACTCCTGTCTTGTGACACTGGGAGCCTGAACAGAGCCATTGAAAGTAGCACTGCCAAAGGGAAAGCAGCTGGCGCCTTGGCCGCGGATTCGTGACGTGGTGGGTAAACCCCAGACACTGCTGGTGAGCAAAGCAAAGATTGGAATGGCAGAGGCGTGCATATCGTCGCAGCTCAATGCCTTTCAAACTTACGGTGCGTTGACATGCCGAGGATGGGTGAGACAGACATCTTGTACTGCAACTGTTGCAGCACCTGCGCGAGCGCGAGGTGCCTTGCCCATACGGCATGTTAGCATCGGCTGCACGACCTTCATGATTTCCTGCCATATCCGTCAAATCAGGGAAGTGTTGATCATCAGAAGTTGTGAACAAGTCGGCAAGCTTGTCCGTCAATGCCGGCGCAGCGCTAGGGTGCAGACGAAAGATGCCCCATAAGTGAGAGCACAGGGAGAGTGGAGATGGAACATGAACTGGAAAATCATGGGATTACTCTACGGAAAGATCTTGTAAAGCTTCCGCACACGTGACCAGGAGACATGGGGTGCGGTGATTGGCCATGGATTCGGCACGAGGCTCGCGATAAGCCTCGTGTCGAGCGGCACGTGAAAAGAATCAAAGGTGTATTCTGCTGGGTGGAGAGAACGGTTATCCATAACGACAAGAGGCTCAAATCGCGCAATAGGTATCGACAGAGACCAAAGTACAAGACTACTACGATACTATGGTGCTTGCCGATCAGAATATCTCTCCTTCGTAGGTCATCTTCTCAACGTCGCTGAAGTCATGCGCATCCCTCAGTCTCTCGTACTCTTCTGGGCGCAGCTCGACCATCAAAGGGGTGATTCCTTGACCCTTGGTCCCATGAATGATGCGTTCGAACACGCCTGTACCGGACGGCACCCGGAACTTGGCGGTGCCGTGCCACCAGCTCGCAGAGAAGCCTAGCGCGATCATATATCGCATATTGTCAGACGTGTTGCATACACCAGCGTGCCATAATCTCATGTCTCGGAACAAGATGGAGCCCTTCTTGACCGTGGGATTGATACCGGGGAGAGTCCGCTTCCTCTCTTCCACATATTCATCAGTGATATGTGTCTCGCCTTTTGGACCCGGTGGAGTTTGAGCCTCAGTATTGAAGTGGTGAGTCCCCAGCCAGATTTCTGTCGATCCATTTTCTGCGCTTGCGTCACATGTGTAGACATTTGCAACCACGTAGAAGGGTGCCGGTGGATGGTTGCACATGGCATCAGAATGAACAGGCTGTCTCTTCACACCGTGTGGAAGAGCGTTATTGCCACTGATCATATTCCACGTTGCATTAGGTCCCAGATAGAGGGTGACTGCGTGAAAGAGGAGTTTGTTGAGATAGACATCGTCAAAGAAATATTTCGAGGGGGCCAGCGGAGGGCCTTGCTGGATGTTCTCGGCTCCGAAGTTCTTGTAGAGGTTCTCCTTGCCGAGCTCATTCTTGGTGTCCTCGACCATGAAGTCGTTGATGACATCGAGGTGGTCTGGATCAATCACATCCTTGATTACCACGACGCCGTCTCGATGCATCCCAGAAAGGAATAGTTTGATATTGGCATCGTTGAAGCGCCCGGCAGCCTTCTCCTCGGATGAAGGAGTCACTTCAACTGGGGTGTTCATATGCTTGGCGGGCAGACCGGGCATGTACTCATCAGGAAATGAGAGCTTGCCGTGCTTCGGTTCAGTCTCTCCGTTGGTTCCATTGGGCGACATTCTGATGACTCGATAGCGGGAGTTCTGCAGTATATCTTGATTGCCTCGAGGTTTATGGCCAAGGCAAAAGACACAGACAGTTCAACAAGACTTACACGCTGGTGATATAGACCAGGGCGGCCTCTAGATGTAAACATCATCATTCACAAGTTCTTCATTCTGAGGTACCATGCCACGACCAGAAATGGACGTTCCATTGCCGGACGGTCATGTCCGGGCACCTGACCAGGAGACACTTTTTCGACACGGATCGAATGCGTCAATCTTCCGTGTAACCTGCCATCGCGTCGACTTTGGTGGGGACGATGATGGGATTGGCAATTGGGACATCACTGTCGTCGTCATGCGGAGGAAATCGTTTCACACGATAGCAACGCCTCTGTTTATGGTGGAGCAGACAAATATAGGAAGGGGTGATAGAGGAATGAGAAACCAGGCGTGCCAAGCAAGGAGAAGGGCGCCAAGAGTGCACCAGCCTTGATTCCACTTCCCCGTACTAACCCCGAGAGCTCTGCTACGGAGGAGGACATGTCCAACGTTCGCCGTCCCATCATATCTCAAGTCCCAGCTCATGGTCATGTCTGTCCTAAGGCAGCTTCATCGCCAACAGTCGGAATAATGCTATGACCTACACGCGCGAAGCAGGCAAACATCACGCTCTGACCATGTGACGATGACGCCAGAGTCTGGTGTGCTCTAAGAATGCCGCAGTGGACCGTGCAGGCCGTGCTCGCCCCTTACCGCGTTGACGGCCAGTGCTCGAATGCTCCGGGCCAGGCGAGAGCGTTCTCAGCGCGACGTGACTGCGGTTGAACAATTCCAGTCGTCGAGTCTGAACCATGTCCCCTCCTATCCCTTTCCATCTGTCCGTTCTGCTGCCTGAAATCTGATTCTAGGTGTAGCTTTTTCATTGCATGACCAGCCGGTCGACTCAACGCTACACTAATTAAGTCTTACAGCACACACGCACTTGAGATGGAGCAGGCCGTCCCTCTTTTACACGAAACATACTTGGAGAACGTGGCGGAGACGTATCCTCACCCTTTACCCAACGACCCATCCGTACCAACACGTCGACAATTGAAACCCGAGCAATGGAAATGGACCCAATTCAAGCACATGTTGAAAAGCTGCCTCGGTGGCGTCTTACCGACCTACATGCACCGTAGGGGAACGGCCGGCAGAAAGGAACCCCATCCGACAGCCTACCTTGACGCCCTGCGCGGCTACGCAGCTCTGATCGTTTTCTTCTACCACTCGTTCCCTCTCCCCAGCATATGGGTGTTCCAGAACTTGTTCTTCCTCCGCGTCCTCTTCCGCGGCGGGCCCGGCATGGTGGCCATTTTCTTCGTCATCTCCGGATACGTGCTGAGCTATCGTATACTCGTCATGACACACAATAGGGATCCCGCCAAGTTGCTGGATTGTCTTGCCTCGTCGACGTTCCGGAGATGGCTCAGATTATACGGCAGTACGGGCGTCGCAACGTTCGTAGCCATGGCATTCACTCAGCTGGGGTGGTTTAGGCCCCACGCCACAGAAAGAAAAGACACACTCCATGATCAGTTGTGGGACTGGTTCAATGACTGGCTATACTCGAGCGACCCGTTTGCGCCTCTCCAAGGGTGGATCGACGGGGGAGCGTTCGGATCCAGGTACCTGTACCAGATGTGGACCATCCCCGTGGAATACCGAGGCAGCATGGTGGTGTTTGTGTTTTGCGCCGCGTCGTGCAAACTGTCGACCCGATCAAGGTGGATCGCTCTCTGGACGGTGGCCCTGCTGGCTTACTACTGGCGGGCCGTGTACGTCGCGGAATTCCTCGCGGGCACATTCATCGCAGACCTAGCGCTGCTTCGACACCCCGAGCGCGTCATCGGTAAACTCTTGCCCCAAGCGGAAACAAGCGAGAAGCAGCCAACAGCACCACCGGGTTGGTGGCAAGCCCACGCTGTAGCAAGCAAACTCGGCTGCATCGTCATGTGTACGGCCGGGCTCTTCCTGCTCAATCAGCCCGACGATCCCGACACCAACCCTGAGATTCCCTACCCGTGGCCCTATCTGCTCCGACTCGTGCCTTCGTGGTACGGCGAAGCGATGTACACTTTTTGGGTCAGCATCGGAGCCATCCTCCTCGTCTTCGCGCTGGATAATTACCCAGCGTTGCAAATTCCCTTCAATTGGAGTTTCTCTCAATACTTGGGTGACCTCTCCTTTGGAATCTACTGCATGCACATCATTGTGGTGGAGAGTCTCTTCAAGCCGATCCTCAACCCTTGGCGCGAGAAGACCCTGGGGGAGGGATATCTTGCCTGTTTTGCGATCGAGGCGGTCGCCACGATATGTGTGCTTTGGATGGCCGACCAGTTCACGCGGGCGGACAAGATGGTCGTCCGGTTAGGGAGGTGGCTGCAACGGAGGACATTCCAGAAGTGGTGACGATGACGCATGCCAGGCTCGGAGTGGTGGAGGTGAAGATTGAAGATTGAAGATGCATCCGCCGAACCGGGTATCATATATGTTGAAGACTACTCAGTATGTACTCGTGCGTACTTTTTGACCCACGTGCCGTCCGACGACAGGAGCGAAGAAATGTACAAACCCAGTCTATGCCTCGTCTGGCCTCACTGTTGAAGTGGACTTGTTAGACGAAAGCGAAGCCATGCCATGATAAGACAACCATAAGATCTTGGGACGACCCTCCCATCCTTCCAACTTACCGAACCCTCCCTATTTCGACAAATCATCACCCCAGACCTTCTTCGCAATCTCCACCTCCAGCCGCAGCTTCGCCCACTGCTGCTCCTCACTCAACTCGTTGCCCTCCATCGTACTACTAAACCCACACTGATGACTTACACACAGCTGGTCCAACCCCTTCTTGCAGTACTTTGCGGCCTCGTTCAGCCGCTGGATAATCGCGTCTTTGTCGTCCAACTCGCCCTTTTTGCTCGTCATGACGCCCAGCACCACGACTTTGTTCTCGGGCAAGTGCCGGAGGGGGCTAAAGTCGCCGGACCGCGCGTCGTCGTACTCGAGGAAGTAGACGTCGACATTGAGGTCGCGGAAGAGCACCTCGGCGACCGGTTCGTAGCTGGACACAGTAGTCAGTGACTGTAGTGACGGAGACGAAGTACGGAAGACGGGGGAAAGAGGTCTGGATGCATGAGATCTTTCCAGGTCCCAACCGGTCCGGAGACTTCGTCGACTCACCCGCCCTGCGCGAACCACTGGCTGCGATGGTTGCCTCTACACAAGTGAATCCCCACCGTCATATCGGCCGGCCTCTTCTCGATGGCCCGATTGATCAAGCTGGCGTACTGCCGCGCGATCTCGCGCGCATCACTCCCATGGCGGGCCTCGGCCTCGGTGCGCATCTTGGGATCGCACAGGTACGCGAGATTGGTGTCGTCGAGCTGCAGGAACCGACACCCCGCGGCGTACAGGTCGCGCACCTCCTCCTGGTACACGCGGGCCAGGTCGTCAAAGAAGTCGTCCATGGAAGGGTAGGCGTCGAGGTCGATCGTCTGGCGGCCGCCGCGGAAGTGCACCATGGTGGGACTGGGGATGGCGACCTTGGTGGTGGCCTGCTCCGCGCCGCCGGCCTCGCGGATCTGCCGCTCCAGGAATTTAAAGTCGTCGACCTGGATGGCCTTGGTGTGGGCCAGTTTGCCCGTGACGACGAGCGTCGGCGGTTGGAACCCGCCCTTGGACGTGTTGGTGCTCATCAGCTGGCCGCGCACCTCGATCCCGTCGAGGTGCTGCAGGAAGTCGAGGTGGAAAAACGCCCGGCGGAACTCGCCGTCCGTGATGGCCCGGAGGCCCGCGTCCAGCTGCTTGCGCACCACGTCGGCGATGTACTTGTCCTCGAGCGGGCGGAGGTCCTCGATCGAGGCCTCGCCATGGGCGATCTTTTCGCGGAGCGCCAGGACTTCTTTGGGCCGGAGGAGCGACCCGACTTGGTCGGCGCGGTACACACCTGTAGGGAGGGGCATCTTGAATCTGCGGAGCGTAGCGTAACAGTTATAGTGACTATGAGACGAGACGAGACGAGACGAGGCAAGTCCAGTAGAGTGGAGTTGAGTCGATTTCCTCAGACACGCTGAAGCACCTTGTTCTCAGCTACAATGGTTCTTCAAAGTTATCAAAGTGATATGCACCGTGTCCTGCTACTATGTACTGTGGTCGTTCTGTAAGCTAAGCTTTTGTCGTTCTTGAAAATTCATTCACCTTGCTCTTGCTTCTGCCAGCCAGATTGCAAGTCTGCAACTGCCGGGGGTCCACACTTTACACTTGTCATCCTTTGGTGACCTTGGTCCATCGATGCGCAGTCATTCGAGTCTCCGAACCGGACTGACCCTAATTACGTCATGCAGCGACCTCGGGAGAGATTGCGGCACCGTAGGGCCGGCTCTGGCTTAACTGGTAAGAACATAATTATCAACCCGCAGCCTGACCGGTGTCGAAGTGCTTAAACTTGAAGGCCACGGCGGTCATAGCCATGCACATCGTCCTCCGCAACCGTGCCCGCTGGATGCCCCGATGCTGACGGTGGCCGATATGTCGTCTCAACTTTCAGGTGTTCGGGTACTCTGTACTCTGTTCTTACTCCCCAGTGTCTTACACCGTATGCGTAGTCGTGCTGACTCCAGACTGTGCAAGCATACGTGGGTTGTGGCTTTAGGGTATTTCGATTTCCACAATGTTGGGGAAATGCAAACACAGTATAATCTTGATTCTTGAATCGAAAGACGAATGGTAATGTGACCAGAGCATGAGTGATAAATTCCTGAGACGAATCCGATCTCACTCACGCTCGGTTTCACTAACTACACTATCTTGCAGCCCGGGGGGCATTGCGCCCGAATCTTCAAACGGAAGCTGCTCAATGACTCAACCCCAGCTCCCTCTCTCCGTCAAAGTAAAGCAAGGCGAAAGTGAGGTGATGATTATTGGCCGTGGTCAAAGAATTCAGGACATCCTTTCGAAAGTAGTTTTCTCTCCTCACCCTCATCCTCATCCTCCTCTCTTACTCACGCACACCGACCTCCCAACCCGCACGCATACCCCAGCGAAACAAACCTCGCCGGATGCACGACATGGAACAACCCCGTAAAGCACATCATGACGGACGCGTCAAACACCCAAAAATACGCCTCTTCCACCCAAATGCCAGACAGAGGCGCCATAAAGACCTGAACCGTACGAAAGACATTCCGCACGACAAGCAATGCCGTCAACCCCAATAGGGACACCACAAATATATGTGATGACCGAGGCCCGCGTTGTCCGACTGCATCTTGCGTGAGTAGCCCACCGCTGTTGCTTCGATCGGTCCGCCGACTCAGGAACACGACGACAAGGATACACAAGACGGCGGCATTGATGGAAAGCTGCAGGAACAGGCTTGCTTTCAACAGAGCGAGAGCCGAGCTGAGTGATGATCTTTTCGCGTCCGGGTCGAAATACGTCGCGCACCCTTGGGCAGTGCAGGAGATGATGGCGCAGGTGAACGCCCAGATGACGATATATGATATTGTTTGGTTCAACCAGGGCAGTAATTCACTGCTGACCGGAGAGCAAAGCAGGAAGGTGTATAGAGGGAGCGCAAATACCGGACTTGTGGGATCGGGGATCGTGTAAGCTTCGTTCTCGAAACATGTGGATCAAGTGCACAATGCACACACACTGCACACTGCAAGGGGGAACTTACGTTGCGATGTAAAACAGCCCTTGGACGACGCTGGCGAGGTCATCTGCTTTATGCTTGTCCGCGGTGATCTCGCGACAGATGAAGCCAGCCATCATGAGAATGCAAGCGCATGGAAGCGGCCAGGTGTACGCCCAGGAACGATACTTCCTAGTCATGGGCATTTGGTATCAGAGACATGTCGTATCTGCAACAACACTGCTTGGCCAACTTTACCTGCTTTGCCAGAGGTGCAAGCCACATGAGATTGCAAACAAGACCGCGAATACGGCAGACGGTCCCTGGGCGACGTCGGCGAGGAATTGGTTGATGTCGGCTGTCGCAAGTTTGGCTCAGTAAGCCGTCGTCCCTGGCATTGTACGCACTTACAGGTTTGATGCATCGTTCGGAATTCGAATCGTGAACGGGTAACCGAGTTGGACAGAGATGTTTCTTCAGTCGACTCGAGTATCAAAATGTCTTCAGGGCGGCAACCGAATTGGACAGAGATGTTTCTTCAGTCGAGTCCAGTATCAAATTGTGTTCGGGGCGGCAAGAACAAGAAAAGTGGCAGGGTAAAGGCCGAGTTTTTCGACAAAACAAACTCAACACTGACGGATCTCGAGGACTTGTGTATGGAGTATCAAATGATGAAATGCCCGAGCAACACATGGGTGGTGTGCTTCGTTCTCAGAAAGGAATCAGCCTTGCGGTCGCCAAGCGACAAGGTTGACTATTAATTCGTCGACATTGATGCCACGAGGAAAGGCTCCATCGCCGTTGCAGCCAAGCACATTCAGGGCCAAGTAGCATTCGCCCAACAGCGCCGCCGAGTCAGCCTTGCCATGGAGCCTGGAACACATCTTCCGCAGTAGCCACAAAAGCCAAGCAACTGGCTGGGTACTGCTGAATACGAATACGCCAGCATCGTAGCATGGCACCAAAAGTAGCATAACCAGAGGAACTATTCCTCCGTTTAAGACACCACGAGGCTGAATTGCCAGAAGAGTTGCAAGCGAGAAGTCCATAACGGTGCGGAAGAGGATCGGTCCGCGTCCATCCGATTGATGCCATCATCAACGCAATGGGCTCATGCATGCTATCAGAGGGCCGTCATCAGGTTGGTGGAGGGAGGGAGACCTGCGCTTTGTTGAGACATATATGCAGTAGTCTCTTCTCATCTCGCGACACGACGGAGAGAGAAGTGAGCACCATCTCGACGTGCAGTGGAGGGACGGTGGAGGAGATTGAAGAGCCCGTCGTCCTATCGTACCTTACTGGGACAAATAATTCCTGAGTGCCGACTCTGGTCAATCCGGTTGAGCGCCATGACCGGGCAGTACGGCATCTTGTACTAGGCCTTTGGGTTGTCCGATTATCTCGACCCTCATAGTCATCCATGGGTCTCGATGTCTTGCAGCGGTAATGGAAAACTGGATCCTACCGGTGTCTGCATGTCAGATAGAATAGTGCTGTACCCTGCCGTCAGTTCAAGTGCCTCAGGCCCTTCCGACGGCGATGGCTTCGTGTCCAGTGCTAGGTTGTTGAGCACCGCCATCGGGAGCAAAGCGCCATGCCAATCGTTGTACGAATACGTCAACTCAAAGTGGATTCTTCCTTGGAGAGCGTGTCCAAAGAGGTAGTCGGGTGTGCCAAAAGCTGCGCTGTGGAACACCAGTACAACAAAGTAGAGCAGCCCGATATTCTTTCCCCAGAACCCATCTAGATCTGTTTTGTGGAGAGCGGCTCGGATCTCCCGCAGGATTGATGTGCCGACGGCTTCGGAGCGCCAGTGTCGATGGTTTTCCACCGCTCGAATGAGGAGCAGTGAGGTCAGTCTGCATGCTTCGTAGACATGGTCATTTGAGGATGGCAGGTCGGGCACCACCGAGGATGGCATATTGAATATGCGCTGGTGCAGCGAGTTCAATAGGAGGCTGTTTGGCGGCGCTTGTTGGGCTGCAGGCGATGCATTGAGCCGCATCCATGTTTTGATCATCGACTGAGTCATCTGCAGGAGAAGCCGAAGATGTTCTCCATCCACGAATGGGAACGGGTCTTCACTGAGGTCTTGCCTTCCGTCGTAAAGAGGCGAGTAGAGCTCCGGTTCGGGATGGGTACGTGAGCGCCATCGGTCTTCGAAGACACGCTCGTATTCGCCGAGCAGCGTACGTGAATCCGCCGGCGGTGCCAGCCCAGACGTCGGTATGCCGCATCGTCTGGCAATCCTGTTAACGAAGTAAGCTTAGGACGATGACCAGAGCGATATTCCCGCCTACGCAATGACAGTGATGACCCTGAGGATATCCTTGCAAAACCTGGAATCTTCAAACATCTTCATTTTGACGGCTTCTCTGATGAGGACGGCGTATGCATTGCGATGCATCAGATCTTTGGGTAGAGTCGCGTCAGCCACGGTTGAAGAGATTCTGCGGGAGATATTGAGGCTACGACTTCCACGGACGCAAAAGCTGCTGGCAATGGCGAAACGTGTTCCCGGGGGAGAACAACTTACATTCCTCTGCTCCTGCCAGCTCTCCTCGAACCTAACATAGTCAGCATACACACACACTCGCAAGTTGCGTTGCCCTTGCCTAGCACCTCGACCTGGCGTGCAGAAGGCCCAGGGGATCCACATACCAGAGCGCATGTAGCCAGGCACGCGATAGCAGAAATGGAGGTGATTATCGCGGCTCGAGATGCATCCTGGACGCTCTCACGTACGAGACGCATAGCTTCCACTTTCAACGCCGTTGTCGTGGCGGAACTTGATCCGGTCGTCAAACCATCCAGATGGACAGAACACATCAGTAACATTGCTGTAAAGAATGTACCGTTCTTGGTCCCCTGCGGCCAGATGGTCTGTTGCATTGTTTTCTGGTTGTAGACGATGAATACTTTCGAGGTAGCGGGCGATGTTAGCTGGTGTTGCCCTCCATGCAATGGGGATCGGAACAGGCAACGGCGTGAGAAGCAGGGGCCTACCATTGTGTTTGACTGCATCTAGGATGCCGGGGTGCTGATCTTCGATGGGGAGCTGTGGAAGGGTATGGAATGGATCCATCTGGGAACCATAGAAGATGTTCCCAGGACGATTTCGCCGGCGACGTGCATGAGTCTTGGGACAGGAACATTAGGTAAGCATTGTTGGCTGTGATAACAGGACGTACCTGGCCGGTTTCGCGCCTGGTCTTATGCAGTTCGCGGGTAGTATGGGCGCGGATCTGGCTGATACCTTTCTTGTTAAGAGCGCCGTCCGAGCCCATCAGCACAAACTCGAATTCGGGGACGCCTAGTGGCCCCTTCTTCTTCGCAGCGTTTTCATTGACGGATCCTCCGACGTCGTCGGCAGCCATGCTTTTGCAAACTCCCTATGGAGACAAGCGCGGCGATCGGAGGCGATTGGGTGGTCGAACTCTGAAGAGATGCTGGCCCTCCCTGATGTTGTCCTGGTGCCCTTTAAGATGTTTGTTGACGAGATAGCTTTTTCAGATGAGCGCGCGGTACATTGTAGGCCTCTACAGATTCAAATGTGTCGCTCAGTCAGTCGTAGAATCGTGACTTGTCGCGAAATCACCTTTTTCATGCCCAGAAAGCTGAGGCAGCTTCGTACAGGAGGCGGCCAGACATGCGGGGGTGGTTCACAGACACCATGAAGACGAGACGATGCTGAAGCCAATCAATGCCGGCTACATGCTCCCAGCCTGATGTCGGTGGCTTATCTCCACCTCATGTAAGCACTGTGCTGTGTACGACCTTTTACCCTTTTCAGCCGCCTCGGCCAAAGGATGGTGCCCTTTTCGTGGTCCCTGTGCTGCTGAGGAAAGCGGCCCACCAAACACCGCTGCTATCTGCGACCAGGCAGCCCAAGGCAAACACCTCAGCGACATTGCCCCTGGTTTCGTCATTATAACATCTCCGGGATCGATAATGTACCAGAACCGTGCAACTTGAGAGGGTTCATGTCCTCGAAGACCTCGACTCCACCATCTTTAGTAGCTCGTCGAACTTCTCCAGCAGCCTTTCATGCTCCTGGCTAAGACTCCTGAAAAGCCGTTCGAAATGATTCCTGCTGCTGATCGCCTCGTCTAGTTCCTCCTGCAACGACCGCATTCTGAGATTTGCTTGCGCAAGAGCCTGCTGCTGGCGGACTCGAAATGCTCTCTGCGCCGCGCGATTTTGAGCCTTCCGCCTCTAGATAACATGGCATTAGCCTGCGACTCGGACTCGGTTGCTCAGGAAGAGAACCGGAACTCACTTCGTTCCTGCTGGCGATGGTGCTGACAGGATCAAACGTGGCGAATGGATCGTCTGAATGACTTGATGAACACGGTGTTGGATCCGTGCTTTCGTCGACGAAAGATATTGCAGGACTGTAAAAGGCAGGCCCAGCCTGACCTAGGCTAGGTTGGCCATTTGATAACGAAGCCATGCCTAGCAGGGTCTGCGGCAACTCGAAATAGGTGGCGTCCAAGGCTGGTTGAAAAGGTTCAGACGTCTGTGTGTGCATCTTCGTGCTCCAAATCGTGCCTGGTGACATGTCACCCTGCATTGAAGAGCACGCTGACGTCGCGGGGCTCAGATCAACAAGGTTATAGAAGGTCGGACATCTTCCACAAAGACAAACACCCAGGCAATTGTCAGGCAAGGACATATGCAAAGCTCCGCACTGGCTCTGCTGGTCAGGGTCATACCCGCTGTTGCCGGCTGGTGTTGCCATGTAAAAGAAGTGGCCGACTTGATCGAGCAAACTCGTGATTATCGACGTGATGGTCCTACAGGCTGGCTTCGATGTGACTTTTGAATGAAACTGGGATTGTGAGAGAGAAGTCCGCCTTCGAGAGTACTACTCAAGCTCACTCTGTTTCCGTGCAGAGATCAGACATGCCGGCCACCGTGGCGCAGGATGTCGTGAAAGGTTTAGATAGCACCAACGACACCGAGAGGCATGCTTCCCTTTTGAGACCGTGGCAACAAGGACGGCATTATGGTGTGCGTTAGAGATAGAGACAGGGGATCAGTGTGCTATTTCCCGCGCTTGCAGGGCATGTGCTCCAAGTCGTACTCGCTGAAGCGAAGGGAAGTGATGCGGACGTTTTGATTTCCAGCATTGGGTTTGCTCCAATGGGTTTAACAGATGATGAGTAGCCGCCATGCAGTGGAAAGACCGAAATTGGAGGATAACGGAGCCGGGCAGGTCAGGCCACGGTGTCGCCGGACCCAGGCACCTTGCAGAGCTCGTGGAGGCTGGAACGCAGGAGATATCCTATCTAGATATGCGTTGGTCATTTCCGAACATTACCATACCATGAATATACACTTCATCTGCGCGAGAGTGCATAGTATGACCACGAACAAGCGTCAAGCCATCAACAGCCTTGACTCGTCTTCGGTTACTAGCTGTCAACTGATCCGGCCAGTCGAGAACAGTCGATCGTCGCGAGACACGAGCATACAGCTGGAACCCCAGAGTTGACTCGGGGCGGATAAACCTCAAGTCGGAGAAGTGAGCATGCTGTACTGTACGTCCAGCAGCCTTTTCGATCCACTTACGATGCTCGAAATGCATCTTTCCTCGGGCGAACCCCGCCCAAGGCAAGCGAAATGTTGACCGGTGAAAGGGACCAACAACACCGTCAGACTCCGTTGGCTTTCGGCCTCAACAGAAAGGGGGCCAGAAAGACGAGCTCCGTCTCCACGGGCGACCCGTCATTTCATCGTGTACTAATCCATAATTGGAGTTTGTGATACAATCAATGCGATTGGAGGAGCGGTAGCCGAGAGCCCGTGATGTACTGACTACACGGCCTTTTATGGCTTGAGAAGCGACACGGGACACGGCACAGCCCACTCGAGGGACACCGTACTGCTTGAGGGGACAAAAAGGTGTATACTGGAGAGATTGATTCGATCCTTCTGCACTTGTCGACCCCCCAAACCGCTCATACCCCTAAGGCGCAAAGCTGAGAGCTTTTGGGTCTGCTGAGATATATCCGAAGGCAGCCGGTAGCAGTGTCGACCAATCACTTGGACATCATCCAGAGTCCGTGGGTTAGCTGCCTAAAACCGGGCGGCGATCAACGGGCTCGGTTTCGAATAGCTTGTGGCTGAGTTCAAACTTCCAAGATGTCTTGTCATCAACAAGGAATATACATTCCAGGCGTTGTCCAAAGCTTGGTAATAAGCATGGCTGTTTTGATGTAAGCGAATCTGCAAGGCTCGGAACCTGGAGACGCTCACACACGGCGCCTGGCAAGCATTGCTGGATCCTCCCAAATAGAACCGCTCTGAAACGACCACAACTCATTGCTGTTATGCTGGTCGCAAAGATACTGGCAACATCTCGTTCCAGTGCCCGTCGAGTTAGTCACCGCTTCATGCGAGTAGCACATTCAGTTCCGTGAAGGAACAATGGTACAGGACGCGGCTTCTCGGAGACAGTCCAGACGAGTGCATGACTCAATGACGACTAACTTCTTTGGCGAGGCACTTGGCAATTTACTTGCTGGGTCCCGGCGTCTTGTTATGCCCGTGATATTCTAAGCATCGCCACTGGATGGCCTGTCTTGATGTACGAAGCCGGGTCAGCCATACAATACTTCGCACACCCCACCGATAGGCACATCCATGACGGCATCGGTACCCTCGTTCCAAACAAGCTTCCAGTTTGGGTATGAGGGGGAAAGCCCTTGCCTCTGGTACTCATGTTGGGTCTGAGTCGGATGGACATGCGTAGAAATAAAGGGGTACGTTGCTGGAGGTTGATAGGGATTAGGGGCTGTTGCTGAGAAGGACGGCGGCGAATCTCGATAACCTCGTGCCGGCACTTCAGGCGGCTCAGGATGACGACCACCGCTTGCTCGGGAAGACTTTCGCTTTGCTTTGTCTTGTGACCGATGGGCCCCTTTCTTGCCCTTTCCAGTTTTAGCTCGTGAGGACTCCATTTCCCGTTCAAGCTTCGCGCGCTCTTCCAGTTCCCTGACGAAACGTTTGCTCCCGCCTTTTCTCAAGCGCCCAGATTGGTCGAGGATGGCCACATTCGCAGCTTCATCGACCATGCACTCCAAGCTCCCTAACGGAAGAGTGAGATACTCGATGTTGTAACTCAGTAGTGCAACATAGATGAAAATCAAGAGCATGACGATCCATGCTGGAATGGCCAACGACCACCAACGGTTGGGGTAATATGTGATTCCCAAGGCATGGAGGAATGGAGACGGTAGGTAAGACCAGAGAATATAAATCAGGAAGGCCAGCGTGGAGGCCAAGTACAAGACAAAGCCATAGTACTCGTAGGTCGGGACTTTGGGAGAGGTAGGTGGTGGTGGGTTTGCACGCCGAGCCGAGTGAGCCACAGCAGCTTCAGTGTCGTTGGGGGTCTCCACGTCGGAGCTGTCAGGTGTGGTAGGACGTGTCGACGCTGTGGAGCGATTGAGCAGAGATGGGGGTCGAAGAAGGGACGTTAGACTTGGAGACGGTGGCAGAGGAGTGGGCGGGCGATTGTAGAACGGCGGATAGAGTGGTGGAGGTGGTGGGGGAGGAAGAGATGTGGTCGACTGAGAGGTATGAAGTCCACCAGATTGCTCTTGGGGTGGAGAATGCATTTCTGTCGTCTGTGAAATCGGAGGCCGAGCAGGCAATGAGCGAACCCTGGACAGCAAATCTGGTCTTTCCGGCGCAACTGGTGCCTCTCCACCTGGGTCCTCTGTGCCATTCTCACGCCGTTCCTGCCGCCCTTGGTCTTCATTGTCCTGGAAGATCGCCTGTTCTCTGTCTTCCTCCTCAGAGTCCTCGGACTCCTGGCGGGAGTAGTGTGACTCAAAATCATCGTCGTCCAAAGTCACGCCTGCCACATCCGCCGCGTTACCCTCCTGTTCCGCCGCTTCGCCCAGTGTGTATTCGCCTCCGCGAGAAGTAAATACATCCACCTCTTCATCTTTGCTCGTGTCTCTGTCATCCGGGCCCAGCTCAAACGATGTGACAGCTCGGCTCCTCCGAGGAGTGGGTTTGGGCGTGACAACGTCTCGGTCTGGTATGACGATGCGTGGACCTGTCGGAGTTCTTTGGTCACTGGGAACCAACACGGTGGGTGAAGGTAAATTCTCAAGATACGGCCTCAGTGTCGGTGGAATGGAATCCGACTTCGAGTACGGGCGCTGGCCCGCAGTCGGCGACGTTCCTCTACTTTGTGGAGGCATGTGTAACCACTGTGCAAACAGGACTCACGAACGCGTTAACAACGGAAGACAAGACGCGGAGAACCAGGCGGGACAGCCAAGCATGCGGATCACGTGGAATACGGCGGCTCGTATCCCGGTGGCTGCCCTGTGGCCCCTCAGGCGATATACAGTATGTCCTATGTAAAGCACTCGGCAAACAATCAGAAAATTCATGATATGGCATCACACAAAGTATGGTATTACTATGTCATAATCGGTCCACCATACTGATGGACAGACTGGCGCCCTCAGCCTCGCTCGAATTCAATAACACTATTTGTTCAATGTATTAACGCTCAGAAAGCCCAGGTCGTAACTTCGTCAACGAGCCAAAGGCTCCTGTTGTTGGATATTCTAGTCCCGTTTCCCTTCTTCACGCTGCGCACCGTTACCCTATCTTTGTGACAGACCTTCAACACTCCGGAGCCCTAGCCCAACAAACCCTCCGCTACTCCGCGCTCGAGAAGATGTGAAAGAGCTTGCGCTACTCTGGCCAGTTCGCGGGGAAGGCAGAGGCGGAGTAGGAAACTTGGAAAGATCGAATTCTTGCAACCGCTTCGGCGTCATTATGCTAGGCGTTGTTGGTAAGGGAACATCATGCTTGGGTGTGAGTTTGCTAAGGCCTTTAATCGCTTGTCCAATGCTCTCACTTCTTCTTCGTAGGGCGGAGAAGGACTTCTTTCTTTGCATAGCGGGTTTAGCCGCAAGGGGATCCGAGACACCGTCATCAGCTGGGGGTGTGGGCAGCGATGGCAAGGCTGTCATGGTGTTGCCCGCTCCTGCCATCGAAATCGAAGAGCTGTGAGATGTTGGTGGACGAGTCATCGAATTGAGGTCGCTCGAGCTGCTCAACGCGGCTGGGTTCCTCATTATTGACGCAACTTCCGACGCAGGCACGCTTGCGGTGGAAGGTCTGCTGATGTGACTTGAGGGGCGAGAGATCGACGTCCGGCGCGTCGCAGAGGGAGTGGCAGTTGTGGGGGTCTTGATAAGGCTCTTGATGCTGCTCATGCGTGCATGGCTCAGCGCTGTCGAAAGACGAGGCATGCTTGGTTTTCGTTCAGCTTTTGACCTTGGTACTTCCTTGCCTGATAACGGCAGGGACTCTTGGCTAGCACTGGCAATGAGCTCGAAAGCGTTATCGGGCAGATTAGGCACTTCGAAGAGAGTTGCTTCAGCCGCGGGAAAGGCGGCGCGGATACTGCTTGTTGACTGACGCTTCGTGGGTCTTTCTACCGTCTGCTGCACCATCTGCGACAGTGGGCTTTGCAGAGAAGCCGTCCGCCGTTTGCTTCGATCAGATACGCTGACTATGGAAATCAGCGACGGCCGCGACTTCGGCTGTTGATAGGAGATAGGCGTAGCTGTTTCGATTGGGGAAAACGTCTCGTCCGTGTCGAGGTCAGGACTGAGTGTCTCCGACAGTGGAGAGTCTAGGATCGTTGAGTATCGGTCGTATCGGAAGTCAGACAGGGTAGCGAGCGACGCCTGGAGGAGTGGTTTTGGAGAGGGAGGGATGATGATTCGGTTCTCGTCCAGCTCCATTCGGTGGAGGACCTCATCTTCGTCGGGTATCTGGATTTTGAGCGCCGTGAGAGTGTGCGAGGTGGTCGAGGGTTGTCCGCCAAATGTAGTTTTATTCTGCAGCATGTCGTCCGGCGTGGATGCACTTCTCTCCGACTGCGTTTCGACAGACGACTCTCGGTCAGAACGTCCAGCGCTGCCGTCGCACTCGTCTGCTACATCGTATTCCAGGTCATCCATATACGCAGACTGACGATCCGCCCTGTGATCGTACATCAAAATCCTCCTCTTGTGCTCCACGTGTCTCTCTCGGTCCAGCGCCTGCTGCTGCTGTCGTTCCTGCATCTTTCTCCGCCTAGCGGAAGCGGATCCCATCTTCCGGGCCTTCAAGGCTTGATCCATTGTTTGGGAGGCGGGTTCGTCTGAAGTTGCGGCAAGGTCGGAGGTCGTCAACGGTGAGCCGTTACAGGAAGACATTCTCGGATCCATGACAGGAAGTCTGCAGAAGCCTCAAGAGATTCGGTGCGGGAGGCTGGCCGCTGAGATGCACCTGTCACTTGGAACTCTAATGGTAGCAGGACCCGTTTGATGGCAGTGAGGCTGCTACAGGGTCGAAATGTGCCTGGGATAACCTGGACACAGAGATCGGGCCATGACAGAACGCACTGTCAGACTTTTCCAGCTGCGTCGTCTCTCCGAAGAAACCGGCCAAGCGTCAACCACTAGCAGCCACTTCTTCTAAAATGAGAGTCGGCGACCAGGATTTTGACGAGAAAACAAAATGCCCGGCCCAATGGTGGTAGGAGAGTCGATACCGGATTGAGACTTAGGGCAACTCTATCTGGCAGCCGAGGAAGGCGGAGAGACGCAGACGGACGATCAGGTCATCGAGACTGAAAATGAGATTGCAGGAAGCCGCAGCCTGAGCCCGCAGACCGGCACGAGTCAGCAAAGAAGCTCTTCCTTTCGGCGTTTGATGAAAAGTGTTAGAGGCTGCTGCAAGTTCGAGGGGAAGTGGAGTAAGCGGGAAGTCTGGTGGATGGCCAACGTTTCATCGAATGCACGAGGTGAGAAGCGGGTTGAGCAGCGTGGAGCTTTGACACATTTTGTGAAGCTCAACGACATATTATTACTCCTGTCTCTTGACCGCTTCAGTCCCTCTGAGCAGAAATCGCGCCCGCTATCCAGACGTACGAGGATGAGCACAGAGTATATTTGACTGATATGTTGATACTGACCGCCGGGTTGAGAATGTGGAGAGTGGATGGCGGCATCGTCACGATCGGCCCCTCTGGCCAGGAGGAGAAATGAAACGAATCGAGATCAGACAAGCGTCAGGTACGCGAGGGACCACACGCCTGCACCAAGACCTTTCTGGGGAAGATCCAGGTACCGGCCAGGACAAACCCCGGCCGGTGAAGACACTGAACGAGTCGGATGTCGCAGGCTGAGATGGGGCGTGAAAATAAAGGTGATGGCGAATGTGACGGGCTTTAGATTGGACCGACCGATGCAGCCAATTGAATGGCTGGAGCCCGCTCCATCACAAGCGAGCTTGATGTCAAACAGAAGAGAGGCAGCCATCGGCCTCATAGCATCCTCCGCTTGAGCATCAACTGGTCACCGCCGCGGCTGCTGGTCCACTTGCGGGTTGGCGTCCTTACACCAGCCAGGTTGATGGCGCGGGTTTCGTGCAGAATACGGGCACTGGAACCTGGACCCTGGAAGACTTGAAAGCTTTAGTTTCAGAGGCAGCCAGAAGAGAACACGTGCATGTATCTTGCTATATCACTTGATTCTTTTGGTCACGAGCACCCACTTACCAGGTCTCGCTCGTGCTGGTTGTTCGGTCCCGAACTCCGACGCCATAACCAATTGTCAGTTCAAAGCTCTCAATCATCTGGGCACCAAGGACGCGGTACTGTGCGTCGGAGTGCCTGGCAGGTCGCAGGCGAGCCATGGTTGATTCTCCTGTTTGCATCTCGCCCCTCTCTGCAGGTAGCTAGAGTAGCAAAAGTACATTTCGTCCTCAATATCTTCTATGTGTCCACCTACGCACTCGACTTGCATGCTCGACAATTTTCGAGAGTGACGACGTACAGAGCAGCAGAAACAGAAATTTCCCAGTAGCTTTGGGGTCGTTAGAAACAGCATTGCTACCTTCTTGACTATTTTATCCTTGCACACACCGTGCCTGTCCCTAGCAATGCGGAGTACGTTGCGCAAAACAACACGCTGCCCTTACAAAAGGATTGAGCATGTCCGTGCTAGACAGGACCCAGCTAGGTGCCACACCACGACTCCTGCTCGTCGAAGCCAAGACCGAGGTTCGCCAGGAGTATGGACGAGTGCAGCGATTGAGACGTGAAGCTGCAACTGTGGCCTACCAGCTATCTTTGAATGCATTGCTGAACAGGTTATCGTAGCAGCCGCGCCATCTATCACAACTTGCACAGCCTCTTCGGATTCCGTTTTCGATGCCCTCAAGGACCTTGAGTCTTGTCCTCATCGCAGACAATGCCAGCAACAAAGCGGTTACCGCAGTTCCCTCTTCGAGTCTTATTCTGGCTCAGACGCAACGACCGAAAGTAGGCGTGTCTCGCCCATAATTCTGCCGTTCTCTAGTGCCACCAGATTAGCGTCTCTCAGTGATTCGGTGGTATGGAAAAGCTTACTTGAATTCACAACCGCGAACGGAGACGTCATCGGGGATCAAAACCCGGCCATTGAGATCGTATGCTACAGCATTGGCGACAACGACACTCCTACGCCGTACAGTCCGTCGGCTCAATGCGGCTCACGGCTATGCAAGCTTCCGCGAAGTCGACTACTTCAGATGTCCGGGAACGTTTACCCAGTACACAATACTCCGGCGAAAAGGTAGGAGCAATGTCATTTTATGAACACTGCGGCTATCTCAACCAGAAGGTCTGCAGCAAATCATTCCCAGGGGTGGACCTGCTATTTTGCGACCGCATGCTTGGGGCACAGTATGATAGCCAGGCATCAATACTGTCCCGTTACTGACATGTCTCCCATGTTCACACGCATCTGCCGCCATCAACTTCCAGATTTACACCTGTTATAAACTCTGCCTCGTCACTGGCGAGATAGCAACACGCATTCGCCACATCCTTGGGGGTGCTGCCCCGACCCAAGGGAATCGTCGACACAAATCCCTTTCGGTTCTCCTCGGTATCTGGCTTGCCCAAGAAAAGATGAGTTCTGTTGCACACACATATGACGTTAGCAACCACGCATCTTGGTTGAAGACGCAGAACCAACGGAACGATGCATGGGGTTTGCTGATACTACTCACAATCCAGTGCTCCCCACGACAGGACAGACAGCATTGAACCGAATTTGCTTCGGAGCATATTCCACCGCCATGGTTTTTGATGCATTGCTGACAGCTGCCTTAGAAGCATTGTACCAAGTCAATCCCGGTCGGGGCCTTATTCCCGCAGTCGATGCGATCTGAATAAATGATCCGGGTCGGTTGTTCTCAATGAAATACGGCACCAAAACACTGCTGGACAGGTATATGCTCTTGACATTGACGTTAAAGACCAAATCGAATTCATCGTCGGTGACATCCTCGGTCGGCTTGTTCTTGTAAGTTGTGCCCGCATTGTTGACAATGATATCCAGGCCGCCGAAAGAATCAATAGCCTTCTTCAGCAGGGCTTCCCAGTCCGAACGTTTCGTGACATTGGCGGCGAGATATTCGGCGCCCAGCGACTGTGCCACTTTGGTGCCATTCTCCTCTGACAGGTCGGCGATGAGTACTTTCGCACCTTCCTGGACGAATTTTGTCGCAATCCCGGCCCCGAAGCCGGAGCCTCCTCCAGTCACTATCGCGACTTTGCCCTCAAGACGACCAACCATCTTGAAGAATATAGAGAGAGCGCGACGTGTGCACTGACTCGAAGGAACACTGAGGGCGCGTGAGTCGCGAGAATCAGCTAATGGGAGAAGATACTTGTATGAAACAGAGTCGAGAAGTGAAATTATTGCTCCTACTTGTATGAGACAAAGTCGAGAAGTGAGATTATCGCTCCAACTTCTCTGCGCTGTACTGCGTGAACCGAGGCCACAACGGTCGCTACGGAGCACAGCCTTGTCCCCCTCAGCGGGGAGTGGTGGCACGCTCCGTTAAGAGGAGCGAACAGGCGGGGAATGCATGTGCGGCCAGGCTTTGACATTATTCTCTCGGTAAGCTAGCCGGATGCCCGTGCGGCCCTTCAGAATCGGGATATGCTTCCGCCCAGCAAAACTACACTGTTGGTGAGATTCTGGAGCGAGCGGTCTGGAATCCCCTGTATCGTGTGATGGCAGCCTCGTGGATGACTCTCGGTTGTGGTCAAGATAAGCGTCAGTCTACCTTGCGTATAGACGGTGAGAGAGGAATAATGAAACGAGAGAAAGAGCCGTAGATGTCGGATTGTTTTATCCGGTGATCGGTGACATCAGAGCTCAACCATTAAGAGACATGCGGCGAGACATCACAGTCCTCTCACAAGGCCATTGCTGTTTATCGGACTCCAGTTCACTCTCTATACGAGATACACTCTGTCCACAACCGGTTGATCGAGACTGATTATCAAGATGAGCCAGAATCAGGTTGTCGCCCCGGGATTGTCCGGTCTGGCGGCGTGGGCACTCAAGTTCAGTCCAACCGCCTGGTTTAAGTCGTGGTTGCTGTACCTGGGGATCCAGACGCACGTCGGAAGCACGATGCAGCCTGAAATGAAGCCGCTGCACAATATCTGCGAGTATCTCCACGCGCTCCATATCTACACGGACGAAGCTCGTCGAGGAGAAGTGAGGACGGTAAGACCCCAAAACTCGATTTACCCCGGCATGGTCTATCGTCGCTGATAGTTGTTAGGTCTCAGCGCATCATTTCTGCTCTCACGTTGAGAAAGGTCAGTCGAGCCGGAGCCACGTGTGAGGAACATCACCTTGACCAAGTCTTAGACTTACGTCAGTGCCTTATCTACGACTCATGCAAGCCTGGAGCCAGACTTATCGGCGTGGAATACATGATACCGAAACACCGCTACCTGAAACTCGACCCTGAGGAGCAGAAATTCTGGCATTCGCATGAATTCGAAGTCAAATCTGGAATGCTGGTTCTTCCTTACCCTGCCTCTCACGCGCGGCAGAAGGACAAGTGGGACGAGCTGGAAACGAAGGCAATGGAAGAGGTCGTCACACTGTGAGCCTCCCAAGGAGCTGATAACTCGAAACACATGGCTAATCGCTGTGGCAGCTACGGTAAACTGTACCACTTCTGGCAGGTCGACAGGGGCGACGAGTTGCCCTTGGGCCCTCCAACTCTGATGGGCTCGCTTACAGAATTCCAGCAGCTTGACGTCGACAAAGAGATGGCGGCGAGAAACAACGAACTCGGGATCGACCAGGCGGAGAAACGAAAACTCAGGGAACCCATCAACCTGCCCGGCGTTCCTGAGCACTCGGATAGCTGGTGGAAGGAGGCGAAATCAGCCAAGAGAGGCATCTATTCCGCGGGCTAATTGCACTCTGACGGCAACTCAAAGTACGGAGTACGAGGGGTCCAACACTGGATATGTACGAGGTAGTGGCACAAAGCAAGCATCAGATGAAACGGAACAACCTTCGCAATTCTCGCAATTGGAAAGCGGTCATTTGAAATGACGTATTTCTCGTCTCTCCAACACTTGCCTCCCACTCAGGCTGTCGACAGTCGTAGACCGATTCTCTGCACTGCATACCAGGCGTTACCCTCTGCAAGCTGAGATCAATACACTTAATTTCCGTGCATCTTGTGCCGGCGTACTTGAAGCGTTCCTCTTGGTACTTTCAATTTTGCGTTCCTGCTGGCCTGGCCACGTTCACGTTTCCAATAATTATGTTCAAGAAAAAGCCTCAGATCAAGAACCTTTCCCCGCTACGGTCTTCGGACCGTCGCAAGCTTGCGGACCAGATCATCGCCGAATACAATGTACACGTGCCGACATTGGAGGAGATTGACGGCACCGCGGCAGAGAGCCAGCCTCCTTCAACCCAACCCACACCCGTTCTATCCTCGATTCGCACGAGCCTCGTCCCCGAGACATGCCTGTCGGCCAGATTTACCACCCACGCTGGCGCCAATCTGACATTGGTCTCAGGCACGGTTTATGTCGGTGCACACCCAGGTCAAGAGGAACGGATACTATGGATCCAATATGGGAAAGAGTCGAGGATATACCCGACAGTTTACACACTGTGGCACAATCCGGGACTGACGCCGCTGTTGCACACCCCAGACTTTGTCGTTGAGAAACTGCGTACCGGTGCCGACTTGATGACTCCCGGATTGGTTGGTGGGCCACCATGGCCGGAGGGTGCCAAGGTGGGCTCGGTTGTGGCTGTTGCAGGCTTAGAGAGACCAAGCGTGCCCGTGTGGGTGGGAACTTGTAAGATTGACGTGTCGAGCCTGGGTCGAGTACAGGGAGCGAAAGGTGCAGCGGTGGAAGGAATCCATTGGGAGGGCGATGAGATTTGGGGCTGGAGCCAATTCGGGAGTGGCGGCAGAGCGGGCCCAGAGAGTATAGAAGGATGGGATACTCCGTCTGCTGACATAGAGGCCGGGGTGAAGGGCCTCGATCTCGAAGACAACGATGAGGAGGAGGACGACGACGACGACGATGGGCAAAATGGCGGCGTCGCGCTGGAAGCAGGGGCCGCGGCCGGTCTCAGCAGCGATGAAGCTAACGCCAATGCCAATGGCCCAGCAGAGGCTCCAGAAGCCGAGGCAGAACCTGAACGAGAACCAACTACCGCTGAGGTCGACGATGCGTTCATGCAAGCATTCCTCTATGCTCTGTTCGACGCCAAAAAGAACGCCGAGCCGCCGCATCATGGGCTCGACTATCCTATACAACCGTCATTCCTGATCTCCAACATGATACAACCACATCTTCGGTTCCAGAACCAACACTACACCATCAAGAAGACGTCATGGAAGAACACCAAGAAATTCATCAAACACCTGGAGAAGCAGGTCTTGGTCAAGTCCAAAGATCGCAACGGCGGCGAGACTGTCATCCTGGACATGGACCTCGACGACGAAAGAGTCCGCACCTTCACTCCCTACAGGCTGCCGAAGCCGAAAGGCCAGACGTCCACAGGCGGCGCCGCGGAAGGGAACCCAACTCCAGCAAGCGGCGCCGACACCTCACTCGGCCAAAAGCTCACCTTGCAGACCGTGTATCGCGCTTCCAGCAAGCTCGTGCCGGACCTCATCCCGTCCAAGACGACATACTATACCTCGTCTCAGATCTCCGCCTTTCTCAAGAAATACATCGAGAACAACCCGTCCTTGACCGAGACGAGCTCCTCCTCCCCGCGCTTCATCAAGCTCGACCCGTTCATCGCGAACAACATCCTGGGATCTTCCAACCCTTCGGCCGCGGATACCCGCGTGCTCGCCGCCGGGGAGATTTCTCGCGACGCCCTCGTCAAACGTATCCTCGAAGACTCTCACCTGGCGATTCCTCACTGGCTGCTGCTCCGCCACGATCAGACGTACGATCCCGACTCGCCCGACCCGTCCTTGAAACCAAAATCTGGACCGGCGCCACAGGTCAGCATCGTGCTCGAGAAGCGCTCGGGCACCAAAGTGGTCACGAAAATCTCGGGTCTCGAAGTATTCGGGATCAATCCGCAGGTCCTGGCGCCGGAGTTGCAGAAGAAATGCGCGGGCAGCGCAAGTGTCGGGCAGCATGTGGGTGGGAAGCCAGGAATGATGGAGATTCTCGTGCAAGGTGACCAGAGAGACGTGGTGGAGAAGGAACTGAGCAGGAGGGGTGTGGACAAACGATGGATCACCGTAGACGATAAGACGAAAAAGAAGAAGAAATGAGGTCGATGCCAGAATGACCGGCAGGAAGGTACGAAAATAAGCAAAGCATGATGAAACTTTGTTGATTATTGTATCCAAAAGACGCTACTGCGAGCTTTTCCTCCTAGTCCATTTCCTGCTTTCCGCAAAGCCGTGGGGCAGTGCATCGACGCCTGCAGACTGCCAGTGGCTCGTTCCAGAGCGGCAGACCTGTACAAAGGATCTCGTTTTTCAAACATCCATCCCAACGCCGTATGCTTCGGGAACGCTGTACTACTCGAGCTACCGAGTTCTCCATGTGCTGCCCGCGAATTGGATCACAATCGGTTACAACTGGACGTCGTATTTGTAGCAGAACGGACCAGACGTGGTACTGATGAGCTCTCCAACGGTGTAGGGTTCTTGTCCAAAGTAGCCCCAGTCCGGTTCGACGGTGTCGAGAGTGACATTGGCGCTTGGTGGGACATTGACTGCCGTCTCGGTACCGAATGTGATGTTTGCGAGGTCAGGATGGCGAATTTGCCACGAAGTGTACACATTGTCTAGGAAGGTATGGAGCGGCCACCAGATCGGATCCTGGACGGACACGTAGATGGAAGAGCCGGGAGATCCGATGATGAAGTGAGCCCCAGAGTGCAAGCCGAGTGAACCGCCACCGAGGACGCCGTTGATCTGAGCGTCGAATTCTGCGAGGTCCGCGGAATCCAAAGCAAGACCCAGGGCCGTGTAGTTGCACCAGGTCTGCGCAGCAAATGTATTGAGGTCCCTGGTCAGGCAAGACTGGTTGAGTTGGAATGCCGTATCCGGTAAGGGCAGGCCTTGAAGGATATACGTGATAGGGATATCCGCCATTGTCGTCTGCCAGCCGGCAAAAGGACCAGAGTTGACGCAACCTCCTCCTGATCCATGAGGAAGCGAAAGTGTGGGTGCTAGGACGACCGGGCCAGTATCGACATATTCGCCGTCGCCAGACATGGAATACTCAGAGCCATCAAAGACTGCACTGCCGTGCAGATTGTCGGCAGTGGCCGGCCAGTTCCAGTACGGGAATGCCCCGGTGTAACCGCATTCTGTGCGCAGATCTTCCTCAAACAGGTGGAGGTAGTAGCGATGCCACGTCAAGAAGAAGCCCGAGAGATGGACTTGTCTTGTGCGGTTGACGTGGGTCACGGCATAGTCCATGTAACGGTTGGTGGCCGCAGGATAGATGGTCTGGTCGAGCTGCGAGGGCTTGGATGCGATGCACTTGATGGCATCGGTGTAGGCTTTCCGTTCTTCAGGCGCCATCGAGTCGAAGTCCTTTCGAATCTTGACAGTCTCATCTGTACAGGGTCGGAACTTTCCTGGGTGTTTGTTCCTCATCCAGGCATCGACGACTGGGAAGTCGGTGCTGTGCCATGCCTCTTTGGTGGGAGCAGCTGAAACGAGTGGGGGCACGGTGGCTAGTGCAAGAGCAGTAAAGGATAAAATCGAGTTAACCATGATGTCGAATGGTTGCTGTCAATGAATTCTAAAGTCTGTGCGCTGCTGTACAGAGGATGAAAGAGACCGAGGCGAGAAGGAAGAGTGAAAGTGAAGGACGACGGGTTATTTGCAAGAAGATCCCACCACGACTGCCTCTGAAGGCACAACACGGGCAGTGACTTCTTTTTCATCTTCATAACCACGATCGACAATGGACGAGTACCTGGTATGCAAAGTCCGGCAGTAGCAGCCCTCGCGTGCCCTGGCAGTAAGTGACATGTCCGGCGTGGCGAAAGGTGGATACTCTTTGAATTCGCCCAGCCACGACGACTTGTGGAACAAATGTGCAGTGAAAGGCTCTCAGGGCTGGCGCAACCAGACACTCATCACCGAAGGAGACGTATGATGACGAGTCGATGTCGGCTGGAGACGCGTATTTGATAGTATTGGGTGTGTGTCGTCCTTTTCCCATGTTCTATTTTGGTATCACAAGCAAGGGTCCGGGTGTATGCTGGGATTGACAGGGCCGTTGGGGTGCATAGACTGACGACAAGGGTCGAGACACTTGGACATGCTCGTCAAGGATCTGCGACAGTCAATGACAAGTTGTTGTATCTGTTCGCCCTTGGCTAGCCATCAGCAAGCAACTCAGAGTTGAAACCGCCCAGTGTTGGCTACGCTCTTATGCGACTTGCCCGGTGTTGAATGTCGATTTCACACCTCTTAAGGCCACAAGAATGCGCCCTCGAGGACGAATTCAGGGCGTAGTTACTGCCAGCATGAGTTCTTGCTTGTAAAGAGTCCTCGTACCTTGTACGAGTACGAAATGTGGATTCAGCTCGGGTCGCCGCACATTTTTCATCCACTGACATTTGCCTCTGATCAGGCACCGTCCCGTACTCGTACGCCTTGTGCAGCTTGTCGATTGCCCCCGCCTGCTAACCATTGAGGGGCATGAGGGGCCTTAAGGCGCAAGTGTGAACCTAAATACTCAAGCTTTTCTTACGTAGGTATTCCTGGCTTTTCCTCCTCATGGCGGAGTTGGTTACCGACGCCGGTTACTTCTCGCAGAGACGATTCAAGATTTTCTCAATGTGATACGCACGATCACTTCAACGCCACAGTCCGCCTGGAGGTTCCAGCCTCAGGCTCACATACAATATCTGTGCTGCGCCAGCCCTGAGGCTGCAAGTTGCCAATGATGACGCGCTGCATAGGTGTCCAGACCACTTGCATCAAGGCCACCCTCCTGCCGTTTAGCCAGAGTCAATACCGTCATACATCAAGAGCCAAGCACCAACCAAGCCGCCAATATGTCCGAGCGGAGGCTTCGCTGCCTTGACCTACGAACGTCTCCTTCCTTTTCTGGAGAAAACACTTGTGTAAAGCTGCATGGACTGCACGCTTTCCGTTGGGACAAGGGCTTGGACACCAGTCGGAGTACTATCGCCATCTAGTTCGGCGGAGAATAAGCATCGTGCATATCGAGGAGCTACATGTGGACCTCTTTGCGACGACAGTCATTACTGCAGTGCTATGGTACCTTCTTGTAGCCAGGGGCAAGGACTCTTGCTCGAAACGAGCGGAACAGCTCTTATGCGCATGTCTCAGACGTCGTATGGGAGCCTGCATAACCAATGAATCGTGCAGAACGGTCGATGAGCATGCCAAAATGCTGTTGTGCCATGGTACACACGACGCCGCGTTACTCTCCACCATGCCAGGATAGTGCCGGACTCTGTCGTGGCCCCTAACGCTATCCTCACCACAACGAATGCTACCTCTTCACAACCAAAGAAACCGTTTTCATAACGTGCGCATTTGATCCGATCCGGGGGTATCTTCGACGAAAAACTCCTGCTGTCTCTCCAGTAGGCAATAACCGTGCGCTAACAGCCTGCGAGCCGAGAACCCATTGTTCTTGACTCTCCAACAATAGAACACTCCGTACTAGGAAGTGGATGCTTTCAGGACTAGATCACCTTCTGCTCTGTACTCATACAAGTGGTCGCGGATACACTCGAGTCCAGACGACCTGTCCCCTCATCGGGTCCATGATCGTTGAGAAGTGTGTCTGCTCGTTCGTGGTTGGGTATGCGGACAGCCATTCAATGACCTCGTCGGTGGTGACAGTCAAGTTGCGCTCAACCGTACTGGGATCCTTCCCATCCTTCTTTGCTTGTCTCTTCGCTTTACGAACATGGCCTCGCCATCTTATCGCGATGGCATCCAGCCTGTCTCGGCTTTCCTCAACGAGTGCTTCCATTCCAACTTTCAACCCGGAGTCTTTGACCGAGATCTGTTCCAGGATAGCGTTATCTTTTCGCAATCGAGGGTCGTCATCATCCTGGTCGTTGTTTGTCACACCGATGAATGTATCAGAATATCGCATGACGGCCGTGCCATAATCCTTCTCCAGGACGACAGTCGAAACACCGTCGCAGAAAGTCAGGTAAGCTGCGGTTGTTGGCCGCGGAACGACTTCCTCCACAATGTCCTCAAGACGCTTTGCATGCTCGTTTTCTGGATCTTCAGGGATGATGTATCCTCTGAGAATACTGGCGATTGACTGGCGGTAACCCAACAGCACCAACAGGTGGTGAAGGTAGAACCGCATGTTGTCCCTCGTCTTAGTCGCGTTGTGCAAAGGCCGGAAGTTGAGAGAGACGCTGAGGTCCTCCCGCACTCCCGTCAGGACTCCAATGAAGCCCACATAAGTGACGCTGCGAGCCAGTATCTGCCCAGGGGTCGCCGATCTACTGCGGACAAATTCTAGCTGGACGAGGATTTTGCGGAGAGGATCCATTGACCAGTCCAAAGTGCGGAAGTGTAGCATTCTTGTCTTGCTCCACGGTTCACCCTTCTCCAATGTCTTGACTGCGCCAGACGTACAGCCCATGAGGCAGTCGAGGATTACGTTGAAGCTGACTAGCAGGTACATGGGCACTCCGGTTACTTGAGCTATGCCTCGAAGCTCGGCCGTCTCCACCGGAGAGTTCAGACCGCGAAGGAACATCCGCGCGAAGAGATTGATTGGGCCATGAGAGCGCTGCGACAGGCCCAAGTCGCTAAGAAGGGTGTTGAAAAGGGTTGTAAGGCCCCGGAGCTCGTTTGCGTACGCCAGCGCCAGCGCCTTGTAACGGTCCTCTGGCTGGAGGGAGAGGTCGATGGTGTGGACTGGGGCAATCACTGCCACATCCTTGCTGGTATCCATGGCGATAATGATGGTTCTAACGCTGGATTTCTAGGTGGTGGTCAACATGGAACAAAATGAGAGGAAATGAGTGCCACAAATACCGTTTTAGCCTTGAGGCTGAGGAGGCTCCCACAGCCAAATCCACGCAGGCAGCCGTCGGTAATCCTCGAGGATGGGCTCAATAGACACGGTGTTTTCTGGATGCCCAATCAAGCGAGTTCCCAATGGTATACTCTTGAACACGACAGGCGCCTGTCGGCAAGGCAATTCGCTGTGGCAATGGGTCTGTAGGCTGAACTGTCGCAACTGCTGCTGTTGACATTTCGACATTCTGGGGCTAGAGATGACGTAGTTCGTTATCGATAAGTCTAGCGTGCCTCTAGCGTGTCGCCAAGCGTATGATTTGGATCCTGGAGGAAGTTGTGCCGACATCTTCTCTCCCTCCCATCACCACCTTTGCTTCGCATGTATCAATGTTGCAGAGTTTGAACAATGGCGGGCTGTTACGGCGCGTCAGAATGAAAGCCATCTGTGGGCAGTAAAGACAGGTCGCCAAGACGCCGAGCCGATGCGGCGTGCTCCAAGAGAACAAATGATTCCTTGCGCACACGATGCGATACCGGCTACGAAGCTCTTATTACAATCAATAAGAGACCAGAGGGTGTCTGCTTGTGAATCAGAGGATTCAATGAAGCAGGAATGAGAGGCAGCGCCGCTATCACGCTACGACTATGAGATGGAGCATGAGAGCACGTCTAGCAGGAGCATCCGGCGACAAGGCTAGAGGAGCTGTTCGATGTTGTGAGCTGGAATAGAGAATGGCCTGGTGAAGGCTCAGTGAGACTGCCGCCCATTGAATTCAAGGTCTGCATTGTTTTGGTACCGATCTACTTGCCCACGCACTTCACTAACAGGCCCGATCTGTCTTCGTCCTTTTTATAAAGAAGGGCGAAACGGCACTATTTAAATTGACCGAGCTGTCGGTTATCTCATCCATTAACCATCAGTATCTTCTCGGTTCCTCACGTTCTCACCTCCAGTCTCGCCATTATGTGTTTCTCTTGCGGTGCCTGGCCTTTTGGTCAGCCTCAAGTCGTCCTCGCCGCGGAACCGACCAAAGAAGAGTACATCTTCCTGGACGACAACCACGGGTTCTATCCTGATCATCGGAAGGTGCGTCGCAAGTGAATTTTCGTCTCAAGTCCGCACCTACATGCTCTCTGTCTATCACACGGTCTCTCTCAATCCTACATCTCTTGTGGAACTCCATCAGACCTACTGGCCTGTGGTCCAACTCACTTTATCCTTTTGCTCGCTCCATGCCTCCGGCGGAAGAACTATGCCCGCCCACTTCTACACCTACAATTCTCTCAATCCCTCTGCCGTGAACACTCAACCTGCCGCGTGGCACTGGGAAGATCCAGCAGATTGGCCGCGCACCTATCTCTACGTTTCTAACCAGAACGGCGCACAGGGAATCCATCCTCCAGCTCCCGTCTATCAGTCAAACCAACCTGCTCAGCCCACTATGTACTACTTCCAGGCAAGTGTCCGGCTGCGCAACGCTCTCACTGTCGGCTCACTGACACCTCACTTCAGGGTAGTGCCAGTGCCCCAGCTGGCTACTACGTCAATGGCATCTACCATGGAACAAGCCCTCCCACTGCCTCAACTGGTTGGCCATACACCTCCTCTGGCTACACTTGCTATACCCTGCCCACCGCATCTACTCCGATCACTCCGTCGTACTACCCGTACACGTACTCACCATATGCCACAGCTGCAGCCGCGACCTCGTACCAAGTCCCGTTCGCCGCTGCCCCGATCTGGTCTCAGTCTCCGGGCCCAGCGCAAGCCGCCGCCGCAGTCGCGGCCAACGCCGCCCTCGCCGCAATGCCGAATGCCCCAGCCTACTTTGTCGGAGCCACGGCAGCAGACATTCAAGCCCATAACGCCATCTTGCTAGCCAACATGCAAGCCGCGCAACAGCAGCCGAGTCAACTCGTGCCATTCAAGCCTGGTCAGAGCCCGCAATTCTGGTGCAAGGAACTCGACTCCAGCTGGACTTTGAGAGAATACAGCGACGCATTGAAGCCAGATTTTCCACCTGGTCACTGGGAGAAACATGCCACAAGTGGGTATCACTACTACGTCCGTCACGCTACTTGAAGGCAATCTGCAAAATGAGGTGATACATGCCACAACCACGAAAATCGACTGGCATCACCATGGGTCACGGCCACACCAAAGCCACAAACCTCGGCATCACCATTGGAACGCAATTGCTGGCAGGAGCATCAGGCTCTCGAGCAGCAGGATTCGAAACATCATGATCATGTGGAGCTTGGGAATCGACTGGGGTGGCTTGGTGATAGGAGTGCCATGGCTGTGCTGGATTTCTTTCTTCCCTTTGCCTACTAGTGGTGAGCACAGAGCTTCACACGCATAGCTGAGCAGAGATAGACTCTAGCTCCTGACATACCCACACCTGCATGTAGCACAGAAAGCCACAGGCAGGGATGGCCTTTTCGAGGTTCGGGCCAATGATATGCACAATTCAACCCATCATCGTCTCCTCCGCCAGAGTGCACAGCAGCGTAATGTTCTAAGGTCCACCCAAAAATACTGTGCCTCGAGTAAATTGAAGCACGGCGCCCAAGCACGCCATGTAAAGTGCAGCTTCATGCAGCCAACCCAATCCCCAAGGCCACTTATTCACATCTTCACCCTACTCAACGCACTCTCCATCCAAAGCTTTGTATACAACTTATGCGCAAACCACGTGGTACCCTGCATCGGGCCTCGATTCTCCCATTTCTGCACACCAGCGTCCGTAGCACCAGCGGAACTACTTGTACCCTCAATCTGCTTGCGCTCTCCCTGTGGGTCGACAGCCTTCTCGCCCGTCCAGCTCTGATCGCCGACGAAGAAGATACTCTTCAGCCTGAACTCGGCGAACCCTTCGGCCGGGTCGACGCGCGCACACATCTCGAACAGCCCGTCCGACTGGCGCGGTGAGTCCGGGTTGTTGAGCGGCGAGTCGCCGCACCGGATGAGCACGCTCGAGGGCGTCTTGCGCAGCACGACGAAGTGGTCCGTGATCTGCGTGTCGGGGCTGTAGTCGGACGACTGGAGCTGGGCGGGCGTCCAGAGTTGGTGCGCCGTCGTGGTGTCGTTGCGGTATTTGCGTTGGAGGTACAGTCGTTGGAGGGTGTAGCCTGGGTCGGTACGTCAGTACGAGGACACTCGGAATTTGGGAATTTGGGAAGGGAGAGAGATTGCTTGTTGTGGGTGAGCGTGAGCGGGGGCACCGTGCGCACGACGTGTCGGACGGGAGATTGAGCGGCGGCGTGCAAGAAGCGGATGCCGGGCATAGGAACGAAAATAAGAACAGGTATCATAACCCGAACCAGAATTAGAACAGGCAGAAGAAGAAGAAGAAGAAGAAGAAGAAGAAGAATAACGACGTATTGTCTCGACAGGGACGGAACAGCAAACAGAAACACTAATTCAAACTCACCGGGACCACCCCATACGCCGCGCACAAACTCTTCGACGAGCTTCGATCCCCTGGTACGGCAAACCATCATTAGCACAGATGACCTTTCTCGTGATTTACCATACTTTCATATCAAACTTGGTCTTCCATGGTGCTCATCTCCCCTCTTGCCTACGACTTTGCATATCCGTCGATCGCAGGACCAGACAGCAGCATCAACTCCGTCCTGGGACATGGAGTTGACTCAAAATTGCACCCAAAGCTCAGAGCTCAGACCAACGCAACAAGCTCACTCACCCTCTCTGCGCATCCTCGACCAACTCAGGGCGAATCTTCTGCAGCCCGATGCGCCTGACGCACTCGTCGTACGTCGCGGCGTGGTTCGCCGGGTTGAACTTCCTCACCCACTCGCTCTGGAACAGCGGGTCCGTGGCCGGGTTGAACTCGGCCGGCGTGCTGAAGCGGCTGTGCTTGGTCCACACGGTGAAGCTGGCGAGGCTGAAGAAGGTGAGCACGCCCGTGGCTTGGAGCGCTTTGGACGTGAGGGAGGGCGCCATTACTGCGGGTGCCCAGGTCGCGTGCGCGCGCACAGCGTACAGCGTGCGAGCTACAAGCAGATGCGATCGCCGGCGAAAATCTACTGTACTTCGACCGGCGCGAACCAACGAGACCCTCCCAGGCGGGGGGGGATTGAAAGAGGACGGGACGGGCGCGAACGAGAGGAGGAAATCAATTGGTGAAAAAATCGCTGCAAAGTCAAGGAGAGAGATGGATTGGTGAGTAGAGTGAGTGAGTGCTGGGGGGATGGCTTCGGGGACATCGCCGTGGTTCAATTGCCGAGCACACAGGCGAGGCGAGGCGCGAGGCTCGCGAGGCTCGACTCCACAGCTCGGCCCGGCACGGCGATAATTTACCCGGAGCGAGGCTGAGAAGTCGCCTGCGCAAGCCAGCCGCGTTGAGCTTCGAAGGGTGCAGCCCACGGTATTGATGCTTTACGCCGACAAAGTCCTCAGCACCCGTGGATGTCAATTGCTCAAGTAGATACCAACCATCAATAAAACCAGCATCAGGTATTCGGAGACTAAGAATTTTCCGCCCATTCTCTCCAGAGACAGACTTCCACGTTGCATATGTGTTTGCTCGGTCCATCTCCAACAAACCAGAGCAAGTTGTGAGCTTCTTCCGTCCATCGCCACCAGCCAGAGTAGACCATACGAGTCCTCCAAGCTCGTGTTCATCTCTTCCGCTTCCGGGCTCCCTTATCCTCGTCCTCCAACCCACCCGCCCTATCCTGCTTCTTCGCTTTCTTCTCCATCTCATCCCAATCTTCCCCTTCATCGCTCAACCCACTCTCGTCCTCGCCCTCATCTTCGCTCGCGCTCGCATCATCATCAAAGTCGCTTTCATCGTCACTTTCAGACTCACTGGCCGCCAACTCACTGTCACTCATCTCGAAGGCACTCTCCTCCTCCGACTCTTCTTGATCTTCGTCGTCGGATTCCGTGCCCAGGAAACTCCAACCTCCGTCCTTGAAGAATTGATGAGGATCCGTGGTGACAGTCTTCATGATCGTTGACCAGTTGAGGTTAAGTGGGCCTTCGGTGTAAGCGATGTCCACGCTGTCGAGCCATTCTTTAACTCTGTCGAGAGATTCGACGGGGATAGTGTTGACGTGGGTCGGAGGGCGGTGGAAGTCCTTGTACACAAAGACAAGATCGAAGTTCTTCAGACCGAACTTCAGAGCACGTTAGCTGCCGCGAGATTGTCATAGAGGGCATGGCTTACCTGTATTCTCTCCAAGTGTGCAACCTCAATCTCTTCCAGGGTAATCACCGTGAAAGGCGGCTCCGTCAATTGCACAAGCGCATCGGTGGTTGGCGCCATGAGAACATTGCTACGATTGGGGACACCATTGAAACTGAGCTCTCGGAACGGGATGTCCACCGTGACGTTGTACTCCCGTGCCTGGTCTGAGATCTTCTCAGCAAAACTTTTGAACAGTCGATCGAGTTCGGCTCTCCGTCTTCGTTCTTCCTGTTCTTGTTCGAACTCTTCTTCGTCGCCGTATCGGTGCTTGCGCTTTCGATTGCCGGTTTCGTCGAAGGCCATGTCTGTGGCTTCGCGGTAGAATTGCACGTCTTTAGTCTTGCGCTTACCCACCATTATGGGATTCTTGAGATGGACGTGGATGATAACAATCAGCTCACCCACGCAAGGCTGGAAAAACAAGTGCTTGACGTTGGAGAAGACGACATCGACATGCTCGTTGCGGAGAGGCGACTGATACCGAAGACCGTTCTGGTGTATCTCAACTTCGCCAGGAATGCGCTTGCCGTCTTGAGCAGGTCGAAGATAGACATCCGGGAGCTTGACGGGGCGGCGGTTGCGAATCTCAATTAGCTTGTCTTGCTCCACCACGTCTTCCATTTCCTTCTTCTCCTGTTCGCGACGGACAGCCGCCTTGCGCAACTCGGTGATTTGGGCCGAAACCTCTGACAGACGATCCTGATCTTTGGATCGAAATGTCAAAGATCTGACAAAATGTGCCTGGGGATCTTCAAATGGCTGGTCGTCTTTGCGGCCGACACCTTGACCAGGGGACAAGAAGTTGAATCGCAAGTGCGTGTACTCTCCTTCGTCGGACTTGCTGACATTCTTGATGGCGTTAATGTGTATTGGCACCGGTCTTCCCATGATCGGCAGAATAACCGTCGAAGCCTTGAGATCCACACACACGACCAAGTCTTTCGCTCGTGGAGGAAGCTGACCATCGCGCTTGTACGACTCAAATTTCTTGAACTTCTTCTCGTTCTCGCCATTCATGTCGCCCATGGCTTCGGCATATTTCTCCAAGCCTTCGCGCTGCTTCTTCTGCGCCAGTTCTTTCTGATGCTCTCGTCGTCGTTGCTCTTCTTCTTCTTTGGCATTGTCTTGGCGATTGGCCCCTCGGAGACGTGTCGCCTTGATGTTGGACGTGACTATCGCACTAGCACCTGGCTTCTTGGGTTTCTCCTGCTTCGGTTTGGCCTCTTCTTCGTCGTCTTTGAAGTAGAATTCGATCGAGTCCAGGTCCGTGTTAGCATCTTTGGTGAAAACAACGGGCTCGGCGTTTCGAGTGACTCGGACTGTATCGCACAAAACGAGACTGTAGTTGGTGCCTCGCTCGTCTTGTGGCTTGTCATTGGTGAGATCGACAAGACTCGTGATAACGCTGAATGTCATACCATCCTTGAGTGGTTTGCTGTTCTTGCCGTTCAACACATATTTGGAATCTCTAACCTCGATCCCAATAGCGGCGCCCACATCCTTGCCAAAGTGCTTCTCTAGATCGGGTTTGCGGGCTTTGATCACGCCCAGGGCGGCGTTGTAGATATCCTTCGGCACTGCACCTTCCTTGGTCGCCTTCAGAGCCGCATCGTGCGCCGCCAGAAGTAGCTTGTAGTTCGACGTTTGGGATTTGCTCGGGTCGATCAAATATGTTCGTGCCACCATAGAGCAGTAGGTCTTGTATCTGAAGCCCACCCCTGCCATAATGCAGCCAGAATGAAGGTCATCGTCATTAGGTTGAGCACTCATTCGGAGGTCGTATTGCCCACCACTCTGTACGATAGGACCATACGCCCAATCCAGTTGCTGGTTGTCAAAATCGCCGGGCAATTTCGAAACCTTGCTGAAGAATCTGGTGTCATCAATCTTTTTCGACATTTTGTCACAAAGCTGACGATGTGTAATTTTCTTCTCCTGGTCCAGGACCATCGACATTTCATCAACCCAGTAATCGGAAATCATGCCGCTGGCGGCCCGGGCTGCGGTTCGCATGGCTCTCAACTCATGTTCATCCTTGACGGCAAAGGTAGTGGAGAAGGCACCGGAAACATCGACTTCTTCTATGTTTTTGGAGATTTCGCTGTACATCTTAACCCATTCATCGACGAAAGGACCATGCGCTTCAGCCTTTGGGATGATGCCTACTTTCTTGCCAGCGCCTTGGATGACGTCGATGCATTTTTGGAAGGCTTGTGTCCGAGTCTCGGGTTGCTTCACATGGACGGTGAGGATTTCGACGGGGATCTTGCCATCTTTGAGATTTGCCAGGTGCTTTGCTGGGGAGATGTTAGCCTTTACGGTATTGAGGTTGCCATACACAAGTAGAAGGCCTTACCTTTCTTCTCCGTGGTGACGACGTAAAGAACAGCAGTGGTAAATACCATCAAAGTGGCAGGGAACTCATAACCAAGCAGCCAAAACTGCACGTACGCGACGTCAAGTCAGCCTTTGTTCAATCATCACAGGCTCCAGCTCATCGGTGATCCCGCCACTCATGCTGGCTGGATTGGACCAGAAGACGTTGACTTACATGGATGGCGTTGTTTTTGACATACACCGTCTCATCGGCCGCCTTGCCTGTCAAGACAATAATTGTATCCGCGCCGCCAAAGGCTTCATTCCCAGATCCCGATCTTTTGTCCGCTTTCCATGCATTGTAAAGAGATTGCAGGCGCTCGAAGAAGGCGGTCGCATCGACTTGTACGTCGGTCATATTTGCGGTGTGCAGCCTGCCTCGAGGAGGCGGAGGCGATTGAGGTCAGCCTCGATATTCCGACTGATGCGATTGCGCCAGGGCGTTGCGCGCAGGCAGAGATGGAGCAAAGATGAAGAATCCCTCGCCTAGTGAGAGTACGATGAAAGAGAGTAACAGATATACTCAAGTCTGAATGACAGGATTGAGACGTCGTCGCCTGGAGTGAAGACCTCTCACTCCCTGATGGTGAAATGAATCCAAAAGTTATCGAGACCGCGACAGTTGCCCGATCGAGACAGGCCCCGCTCAACGCGTCGTTCAACGCGTACTGAGTATGTACTTAGTACTAGTCCTGTGCAGGCAGGCCTCTCAGTAGTCTATACTTGAAGTAAGGAATTCGTTCTTGCAAGGCCAGTCACGAACCAGGACCACGCCACACGCGCTCATTCTTAGGTCTTCATGTTTGTACACTCAGCTCTGCAACAACGTAGAATGGCGAAATCATTCACAGCGACGAACAAGGATGGTAAGAGTCTAGCTTAAAGCAGCATGGGAAGCGACCGTCCAGCAAGCGCCTGGGTGTTGAGAATGGTGCAATCGCAGCAGGAATCGAAGATTGACATCTCTATAACGAATCAACACACCAAATCGTCCATATACCCAACATGCCGACGCTTATGCACAACACTTGCACGCGCTTCAAGTTAACAAGATATCATAGAGCCCCTCTCTTCCTGAAATTCTCACTTCATCACCAAGTCCCTCCTGCCCGTACTTCCTCCTAACCAGTTCGAAAATGACCAGGCCGGCACTGGTGCTGGGTATCTGCCTGATGGTAAACCACCAGAAGCCCCGAAACAGCCAGTTTCTCATGCCGTGCTGGGCGACTGCCTGGGTCCGAGCTTGTTTCCAAGTCTCCTGATAAGCGTGATAGTACGCTCGGAGCATGCGTCCGCGCCTCGCAAACGGTGTCTCCTGCGAGTTCTGTAGAGTGACGGCCTTCTTGTCAAGGTCTTCTAGTCGTTCGTAGTGCAATGTCTGGAATGTCGAGAGAGGGTAAAGAACAACCTGCTGAGTGATGGATGCCGCAATGCCCGCGAGCATGAGAAAGCCTGGTTCGATGGCATAATGAGGCTTGACGACCCGCCGGTTGCTCTCGTCGTTCGTCGGCGGCGCGTTTTGGCCGGTCACCAAGTTCCGCCTCCCACCTTCGTTGCCAGTGTTTGTGAAGAACTCGACCTCGCCCGTGCCTCTGTACCACCACTTGACAAAACCATAGTACCCTTGTGCCTTGACCCACTCGAAGACGCAAAAGAACACACCGCTTCCGAAACTGTCCTTCAGAAAGCTCAGCCCGTACCCTGCAAAGATGCCCCTTAGCCCGATCTCTCTCAGTTTACCCCGGCCGTATTCCCACATCGTCTTATCTTCATAATTCTTCCCTCTCTGTTCGAACCTGACCTGCAGAGCGTCGAGCGGGGCTGCAACGATGCTCTGGATCGTCCCCGCAGCAAAGCCTGCTAGAAATGTACTTTGTGGGGACGGGGGCGGGTAGACGGTCTTTTTGGCGTGTGCGGAAGGCTCGTGCAACTTTGCCAGTATCTGAAGATAACTCGTATATAGCGCAGCTCCGACAGCCACGTTCGCGATTAGGGGCGGCGCCAATTGCTCCGGAACGAAACGCCAGCCATACACTCTGATGGCGTTGGCCAGCAGACCCGGTGTTGTGCTCCTCCATGACCATCCGCCTGACTGTGCAGCTGGGCTAATGGACTTCGCAAACGCAAGGTAATCGACTCGAGTGCGGAAAAACGCTTTCACAGGGGCGCGGAAGTAGAAGGCTACCGCTTGCGCCGTAAAGGCACGAACGCCGGCAGCCGATGCACCTGTTGCTGCATTGCTCTTGGTGTCTTTATAGACAGGAGGAGAGTCAGACGGAATCACAGGAAGGACGCCTTCGAAGTCGGTCGGGTCGTCATCGAGGGAAGACATGGCTTTCTAAGCGTGCTTTCGGTAGTGTAGCCATCATCAATCTTGCATCGGCGATTGCAGAGGGTCAATGAGAGAACGGACAGCCAACAGCAGAATACAAGCTGAAGATATTCCTAACGATGTCGAACCAGTGCTCGAGGTGGAACGCACGCGAGAAGTAACCCTCGGCTTAAGTCCGGAGGATCGATTTCACCAAGGTCGCTCGGTAGCCGCTAGGTAAGAGTACCTCGTATCAAAGTGTGCAAGCCTTGTCTTCTGGCTCGATGCTCAATTACACTTCCATAATTATGCTGTGTACGGAGTATCTCGTCCAGTATTTGCCTTGCTGTAAATTCTATAAAGACCGACATTACGGAGTACTACAACTATACATTATAAAACGTCAATGGACGGCCGAGTATAGGGCTATACTAATAATGACACTACTATCGCCGTGGTTTGGACTTGCTATTTGGTGCCCGCAGATGCTCGACTTTTAGAATAGCAATCTCGGAATTGCAGACGTTTCAGTGTGGCATTGTTACATATCCCTCCTTCAGAAAGGGATCGTTGATATATAGGTATAGTCGTAGTCAAGTCAGCTCCTCCCTGGTTCGCTAAAGTGGTATCTCTCATTCATCAAACGCGTGCAGGTGCTAACATTATGTCGATGCTACCATTGCATCTTCCTCTACGTTGCTGATCATCAGGGTGCCCATACAGCTTAGATGCTGGCAACGTGCATCCACATTCATAAATCAATTCTGGTCTTCCAATCGACCTTCTCCTTCTCCGCCCACTCCTCGAGAAATACCATGCCGAACCTGATAGCCTCGAACGACGTGGTACTGGCGTCCAATGGCAGGTAGAAGTCATTCGGAATCCTAGAAGGCGTGGGCTTCTCCTGGAGTCTCGTACTCGAGTCTTTCGACCGCTTCGACCATGTCTTCGGGTACTCGCGTTCCAAAAGGTCGAGCGACAGAAGGCGCGAACCATCCAGCCAGGCCGTCTGTAACTCTCGAGCGTTTGTGATAAGCTGGTCTTTGAACTCCACATATCCCTTCTTGTATTTTTCTCCGTCCTCATTTGTCTTCGTGACGCCGTCGCTCCCAGGTGTAGGTGCGGAATTGCAATAGTCCTCCGGTAAGGGATCCCGCGCCAGTTTGTCCATGTCGTACTTGTGCACGAGTTGCCGACAGACTGCTCCCAGTTGTACCACCAGAGCATGAAGATGTGGAAACTTCCTCGACGCACGCCACACGAAAACATGATACGCCAGAATGTTTCTCCAGCCTGGATCGACGTTGGGCCGCGCATATGACATCGAGCCGATGTTGATCATGAAGCATAATAGGGCATCGATCAGCAGTAGTATAGCTTTGGGGGTTTCAAGGTGAGGTTGTATAGCCGTTCCCTCATTTTTGACTTTGCGGCCCAGTGCGAAATACTTTTCATGTAGATTGAACCATTGGTGGCGGTCTTCTTGTCGGGAGGAGGTGGTACTGCCTGGAGGTTGAGGGGACGGCTTGAGTGCGGCCTGTGGTGTTGAGACCCTCATCTTGTCTCCAGTTGGGGTTGGAGCATCCACACCATCAGTCGACTCAACTCGCCTCATGGCAGTGGATTTGAATTCCTTCTTAGGCGTAGAGAAAGTTGACCGCGGTTGATTCGCCAGTGGTGTCTTGCCAGCAGGCGGCACAGGTGTGGTCGGGCGCTTCTCAGCTTCGACTGCCTTGACCTTCTTTAGCGATGGGCCAGGGCTGTCTTCTGCCTTTCTCTTCTTCTCTTTCTCCGGCTTGATGTCGTCAACAGCCAAACCCTTCGGCTTAACGTCTCTAGAAGATTGCACCGATGACTCCTTGGTCACATCCTTTCTCGGATAGACCTCTGGAGTGCCGCGCCGGTCCGTTGCTTCACGCCGTATCAAATCCTTCTTTGGCCGAGCTGCAAATTTGAGTAGCGCTTCTACCCTCTTGCGATTCTTTTTGCCATATTTGAGGATGATAGTGTGCCTCTGTCGGGGCCCCGGGCTGCGGGTAACTCCATTGTGAAGTGGCGGTGCACCCTTGACACCGTTCTTACCCAGAAGTTTTGCGCCCAGAGCGACCTTAGCAGGATTTGGAGTACCCGGTGCGCTACTCTTGGCCGAATGCTGACTATCTGAACGCACTCTGCTGCCGGCCGGGGTCAGTCCGTTCCTATCCCCAACCTGGCCGTTGTCGAGATCGGCGGCAGCCAGAATCGAACGTACAGGATCTGAGCGCTTGTGCGGCGTAGTGGCGGGGCTACCAACTGATATGGTGCTTGAAGGCGTGGACAGTTCCTTAGCCAGCGACGGCGGTAGGAGAGGAGACAAAAGTTGCGGTAGTCGTGTCTCCCTCTCCTTCGCTTTCTCAGGCGACGGCAGGGTGGGTGAGAGCAACCTCGGCATTTTCACAGAGGACGACTCGGATTCGACCTTGGGCCCTTTCTTGACATTGTTGGATTCCTCAGGGGGCGGAGAAAGCTTTCTTCGCTTGGCTGGGTTAAGTGAGTCGCTCTGGTAGGGCTTTGCCTCGATCTTAGGTGAGTTGGTAGCATCCATTTGGGAGACCTTTAGCGGTATTTCTTTGACTCCGTTCGTCCCCGATGGCACGGCTTGTTCCTCCTTCTTCTTATCTGGCGGTGGCAGTAGACCGTCCCAGCCCTCCGTCTTCGGTTCTGCTGGCTGCGGCGCAGGCTTCTCGGCAGCCTTTAGAGGCTGAGATCTTGGTGTAGAATCTGGCGAGGTCTTGGCTTTCGTCTTGTAATCCTGCAAGCTGATCTTCTTTCGTGCGCCCAGTTCAGCGGGAGTATGCCGACCGCTTACTGGAAGCGCCTTTGGTGAAAGTTCTTCCTCTTCGATCGGGTTACCGCGGTCGTCTGCCCAGCCGCCCTCAACCTTCAGTAGAGACTCGTGTTCACCCTGATGCGGAAGGAAGCTAAGATACTGTAACTGTTCTTCGGAGCGATCGAAAGGCGTGCCTTCATACCAGGTGTTGACAAAGCGCGAGCTATGGCGGTAGGGTACGTCCGATGGGACCGAGAGAAGGTACGGGTATGGCGGAAGGGTAGTGACGCTCAGCTGGTGTAATTGCTCATCTAATTGAGCAAGTATCTTGTTTTGTGGACGAGACTGCTTGCTCTTGGGCAAGGCCGCGATGTCTGTGACTGTCGCGGTTGTGGTCATGCCTTGGGACATTTTGTCGCACAGGCAGTAAGAGCGGTTATCATTCCATCCCAGTATCTGTAGTGAGACTTTCAAGCAGACAAGCTCACGAGATAAGGCGGGGCATATCGACCTTCACCACAGTGAACCATCGCCTTCAGCTTCAACTCGCTGCGCATGTAAAGTGACAGGGATGAGGAGGGTTAGACTATCGGATCGCGGGATCTTCCTGCGCGATAGGCTTCGATGTCGGATGGATCTGACGACGGTGGATCGCTTCGCGGGTAGTGTGGCCGAGATTGGGGGGATGTGACTACAGTGGTACAAGCCTTGCGGCAGCTAGGAAAGAGTAGAGGAAATGAAAGGCCGAATTGAAGGTCCTCTTCAGCTGGGCATTGTCTGTTGCGACAGAGAAAGGCGCAGCAAGCGGTGGTCACTTGGAATTGACGCTAGGCAAAGGGACAAATGAAGGCGAGGCGCTCATAGTTGTGGGGAGCCCGTCACCACCGCTCGGAGCATGCACGCCTTACCTCTTGCGCCATTTGCACGGTCCCGCGTGTGTCCATTTAGGTATTGATATCCGCCACATTTTCCCCGTCGATAAATGCCCAGCCAAGTGTCTCTAAATCTATGCACCTCGCCGTAGTTTAACGGCATTGAAACAATAGCTGAATATTGCAGCTGTCCATTTCAGTCCTCGTCTTGTCCGACCTTCCCATACTGTCCGCGAGAACCGCTTTCTTGCCTTGATCTGGAAACCATGCGGCCAATCCAGCCTCCGAGGCCTTCCTGGGTGCTCCGACTTCGTCCTCGGGGCTTGCCATTGGCGTCCAAATGCACATCTGGAGGATCGATGTCAAGACCCGGAATTGCGGCGTCCGCTGAGAAGACCCCTGGCTGAGGGGCACCTTGTCTGATATCGATAGATGATGGTGATCCCACACCCATGAGTGAGCCTCGCTCCGCCTGTGTCGCCGGTGTTGGCATCGCTGTAGTTGCGTCCCCAAAGAGCGCATTCATGTCTTCGAGCCTCACATTGGCCGTTTCTGGATAAACGAAATAGACTGACTCACGGTTAGCTCAGAACAGAATGAAGCTTCATCGTGACCTTACCGAGAACGAAACTGACGGCACAGAAGAAGGCATGTACCAGATACAGCCGCCACTTGATCGTCGTCTGAAGTACTGGCGTGAGTTCGCCCACCAGGAAATTGAAGGCCCAGTTGCTGGCCGTGCTCAAACTCGCACCTTTGGCTCGAATACTCAAAGGCAGAATCTCTGGAGGGTAGAGCCAAGGTATAGGTCCCCAGCTGGCTCCGAATGCTGCGTTGTAAATCATCACAAATATCACCACCAAAGTCGGAGTCCACCGCACGTCGATAAAGATGAAGTACCCAATCAACGAGAGGGAAATAATCATTGCCACCGCCCCAGACAAGAGGATAGGTCGTCTCCCCCATTTATCGACCAAGTACCAGGGTGGGACCGTGGATGCCAGGTATGTGATTGCGTTGATGCCCGTCATGAGGATAGCGTCTCGTCCGACCCAGCCTGCCGACTCGAACACCAACGGGGCATAATAGGAAATGACGTTGATACCGTTGAGTTGTGCGAAAGCTTGGGCCGACATGGCAATGAAGACGCGTTTATAGTATCGTTTGAACATGTCTGCGTATGACCTCTCCCCTTCCTGGCGCTGCAAGAGAACGTTCATCTTGATCTCACGGTATTCTTGGCGGGCCTTCGGGTTGTGGATGTCGCCTTTCCCGTAAAGGTTGGCGATGACGATGATGCCCTCTTCGTCATGGTCGTTATCCAGGAGCCATCTAAGGGCACCAAATTAGCCACTGTCCATGGTTCGGCATCCCACTTTGACTCACCGCGGGGATTCACAAATAATCAGACTGCCAAATCCGAGAAGCGCACCCATGAGGCATTGCATCAACAAGGGTATTCTCCACGAGAAGTCGCTTTCAATGAAGCTGCAGAAGTAGTCCACCCACACGCTCGCAGCGTATCCGGTAATGTTGCCTGTAAATTCGATACACGCAAGCTTGCCTCTGTTATGGGGCGGGCTGATCTCGGATTGATAGACGGGGACAATGGTCGAGAGAGCGCCGACGCCCAAACCTGCAATCAACCTTCCAACCATCATCATCGGCATGCCGTTGGCAAATGTCTGCAACATTCCGCCCACAAAGAATATCATTGATCCGTAAAGGATGGTCCGCCGGCGTCCAATGATATCACCAATGCGTCCAACACACAATGATGCAATGAGAGCGCCTATCTCCAGAATCGCAACCATTGTGCCGACCTCGGCGGGTCCAGGTTGGTTGAAGGCATCTCTGAAAAAGGGTCCACTGGTTCCCTGTTAGCAATGCTAGTGATACAACCACGGTGAACATACGTTATAATGCCCGACATAACGCCTTGATCATATCCAAAAAGAAACACGCCCAGAGACACGAATACACTGGTAAAATATCTGGATTGCATCAGTCAGCCAATGTACGATACTTTGTGAGTGCCAGGCTGTGTTTCATACAATAATGGCTTGCCCACAAGGCCCTTCGTCCGGGCGGCCTGGGGATCATTGGGAGCCATAATGAGAGCTAGTAATTTTTCTGTGCTGGAAATATGCCTCGGTGGAGGCTCCGGAATGAAGATAGCTTCTTTATCTATGCCCAGAGAGGGTTGCCCCTGCTCAGGATGGTCTTGTTCTCGAAATCCGACTCTCTTCTTCCGCCCTCCACCGTGACCACGGCCTGAGCCTTTGAGTCTCTGTCCTCCCCGCGTGAGAGGGTCGAGCTCAATCCGATACGGGTCTTCGTCGTTGGCGAGCTGTTCTGCAAGATCTCCAGTGTCACTCCACAGGGAGAAATCGTCAGACTCAGAACCCGAGTAGGGTGGTCGCCGATAGCTTTCGTCTTTCTCGTTCTCTATAGAATTCCGCAATGTGGACGAGGCGCCCTCGAAATCAGCTCCAGAACGAGACGAATGCGATCGGTGGTGGAGGAAGGACTGAGAGGGCTGTTGAGGAGAAGGAATGGTGTCGGTGATGGGAGGGTGGTCGTTACGACCAGCCCTGAGTCTTCAATGGGGGCTGCTCTATGTCTAAGAGAGGGTGAGCTCGAGATTTTCGGTATGTGGGTCGCGTGAGTGGTGGGGAGTGAGCTGTGTGAACCGAGAATCGGGCTCAATGATCAGACGACACGCAGACAGCGCCCGGTCAATGGTCGAAAGTCCAACAATGGCGAGAACATGGAGAGGGAGGTTGTGATCTGGTCACGGGAGTAGGCGGAGCAGACAAAGCCTCCACGGTTCCCATGTGAATGAGGATGGAGAAGGGAGGTCAATTCGACGTCGTCAAATGATGCAGGAGTGACCAGCTTGTAAAGTGAGTGACGAGGAGGTTTTGGAGAAACTTGAGTGAGCAAACGAGCCGACGGCTAACAGAGGGCCCGCCTGATGAGGTTGGTGGATCGAATGAGATACAGTACGGCGTACGGAGTACAGTACTGGATACGAGGGATTCTATCCGTATTCCCAGGGCGAAAGGGGGCGTCGGCCACCAGGAATCTCTGGGGAAAGCTCTCAGCCTTAAGCAGCGAAATAGGCTCCAGTCCAGGGCGTGCAGGGGCGCCGCAACCCTTATCCGGGCATTCGTGGCGCCTATCTTTAACGCCAACATGCCCTCCACCTCACCAACCTCTCCCTGGGAGCGACGTCACTCTCGTCTTGCCAAGCCACGAGCGCGCAAACTTTGCATGTTTCCTACAACCGCACACCACCGGCGGCAAATGGCATCAACGACCCTGGCCCGATGACTTTCTTCAGCAAGTGATCGGATACAAAATTTATGCGAGTCTCGTGACAAGCCTGCAGACCCGTATTCGGTTTTCTGCGGATGGCCACCTTCATGTTTTTGAGACTCTGACCACATCAGACTGGCACTCATTGAGGGGCGAGGGTTACCAGCTGGTCTCGTTGACTGGACAAAATCACCTACCTGTGTCTAGTCGTTACCACATGGCCATGCCATCAAAGGCGAGCGCCTAGATTACAGACCACCCAACCCAGTCATGGCTACGCCTCAGGTCTGTATCATCCCTGGCGTATCAGCGTTCTCCGAGTTTCGCCGCCAGGCTCTGGCCTCCAACATAGGTGCCCGAGACGTCCAAGGGCAATATATTCACTATGTCGAACCAGCAGGTCGCCTTGACTCAGAGAGCATTGCCCTTCTGATGAAGTTGTTGACCGATGGGCACCATGAAGAGGCGCAAGAAAAGGTAGACGAGCCTTCAAAAGTACTCCACGTCTTGCCAAGACCGGGCACTATATCACCGTGGAGTTCGAAGGCCACGAGCATTGCACACGTGTGCGGACTGCGGAAGGTCGTGCAGAGGATTGAAAGAGGTATCAAGATCACAGTTTTCCTTGAAGACGGACAGTCTTTGGACAATGCGAGTCTCGACTTCCTATATGACCGGATGACAGAGACCATCTCACCAGATGAGCCCGATCTAGATCTCTTGTTCCTGCACCAGGAACCCGGTACGCTCGGAACTTATGACTTATATAATGGTGGCAACAGCCCTGTGGAGATACTGCGAGACTTGAACCGCAAGCTAGGTCTCGCGCTGGATGACTCGGAGATTCGGTACCTCGTGGAAGCATACTCGAAGGATGGTCCTGTGCCAAGAAAACCTACAGATGTCGAGCTGTTCATGTTTGCTCAAGTCAACTCCGAGCATTGTCGACATAAAATCTTCAACGCAAGCTGGACGATCGACGGCAAGCCAAAGACCAATACGCTGTTTGGCATGATAAGAAACACTCATAAACAGACTCCAGAAGGTACTGTCAGTGCGTATAGCGACAATGCAGCCGTGCTTGAGGGCAGTAGTGGAAGTCAGTGGGCCCCGGATGATCTCAATGGTCAGTGGAAGTCAACAAAAGAAGGAGTGCATATGCTCATCAAGGTTGAGACGCACAACCATCCCACTGCTGTCTCGCCATTTCCAGGAGCCGCTACCGGCTCGGGCGGCGAAATCAGGGATGAAGGCGCAACAGGACGAGGGGCGAAACCAAAAGCAGGACTCTCAGGATTTTGCGTATCCGACCTTTTGATACCTGAACACCGCCAGCCATGGGAACTTGACTATGGCAAACCCCACCACATTGCGAGCAGCCTCGATATTATGCTCGAAGCCCCTATCGGAAGCGCAGCTTTCAACAATGAATTTGGTAGACCCTGTACGGCAGGCTACTTCAGAACACTGCTGGTAGACATGAAGACAGGTAAAGAGTCTTCAGAGGTCAGAGGCTATCACAAGCCTATCATGATTGCCGGTGGCGTTGGCACGGTTCGACCACAGCACGCACTGAAGGACCCAGGAATTGTGAACGACGGTGCTTTTCTGATCGTGATGGGCGGACCGGCTATGCTCATTGGCTTGGGAGGCGGCGCAGCTTCCAGCGTCAGTTCCGGGGAGGGTACTGCTGAATTGGACTTTGCAAGTGTCCAGCGTGGCAACCCCGAAATGCAACGGAGAGCTCAAGAAGTCATTACTGCTTGCACCGCTCTTGGCTCGCACAATCCTATCCTCTTCATCCACGATGTTGGTGCAGGAGGTCTGTCGAACGCACTCCCGGAACTTGCTAAGGACTCGGGTCTTGGTGCAGAATTCGAGCTTCGTGATGTCGACTGTGCAGATAAAAGTATGAGCCCCCTTCAGATATGGTGCAACGAAGCCCAGGAACGGTACGTCCTAGCGGTTGCACAAGAAGGCATGAACAAATTCAGATCGATCGCCAAGCGAGAACGATGCGAGATTTCGGTGGTTGGAAGAGCGACTAAGCGACAGGTATTAAGGCTGACAGACCGAAATCACCCGGCAAACGGCTATGACCAGCAAGACCCAATCGATCTCCCCATGGAAGTTCTCTTTGGCAAGCCGCCGAAGATGACCAGGGACGTGACAACGAGAAAAGTGGATTTACCCGGGTTCGACACAAGCTTGACCATGTACGCCCCCCATGCCTCCACGGACGGTCTCCTCGAAGAAGCAATTTCTCGAGTACTGCAAATGCCTGCGGTTGGCTCAAAGTCTTTCCTCATCACAATTGGAGACAGGACAGTTGGCGGGTTGACGGCTCGAGATCAAATGGTTGGGCCATGGCAAATCCCAGTGGCAGACGTCTCAGTTACGGCAACGTCCCTCACAACCGGCATCAGGACAGGCGAGGCAATGGCGATGGGCGAGAGACCCACCATTGCCCTCATCTCTCCGCCCGCATCCGCTCGCATGGCTGTCGCCGAATCGCTGATGAACTTAACCGCAGCAGACCTACCGGACCGTCTTTCCCAGGTCAAGCTCTCCGCGAACTGGATGTCCGCAGCAAACCACCCAGGCGAAGGTGCGGGAATCTACGAGGCCGTCGAAGCGCTGGGAATGTCTCTCTGTCCCAAACTAGGCGTCTCTATTCCCGTGGGCAAAGACTCGATGTCCATGAAAATGAAATGGTCCGATCCTTCGAGCAGAGAAGCCAAAGAAGTCACTGCTCCCTTGTCCGTTGTCATCTCAGCCTTCGCCCCGGTCCTCGATATCCGCAAAACATGGACCCCGCAACTTAAACGCCACAACGAAGTCGGTGAAACGACCCTCTTCTTCGTCGACCTGGGTCTCGCACACCGCGCGCTGGGCGGTTCCATACTCACCCAGTCCTTCAAACAGATCGGCGATGAAGCCCCTGACATCCGCTCGGTCTCTTTGTTCAAAGACTTTTTCGATGCCACGCAGCAGCTTCACGAACAAGATCTCGTGCTCGCCTACCATGACCGCTCTGACGGCGGCCTCTTCACTACCCTGGTCGAGATGTCCTTTGCCGGTCGCTGCGGCATAGAAATCATGATCAATGACATTTGTCCTACACCACGCACACCAGATGTGATATCGTGCTTGTTTAACGAAGAACTCGGCGCGGTCTTTCAGGTGCGAAAGTCGGACGAAAACCGCTTCAAGGCTTGTTTCGCGACCTGCGGTCCTCCGCCAGGCTTAATCCACAAGATTGGCCGCGTCAGTACGAAATCTAGCCAGCAGAATCTGGCGATTTATCACGGCGCCAAATTACTCTATCGCGCCACACGAGCTCAACTACAGCAGAAATGGTCCAACACGTCGTACTGGATGCAGCGACTTCGCGACAACCCCGCCTGTGCGGACGCGGAATATAAAAGCATCCTCGACGACGCCGATCCCGGCCTGTCGTATAACCTAACGTTCAATCCCAAGGAGAACATCAACACGTACCGGGCTTCTCTGCTCAACTACGTGCGTCCCACGGCCCGCCCCCGCGTTGCCATCCTCAGAGACCAGGGAACAAACGGCCACGCAGAAATGGCCTTCGCATTCGACGCCGCGGGCTTCACAGCCATAGACGTGCACATGAGCGACATTCTCTCCCCGTCCGCACACCAAACGCACCTGGGCATCGATCACGACCTCTCCTCGTTCGTCGGCCTCGCGCTCTGTGGCGGCTTCTCCTTCGGCGACTGCCTCGGCGCCGGCCAGGGGTGGGCGAAATCCATCCTCTTCCACCCGGCCACGCGCACCAAGTTCAAACACTTTTTCGAAAGGAAAGACACGTTCACCCTCGGCGTCTGCAACGGGTGCCAAGTCCTCTCCAAGCTCAAGGAACTCGTCCCCGGCGCGGAGAAGTGGCCGTCGTTCGAACGCAACGAATCCGAACAGTACGAAGCCCGGGTCTGCATGGTCAAAGTCTCGGACCCGCCTCCCGAAAGCGGCATGGTCCCTAGCGTCTTCTTCCACGGCATGGCTGGCTCGTCGTTGCCCATTGCCGTCGCGCACGGCGAAGGCCGCGCCAGTTTCACCACGGATACACCACGCTCGGTGATCCCGCTTGGGAGCCGGAAAACGCTCGACGCCCAGATGGCGCACGACTTTGCGTACGCAAATCTTGCGCCCCTTCGGTACGTCGACAACCACACCCTCGCGCCCACGACGAACTACCCGGCAAACCCGAACGGTAGCCCCGCTGGCATTGCTGGCGTGAGGAGCCACGACGGCCGGGTCCTGGCGCTGATGCCTCACCCAGAGAGGACGGTTCTCGGTGGCATCGGCAGTTTCATCGCCGAGGGCAAGGTCCTGGACGAGAAGGGCGGGTTTGGCGAGTGGGGAGAGTATGGGCCTTGGATGAGGTTGTTTCAAAGTGCAAGGAGGTGGGTTGGCTAGGAAAATGGTACATAGCCATGGCGTGCTGCTATGCGAGAGCGCTACATGCATGCAGTACGTGAGCAGCGGAGGAGACCGTGATCTGCCAGCAAGATGATGAAGTGGTCCCGGAGCAACGAGAGTCACAAATCACCTCCCTGCCACTGTCATGGATTAGTTTTCAACATCTTTGCAGGTAAGAATCTGCGATCCGGTCGCAGAGGTCGAAACATACATGCTGTCAGGCTTGAAGAGTGCTCTTCAGACCGTGGAAACCCTCAATGTCGAAGTCGATCAGGGCGGATTAGGGCTTGAAAAGGAGATTTCGCAGACGTTTACAACTTCTCAAGCAATCAAGATAGACATTTCACGATAGACAGAAGAATTCAATTTCAGTTTTTCGATGTTTTTCCATTGGTTTTATGGTTGTCATCACAACCTTTGTCTCTTTTGCTTTCGCCGTTTTGCCACCACATCAGACGGTCGTGCATTAATAGTATGTTAGTTTCTAGTCACACAATGCCAAAAAGAAATTTGAAGCGCCTCCTGTGTACACCCGGACCTCGTCTCTGGTCTCGCACAACGAATGCAATGAGCCTGGCCGTAATAAGAAACCTGGAACCTTTTGTACAGTCGACCTGGGGATCGTTCGATCTGTTCTCCCCTGCATAATGCTTCACACTCGTCCGCTTCCGGGCCGTGCCGGGAGCGTGGATTTCAAATCAAGCGCACCGTCGACACTCGTCAAGAATTCACCGAGCCTCAAATTCGTCCAGTGAGAACCTGACCGACTGGTTGTTGGGGTTTATGCGCCTCATCTTCACGGCCGCATCGCCTTCTTCCGTTCGAAACGCCGCTATGGAGCCGCGAAATATCTCCTCATCAAAACGATCGTCCACCCGGGCCGTCTAAGCCTTGCGGGATCTTGTGGTAGGTCCGTTCGATCGGCCCGTCGTAACAGCGCCATTGCTCTTCGTGTCGAGTTCGACACCATCTGCGCCTTTGTGTGGGTCAGGGAGCGGAAGGGCGCTCATAGCGATCAAGGCTTCTCTGCCGGTATTTCTCCTTGGCCGTCCTTGAATGGTCTGTTTACGGTAGGTAGCGAAGTAGAAGGAGATGAAGAGCAGGAGGTAGGAGCTGAGAATGACGAGACCCGCGATGGCAGCAAACTCCTCGCCCGCGCAGGTGCCTGCATTGGGCAGCCACGTGAAGTAGGAGCTGGTGAAGTAAGTGTAGGACGCAAAGTAGACGAAGCCGAGGTCGATGACGAATTGGATGATTTGCATAATGGTGATATACTTCTTCCACCAGATCTTGACACCGCGCGCGGATTGAAAGTAGTACCTGCCTCTGTTGTCAGCATCCCAATCTTCAACCACACAATCAACTGCTGCCTTACCAATACATGACCACGTGGACACACAAGTTCAGAGTGATGGGAACCCAGGAAACCGCGGTATGCCCAATAAGCTGTGTGTAGCAGAGAAGTGCGGTAGCACCATGGTGGTAGGTGTGAAGGAAAGTAAGTGGCTTCTTCTTGAGGACAAGGAAGACGGTGTCGATGAGTTCGAGGTACTTGGTGAGGTAGTTCAACTGCGATGGTTAGCCACCGCCAGAGGGACACCCCCAGATGATCCAACGTACATAGTAAAGTGTAACAAGCTCTTTAGTCCAGCCTCCGTCGTAGCTGCAAATGGCATGGAAGACACCGCGTCGGGCGAGAGTGGGGAGCAGTTGCTCAATAAAGAGCACCAACAAACCACCACTGATGATCGTGAGGTAGAGATTGTGCACCATGAAGGGTCCATTCAGCGTAAACGGCTTGCGGTGCTTCATCAACTCTCTTCCACCAAAGATGATGACATAGTATGAGACGAGCGAGATGACCGTCTCTTTGAAAGTTGACATAGGCGTCTTGCCGGGCTCGAAATTGAAATCTGTTGGGGAATAGCCCATGACGGCCGAGTACCCTTTGTCGAAGAACGGCCATAACTCGACGCCGAAGGGCCGGTCGAGCGTGGGGAGAGGGACTGATTTGAGAATATCACCCATCTTGAGAGAAAGGGGGCCTTATCGTCGCGGATCGCAGGGTGGTGGGTTGTACGGGCTGAGCGCAGACGTAGAATTGAGGCGGAAGGAGCGATGTGTGACAGTCTTCAAGAAGAACTGAATAGAACGAAAAGAAGGAAGGAAGGACAAGAAGAAGATGGCGAAATAGATGAGCAACCGGAAGAAGTGGAAGGTGATGAGATATATCTGGACCTTTCAACGCGGTCGGGCGGGCAGTCGCGGTTGGCAATTTTCGCGGATGGGAAAGGAAATCTCCCAACGACAACGTTGGCCGCAATCAGGGGAAAATCGTTGTGAGCGACCGGCGAGCCAGGGAGCCAGTGTCGTAATAAGCCAAGCCCCGCCTTAGCCGCCGCTTCCCATTCGCTGCGTGCCTGGCTGTCAATTTCCGCGTAGGTCAGCTGTTGCGATTGCCGCGCGGGTTTCGTATATGGAACGATAGCCGCGAAGATCGATCTGAATGGTGCTGTGTACGGAGTAGAAGCAGAGCGATTTTGCCGCGGGTTTGGTTGAGTATACGAAGTAGTGAATGAACTGGACTACTCCGTACCGGACAAGTAAAGCATATATCAGAACTATGATAGAGCTCTCAGAATCGTGCCCTGAAATAGGACACAAGAACGGAGTGTGAGCACGCCTGAGCTCGATCAGACCAATACCTGAGCCAATCACTAGCAAGGTAATTGATGACAAGAGAAATACCGGGCACGTACACAGCAAAAACCAAAATTCGCACGCCTGTTTAGCTTCGTCATCTTGGCTGACAGGCGTCATTTCAACCACTCACAAGCTCAGGGATCCTAATCCGCAACCTTGACGAATCTCAGGTGACTCTGAACTTCAATCGACAGCCCGTTCAAAACTTGCCCGCAGTGTCAAGGTCTACATTTCCCACCACCTCCATACGTGTACAGCTCTTCTCTTTGCGCTCATCCGCTGCGCCATGGCTTCCCTCGCGGTATTTCGTCTGACTGCTCGTCCTGCCACTTCCAACCTCTTCCGACCCTGTATACGATCGCTCAGGAGAGCTCCAGCCATAGCTCAAAATGTTTCGGCCAGAGCCTCATTCAGCTCCTCAGCCAATCAACGAAGCGCCGGCCACGAAGACGAGACGTTTGAGGAGTTTTCTGCAAGGTACAATCCCCGATGGAGCTCGGAGTTGTGTTGGTGAAGGTTTATTCGCTCTCGGAGTGGCAGGCCGCCGAACGAGGACAACCTGATATGTGTTGGAGCTCAGCTGATCTGGGGTTTCTAGATACGAGAAGGAATTTGATGCCGTCCAGGATGTTTTCGAGCTCCAGGTACGGAAAAGGACGCGGATTATATTGGTCAGGTCTAATTGATTGCGCAGCGAAACTTGAACAACGCTTTCGCCTACGATCTCGTCCCTTCGCCCGGTGTCGTCACAGCAGCCCTAAAAGCTGCGAGACGTGTCAACGACTACCCTACTGCTGTGAGGATATTCGAAGGTGGGCATATTCTCCGATCAGCTCGACAAGGAATCGATCGCTAATGCGCAAATTTGCAGGCATCAAGGCAAAGGTCGAGAACGCGCAACAATACCAGGAGTACCTAGACGAGCTGAAGCCCTTGCGTGAAGAGTTGGGAATCAATCTGAAGGAGGATCTGTACCCTGATAACAGTGACAGCCCATACTACAATCCATGAGCGATAAAGGGGTGCATGTCACGTACTCGCGATCCATTGTGGAGGGTGGGAACAAGATATTTCGCAGGGCCCCGTGCATCCCAGGGAGATAACTAAAAGACGGCCGCACATGTATCCATTCATCTTCTTCGCGCGCAACATCCCACCAAAAACTACTACGCTAGTCCAAATGTACAGTTCCGAAGACAACCGAGCATACACGATGCTGACTTTGCTTATGGATTCACGCGCTGTCTTGCCCATTGCCGAACATGACTAGTTTTCCACTTTTGGATCTATCTCGCGTGGCACTGGTCGTGGGAATGGGGCACCACATTCCCAGCGGCAGCAGTTTCATGCAGGCGAGGCGTGAGCCACCCCGATCAGTATCGCCACCTTTGGTCGAACAGCGATGAAGACAGTTACCCTCAAGAGCTCCTGGGGACAGTCATCTGGCATCATACTGGAGTTCCTGCTTAGTATTCAAGACGCTGAAGTACTACATCTCAATTGTGCTCAAATTTCTGCGTCAGAAAGCTGATGACAGAGATGGATCCAGCAGCGGGTAGACTACATTCATTCATTCATTCATTCAAACCTCATAGTATTTAATGTCGCCGTTGTGTCTTGTAGATTCCATCTCTACGTGTGCAATGCCGGGCTTGAGGCCAAGGCAAATTGGGTCGGCGGTCGTCTTCGGCTATCTACAGACTGGGTGCATCCCAGTTCATCGTGTCCGAGAAGTCATTTTCGTCATCAAGGCTCCTGTATCAATCCTCAAGGCCAGCAGGATGAAAGGCGTTGCGCGGTCCGTGGGATGTACCTAAATTTGCCCGACGGAGTGGAGGAGAGGGAACCAAGTTTGGCTGGTCCTGGAGCATATTGATACACGCAGCTTTGTAAGTTTGCTCTTCAAGTGAAGCATGGTACTGCAGAATCGGCCGTTCATTTGCTGAAGGTATGGAGATATCATCGAGGATGGACAGTTAGAGGAACAGCTGACTGACTGCTGCTGGCGACTGGGACGCGTGACTGTCAGCGCTGCTTGCAAACGTGTTGCTCATACCACGATCGTGGACAAGACCTCGCAATCCAGCCTGCCGGAACTGCTCTGCTTCACCTGGCAAGAAGATTTCCAGAACGGTCGGACACGTTCATGCTCCTGCTTCTCCTCTATCCCATCAGCCAATCTCACGCATGTGCCACTGGAACTGATGATCAGGCATTAAGATGGTCCGATGGAAAGCACGGCGCCCACAAGCCTACTCGACTTGGCAGTCGAGGTTGAGGTCAGCGGAAAATAAAAGCCCTTGTCCGAATGTTGCTGATCAGGATCTCGTCGCCGCCGTACAAAGATTATGTGGTGGGACTAAATACGACCGAGGTGAGGTTGTGAATCGCTCAACAATGGCTCTAGGAACCCATTGCAGGCACAAGAGCGTAAGACCTCGTTCCAAGTCGGCGCCGCTACCGGCGAGACTTTGTGAGCTCCCGTTATGAGAAAGATTGCGCCTAATTGTATTGCCAAAATGCCACGAAGACGGCGGCTTCAGCCTCAGATATGGAAGCCCTGAGTTTCGGGTGATGGCAAAGAGCGAAGAGCCCTCTTAATTATTGGTCATGATCCGCTGAATGACTCGCCATCATCGGCGTCCGCCGCAGATGATTGGCGTAACTTCTTAGCCACATTTGGAGCCTAGCCCTTCTTGGCTCCTCATTTTGAAGAGTCTCCTTCAGAGACTTTTGAGATTTACTTGATTAATTTTTGTTAGGATGAAGCGAGAAGGACAGCTAGACAGCGAGAACCCTGCTCAGCGGCAGCTTCCTTGGTCTTGCATAAGGTCATCTCCTACCCTCATCAGCAACCTTCGTCGCAACCATTCAGCGATATAACCGGGAAATTGCCCCGGTTCCCTTTCCTCGTGCCCGCATACGATCACATCCCGAACCTCAATTCCTACATGATCATTTCAAGTCTACTGAGCTCGTCTCCCTGCTTGTTAACTTGACACCACTTCTTTCCCAGCAGAGGGGGACATCAGCAGAAACAGCTTGGTGATGGCTCATCGATCCCTGCGCACCGACAGATATCACCTGGTAGTCTGTCCGCGGTCTCGTATGATGGCGTCCAGCATCGTTTTATTCTCCACGCGGTTCAACAACGATATTTGAACTTTCGCAAATCTTCCTCAATGTCACAATGGAGACTCTCGAACGGTACCCCTCTCCAAGTGGCATTCGTTCACACTAGACCCTTCTTTGCGAACAAGCGGAATATACCAGCAGCTTCACGAAAAGAAACATTAAGCTTAACCGAAGCTCCCGGGGTCTTTTACCTACCTGTTGTTGCAGAAGGCGTCCAGGGCAGCTTGGCTCTTCATCTGGTTGACCTACTGTCCACAGGCTCGGGTTGAGTGATCATGAGGAAGTTGAAGCAGTGTCTCGTCAAAGCAAGGACACTCGGATCTACTCTCATATCGCGCATGAAGATGTCCGCAGTTGGTGGTCGAGGTTGCGAACGTCACTTTGGTAGGTGCCTCACTTCACAAATGTCCGAGACTTGAAATAACCTACTTCATCAGTCTGATCGAATCGATGGTCCACTTTCCTAATCTTCACATCTTGTCAGCGTCGAGACTCGCAGGTTCCATGAATTTGAACACGCGTGCATTTCACGAACCTGAGATACTGTACAACATGCTTGCGTCTACCAGGTGGAATTCTTCGCTGCTCACCCACGATAGCACAGTAGCAAGGCTCCCACGAGCAAGTGCTCTGCTGATTGCACAAAGGCTCGATCCACGAGCTCTCTGTATCGCAGTCGCAGTCGCAGTCGCAGTCATCATGGTAATGTCCGTAATTGCGGTAGTCATTGCAGGGGCGGTGCTGAGTCGCCTCGACTCTGGGGCCGCTACTTGTAGCTGTTTCGCCACAACAGTGTCGTGTATAGAGGCACTGTTGATATTGCTGCAATAGCCGATCGGACGGTTGAAGAGATTGGACAATCAACCAGTTGAGTTGATGTTCGGGCAACTGGGCTGTGCTCGCCGCGGTTTGCCGGATCTCTTGGCTGTAAGGCTTTCTTCCTCCAGCCGGAACACCGAACGCGGAACGTCGCTCTTCTCTTCCAACATGGAAGATCGTTGACTCCTTACTCCCTATCCGATCGAGCTCCATCCGACGACGGCATCATATTGCAGCGGCCTCCCATCATTCGACATATGCCACTATGGACCCTCTTACCATCACGACAGGCTGCATCTCCCTGCTCAGCGGCCTCACAGCCTTGTCCAAGCAAATCACTACCTTCGCGCTCGTGGCTCATGAAGCTAGGGCGGACATGAACGCCTTTTCCAAGGAAATCGCCTCGCTGACGCTATGCCTGGACGCCCTCCGACAGCCTGATCTCATCCGCTTTTATCCAGACGCTCTGCGTCCGAATCTCACCACAATCATTCGGGAGTGTGACGGAGTGGTTGTTAAAATGAGTGTTCTGCTATCAAAGCTTTCATCGGCTTCCGTGGCTAGAAGGATGCAGTGGTCTTTCGCCGTACGGGACGAAGCGGATCGACTACGCCAGAGCCTCGAAGCCCACAAGTCCGCGCTCCAAATTGCCGTCAGCCTTGTCAGCCTCTCAGCCACCCAATCGCTCCAGAACGACACCTCTAGCATTCGGGTCAAGGCTGCGCTTCTTCCCGGGTTGAAAGAGGACACCGCACAAATTGCGGAACTACGGGCAGAACTCGCGGCCTTACGTATGGACATGAACTTGTACCGTACAGGTCTCAGCATTCCAATGCAACGCTTCCTGGAAGAATCTACGGCATATGCCGACAGCGTCTGCGACATTGCGCCCCCTTTCCGTGAGACCCCTGTTCAAGAGTCGATGCCGCCGCCATTAACAGATGGCTTGGGGCATGCCGACTCAACCCAGCAAATATCTGGTAGGGTGCCCCGCAATATGGACCAGGCAAACAAGACCCTACCAGAGCATATGCTTTGCCAAGATCATCATCATGGCAACGCCAGCGATCGAACAACCATTTACAGCTGCCCAAATAAGCCGCGCCTCGGATCAAGAACTTCGCTCGCGACCGATTCAGAGTCATCTGAAGACTTGCTGGTCCGCAATATCGCAGCCAAGTCTGACAGAAGTGATGGTCTTGCAACAGCGGCCGATGGTACAGGGTCAGAGCCAAAGCCTATGCAGAGATCCTCGCCTACTCCCGAGTCGGTCTTGTCCCGGGACCGGAAGGACGACGATTTCGTGGTCACCAGGAATATTGGCACAGAAAATGCAGTCAGTCAGGGGCGGTCGGGGCTAGACCCTGTGGGACTGAGGCCATTTGTCTCATGCTTAGTGCCGCCGTCATGTAGAGAAAAAGACGGCGACCTGGAATGGAATGCTGACATTGCAATGGAGGTCGATGATCAGCCTAGTCAAACTCTCGAACTGCAGCTGTGGGCAAGCAAACTTCACGCTGCAGTAAGTCTCGCAAGAGTCGAGCCTGTGGGATTTTTCGGAACGGTGTTCAAAACTGGCAGAGCGGTCACCAAGAAAGATGTTACAGGAGCACAAGTTGAAGCCTCCAAGACGCTGCGGGACAGAAGATCACTTGGACTTAGCGATGCTGAGCTACTCCAAGTGCTCATCTTGTCAGACTCCCAATCATTCGCTACTTGCGAATTCTCCGTGGCGCGTTCACTCGCAGCAGAGTCGTTCGAAGGAATGGCAGTGCAAGGCACCCGAATTCTTCAAACTGCCATCCGGATGTATCAGTTCGACGTAGTGGATCTCCTCATTCGACGCATGTGTACGTCAAGACAGGCCGCCGCGCAAGCGCTTATAACTGCGGTGCGCTGTGGTGCATCGCGTGTCATTCGGCGGCTGCTGGAACTTCGAGTCCCCCTTCCGCCCATCACAACCCAAGATGTTTGGCTCGGCTCATGCTATGGTATGTGGCTATTCTACAGCCTGGCCAGCCACTCCTCATTTTGCTCCACGGGCAGCAATACCGAGTTTAGGTTGCAGCTTTATGATACCTTGTGCCCCCAGACGATGATTGTTGGTTTACCGTCTGTCCTAAGCAGAAGGTTGCTCTCTAGTATGTCACAAATGGCGAATACGTCCAAATGGTATTACGGGTTTATTTATGACTTTTCTAGCGAGTATCAGCTTGTACGGAAGCTGCACGAGAACAGCCTGAGACAGTTGGTTGGGCTCGATCAACTGCCGTGGGAGACTCGAAGAGGTGAAGGACCGAGCCACGCGGCGGCTTGCGCTCAGTATCTGGAGTACAAGATTGAGGCCTACGCGAAACAGCCTTGGAGTTCGTACGAACACTATTGGTAGTCTGATGCCGCTCTTCTGCTCGTCGGCACCAAGATTCCGAGACGACTCACTCCGGCACGAATGGTGGTGGATTGAGAAATCCAGGGGAGTCGCCAAAACGAGAAACTCATTGATCAATCGCGGTGTGGTCGGAATGCCGGTCAGTTCGTATCAACCGCGCCAGTGACGGTCGATATTGGTGCTCGAAAGATATATTGTTGAAATAGTCTGTGGTCCGATGGTCGGCACAATGCAAGCGCAGAACGCGAGCACGTCGTCTGCGGTCCCTCATTTCCTCCACTAGTCACAGTTACCGTTACAGTTACAAGTCCCCGGTCAATGCAGCCGCGGGACACTCGCTGAAGTCGTACACATCCCCAGATGACCGCCTCATGGTCTCCTTGCCCAGACGCGTCGACTGGCGAGAGGAAAATTAGCACTTCCTCGCGTCGGACGTCGAAAGGATCTGGGGGGACTTACGTGTAATTCCAGGCGTGCAGCCGTGGCCTCTTGAGTTCTTCCCTCACTCTCGCCACGTATACTCTGGTTTCGTCGGCGGTCCACGGCTCCGGCGCGCCCCATCTCGTCAACAAGAACATGGCCCAGCCGTCGAGGCCGGAGCTCCACTGGGCCATGTTGATCCTCCCGGCATCCTTGAGCAGCTGATCCTTGGGCCACGGTCCGATCGGGCATTTGTACAGTTGTTCCTGAACGTCGACGAAGCCCGCGGCCTCGATCTTGGCTCGCATGGTCAACTGCGTGTCCAGCGGTCGGCCGGCCCGCTGGGCGCAATCGAGAAAAGTCTGACCCCAGCCCGCTATCAGCGAGTCCGGGTCGACAGAGCCGTCGTCCGACAACACCCGGACGTCCATCTCGATCTGCTCGATGTATCCTCCGGGTTTCAAGTTGTCGAAGCATTTCTCGTACACGGACTCCCATTCTTTGTCGGTGAAGGCTCCGAGCATCAGACGCATGTGGATCAGGTCGAACTTCTCCCGCCACGTCCACTCCTCCAGGACGTCGTCGACCTGGAGAAAGCAATTGGGCGGCACCCACGACGACGGTGGCGGAGAAAGGTCGACGCCATAGACCTGTGCGGCGGGGAATTGGTCGGCCACGTCGATGGCCCACGTGCCGGGCCCGGTGCCGATGTCGAGGATATTGTGTGGCTCCGCGACCGGCGACCGAAACAGCGGATTCGGCTGGTTGGAGTCCAAGACCAGGTACAGCAGATGGCCGGCATTGAGGGTCTCGTATTGCTGTTCGTCGGAAGGGCCCCAGTAGTCGTCCCTCAGCGACGAGTACCGGCGTCCATTGATGATGCGCCCTCGGTAGATCGAGGATGAGATGGAGGTGGTTTCGGAGATGTTGTCGCCGTCCTCGAAGGCCGAGTCGACGTCGTCGTCTACATCGACCACGGCGAGTTCGGCCTCGTCAGCCGCCAACGGCAGCGGCGCGGCGGCGGTGGCGGCGGTGGAGCTTCCCTCGGCCTGAGCACGCTCAGGCGACGGCATCAGAGTCGTTGATCGTTAATCGTAAGCTCGCCGGCTGGAGGTCTGGCATCAGACAACAGACAACCACCGTGCGTGATGATACGTATAATGTCGGTATTTGCGAGATCGAATTTTGAGCGCTGCTTTATCTCCAGATGCCTGATCAGAAGAAAAGACTTTGGACGATGGGCGGCATTGCCCCTCCACCCTCCCACCCGCGAGCGTAGTCGGCGGGGCAAGGTGATTAGCTTTCTCACCGGCGTCGCATCGTCGACATTGTCTGCCAATGAGGCCCACGTTCTGCTCCTCCCTCCAAGACAATCACCCACACTACCGATGATGGTGGCAGCCTTGATTAGCTGAAGCGTGCTGCTGTGGTCCGCATCATCCAACGTGCCGATCCGAATTCCAATCCACATTCAGATGCCCTAACACGCGGTACCGGCGCCTCTGTGCCTGTCACAGGTGGCCACGTCCGGGGATCCTCTCGGCTACAGGATCTCTCACCACAACAAGGTCGAGGCGAGGGAACCAGCGGTGGCGGAGGGGCATTCTCGCACACACGCAGAGGGCTAAGAAGCGATCTAGTCGCACCAGCACCAGACGGTAACGGTACTGGGTAGAGTTCTCACTCCAGGGCGGAATTACGAGCGATTCCTCAGCTGCTCGTGAAGAGCAAAGCTGAAAGCTGCAAGCTGCGAACTGCAAACTGCAGGCTGCGGATATCGCGTCTTCCAACCGCTCATCACCGTGCTCTCTCTCTTCCCCTCTCTCTGTGCTCGTGGAGGCGGACATGCATGCCATCTGACCTGAAACAAACAGCACCAAGCATATCCTCCCCATCGTCAATCAGTACCGGACATGGCATCCACCTCCCTCCCCACGAAGGTGCTCGCCGGCGTCACCGTGCCCGACACGCCCCTCATCAGCAAAGCCCTCGACTACACCCGCCAATACTCGACACCAGACACGTACAACCACATCGTGCGGTCCTTCCTCCTCGGCTTCATCATCGCCGACAAGGTCCTCCCGGATCGCGACCGTGAAGCCCACGCCCTCGCGGCGATCATGCACGACCTGGGCTTCCCGCTCGGCCACCCTCCCAACTCGGACATCATCACCACGGACAAGAGATTCGAGGTCGACGGCGCCAACGCCGCGCGCAGGTTCCTCCAGCGCGAAGCCCCCGCCGAGGAGTGGGACAAACATCGCCTGCAGTTGGTGTGGGATTCCATCGCGCTGCACACCATCGGGAGCATCGTGTTTGAGAAGGAGCCCGAGGTCCAGGCGTGCAGTTATGGGATTTGGGCCGACTTCCAGGGCCCGGACAGGGTGCCTGGCGGGTTGTTGACTTGGGATGAATATAATGCCGTGGTCAAGGTGAGTTGAGTTCGATCGCTGCTCGAGATCGTCTTTCCTCGTAGTGTGGCCGAACAAGTCAAAGCAAAACAAGGCATACGCATCACTGGCTGACCACGCCACATCATCATCACCAGGAATACCCGCGCTTGGATCTCATGAAAGGCCTCAAGGCCAACATGTGTCATTTGTGCGAACTCAAGCCCCAGACGACATATGACAACACCGTGGGCGAGTGGGGGGACCGGTACGTCGAGGGGTACAGTCGCAAGGGGAAACTGACGCAGGATCTCCTCGAGACGTGTAACCTCGATGAATTATGATAGGGAGCCACCGTCCGTCACGCCGTGTTAGGCTGGGATCATAATTTTTACCCCCGCCTGTCTCTTGGGCGACTGAGGGATTTAGAGGAGGGAGCTGGAATGGCATGCATGCATGCGTGCGTGCTCTTCGCATCTGGAGAGTTCTTCCTGTCTCCATACCTGGTGATACGAGTACAGTAGCCATTAGCAATATAGAGAAGGCTCCCTCGAGCGCAGTGCCGGTTTCCACAAAGGACAGTATTGTATCGTTACACTCCATCCGCCTCAGTGTTCCAGCCCAAACCGTGGAGATTCCCTAACCGTGACTCCTTGGTCGGGTTGCCTCGTCACATGCTTGCAGGCTGCCCTGCGCGTAACATCTCAAGGCACGTTCAGATACGTATATTCACGCTCACGCAGCAGGCGCTGACGCGATTGTCTCATATTTTATATACGCCTGTACTCTCGAGGCCGTATAGACCAATATCGATACAAGGATGATGATTCCACAGCAGTTGGCAAACGTGCTGCGCCCGTCCCACCTACTATATCTGACTTCGCACCGGCCTGAGATCAGGTACTGTAGACATGAGATGAATATCCATGCGCGAGATATAGTATCTCTCTGGAATGGAATGGCCCGTCCCGGTACAGACATGATTGAATATCAGAACGAATGCATCAATACTAGCTGTTCGTAATTACCTACTTGGCAGTGGTACATAGATCCACTCGGAACTAAAGACCACGAAGCCTCCAGCCCTGTCTTCAGTGGTGCACTGCTCTTGCCGCCCTGTCAATGACAGGCCATGAAGAGGAGCTCTCCCAGGTGGCCGAGTCTGAGACACGGTACTGTAGTGGAGAGAAGAACGAGTCAATCCTATGACTGGCTGGCTGGCGGGCTGGGTGTAAACTCCATATCATGGCCGATCTGCAGGTAGGAGAAGAACTCTACTTTCGCAGATGAATGCCATGACGTGCATCATAGTCGGATTCTCGAGCAAGGGACTGAACGGAGACCCCGGTGACAATATTTGGCAAGCCATGGGAAAATGGAGGACCTGACACCTCTTGTGCAATCACGGGTGATCATGCCACTCCACGGGTCCCTGGCTCCTCTTGTAGTTTGAGCTGGCCTGTGTGCATCTGCGTGCGCCTCATTGTCGGTCCCAGGAGATGCAAGCTTTGCAGGTTCGACTTGATCTGTACTCCGTATAAGCGGTAGACCTCTATGCCGAGCTAATTCCAAAATACTCGTACGACCACTTCCAGGCACGAAAGCTTTGGCGATCATCATCTTTGAAACGTCCCCGTCGGTGAATTACTCTATGCACCTGCCCTGGAGTGACATGCGGCGGTTCTGTCGGTGTTCAGACGTCCTGCAGAGAAATACCATCATATGTCGAGAACCGAAGCTCCTTCCCTCGCTCGGTTGCAGTTTGAAGGGTCGACGTAGGTGTTCATCTCAAACAGAAGCATATGACACTCCAACCCTAAGCCCCGAGCTGTCTGTTCGTGAGTGCAGTCGCGATGCCGTACATCTTGCTGTATGTCTGTAGAATCGGCAAAGTTTGCTGGGCTAGGCACAGCAGTCCACTGCCGGCTTCATCGACACCAGTCCAGGCGAATATTGGTACGTCGCCCGTATGCTTAATTACCTGTACTGGTTTGCTGTATTCTCAACAAGGCCTTGGTCCTTGACTGTACACAAGGGTGTACGAGAGGATAGCGTACGGGTCGACAGGACCTCGTTGAAAACCGTCCAGCTCCAGGGCGTTTCGTGTAGATGAGCCAAATTGTCTCGAGGCATTTGCCATCCGAATCTCAAAGTGAATTAAAGGGGTATGGACTTGCATGGGTCATGGCCGTAGATTATTACTTTGCCAGCAACGTGCGGCAGCTAATCGATTAGGCACTTCGTTGATAGAAGGCCGCAACACAGGCACTTCGTTGATGGAAGGCCGCAACAAAAGCGAGGTGAGGAGTCGTGAAGGCCACATTTCGGCCACAGGCGCCTGACGACTTGCCTGACCGCCTAATTATGAGACCAGATTCTGTGTGTCAAGACAATGCAAACTGTGACCGACAGAGTCCGTCGTGTGACCTACATACATCTCTATTCCGAGCCTGCAAGGCGAAGGCAACGCGGAGGTGGCGCTGGCCTAGCACAGATCAACGCTGAATATGCACTACGAGGTACATAGGGTTGCTGAATTCAAGTTGGACGACGGCCTGCCCTTAGCTGGCAAGGGTGGCTACAGCCAGCACCCATCGCCCATGCCATGCGTGGTCGATTCGCAGCTTGGCCAAAAGTCCGCTGTGCTTGAATGATCGAGACACTCGTGAGAACCGGCCGCATACTAATTTCTCATCAGGGATCGCAGGCATACAAGGAGAGCAGGAAGCCATGTACCTAGTAAATCAAAAATCCCAGATCAAGACGTCCACGGAGAGGAAATGGTGAGTGAGTGAGGCCAAGGTGAGCAAGATGCACTATGTACTGTAATCAATCAGTTTTCAGGTCTCAAAGCACACTCTCTGTCAAGCTAATGAGCAGCTCGGCTGGTGGTTGCTGTACATTCACTGTATGTACTCCGTACGAGTACTTGGTAGCTTTGAACCGTGTACTCCGTACATAGCACACTGACCCAGCGAAGGAAGTCCTCGACGACCGACTGCACGGACAGCTGACAGACATCCGAATCACTGTACGGCAGCTTGTCCTCGAGCAATACCACATCTTCGTCTTTCTGTCCTGTGCCAAATCTGCTATTCACACGTTACGTGTCCGGCCAATGCGTGAAGCCTGATCTGGCGAGATCTGGTGGTCAAGTCGCGAGTGACCCTGCCGCTGGAGAAGGATGCTTTTGGACCGGAAGAACCATGTGCATACGGGACCTTTTTGGCATGAGTATTTTGGAACACTATATTCAGCCCGGTGCGGAATATCTTCTGCAACTCAAAGAGCCATTTCCAAAACCCGCCCGGTCCCATGGTGAGGAACCTTGAATTCGAGCCTGACTTCGCCCCGACATCCTCGGCAGCTCATAAGTCACCGTTCTACCTTCTTGTAGCACGCTCCAGCTACAGACACCACATCATCCCGTCAACCACCCCCTAAACGACATACCTAAACTGCTTGTCATTCCCGGATTCCGAGTGGTTCTGAAGGTGCACGGTGTCGCGGTCCCGTCCATACTTCTCATCACGCTTCTTGTTGGCGCGATGCAACAGGCCCATCTGCATGACGCTCGTCACCACGACAAGCAGACACGCGCCGCAAGAAACCCACATTCCCTTGCGATAGTACGGCCCTTCGCTCTTGGGGAAGATGTTGGTTCCCAGGACCGGGCCGCACTGGCCTCCCGTGGCGAGAATGGCGAGAGCGACCGCCCGTTTGGAGTCTGTCGCATGTGTGTTGCCCACCCAGGTCAGCGTCATGGCCACGGAAACGAAGATCAGGACCGCCAGGAACAGTGCAAAGTAGCGCGGGCCGGTGGATGAGGTGGTGCCGAGAATGATGTAGCCCACTGCCGCCAGGAGGGCCGGGGTGGCGACGAAGATTCCACGCATCTGAACTCGGTCGGAGATGAAGGCCGTGCCGACGATGGCGAACCAGCACAGCACGTAAGGCGGAGCGGACATGCCGTTCGACTGAATCGTCGAAAACTCGCCCATCTCGGAGATGATCGTGGGCACGAAGAGCGGGAGCGAGGCGAAGCAGACGTTGCAGCCGAAGTACATCAGTGGAGGGAGATAGGCTGCACAGCAGGTTAGTATCAAGCATGACGCACGTTGAGGGTGGGAGAATCGAGCTCCCTAGGCAAGAGTGCCACTCACATCGGTAGTCGATCAATCCTCCTAGCACTTGCTTCCATTGCAGGCCCTTCTTGCCGGATCTGTCACCAGGTTGTCTCAGAGACAAATCCACGGCGATCTCTCGCTCTCTCTCATTGAGGAACTTGCAATGATGCGGCGAGTCCGGCAGCCAGAACCACGCCACGACGGCCAAAAGACAGGTCGGAACGCCTTCGACGATGAAAAGAATGCGCCATGGGCCAATGCTGCCTTTAGCTTGAGAGATGCCGTACGCCAGCGCCGAGCCGTATGCGTTGGCGGCTGCTGAACCGGAGAGGAAGATGCCGGTACGCAGACCGAGCTTCTCGCGCGGATAGAAGAAGCTGAGATAGAGAGGCACACCGGGGCCGTACGCAGCTTCGAATATGGCGAGGAAGACTCGACAGATCATGACGCCAGCCCAGGACGAGCATGCCGCTTGCAGGGTGGAAACCACGCCCCAGCCGAAGACGACGAAAGCCACCCAGGCGTGTGGTGGGAAGGCTTTCCAGCCCATTTGTGTCCATTGGGAGAGAATGTCTGCGCGGGGGAAAGCGTCAATTGAGGGTTATCAGGCCGCTGTGGACGGGAATATGAAGCCTTGTCGGTCTGGAGAAATTGGGTCCGCACTTACAGGCAATGTAGAATGTGGTTCCCAACCAGTCATACCGTCTCCCCGACAGATCGATGTCGTCTTCCATACCAGAGATTCTGGCGTTGCCCAAATTCGACCGGTCAAGCACCGAGAGTGAATAGAGCACAAAAATCAGGGGCATGAGATGCCAGTCGAGCTTGCGAATGACGGCATCTTCCTCCTGCTTGGTGTACTGCGGCGCGACACGGGGGTCATATGGGTGCGTAATGTCATTGTGTCCATGGGGGACATCCTCCGCGGTCAAGACCGTGGGCTTCTCATCGGACGAAGACGCGTTCGACGAGGGCGAGTGGATGGCTTCTATGGGAGTCGGCCCCGTGGCAGGCTTCTCGCTCATTATGTCTTTTGACTCCATGTTGGCTGGACAAGGCTTACACCCTCAGATGTGACAATGAGCTCAGCAGCGGAGGGCAATGTAGCACGAGGAGAAAGGGGGTGCGAAGAGGTAGAGTTACAGTCGCGCAGGGTCTGGGTGGTCCAACCTTTTTATCTAGATGCAAGCGAGACGACCTTTCCCAGTCGCGTAGCAGCGATCCATCTGGGTCAACTCGCTCCCATGCGGTTGGGATCACCGGTAGATGTTCCTACGGGCGACAGTTGCTCATCTCCACCACCGAGACAGGGTCAAAGGGCAGCATTCGGCGTGGATCACCGCTGACTGCCGGTGGAAGTCATGACCGATGGATCTACGAAGCATCCGAACCGCTTCGCCTTAGGCAGAAAGAGTGACTGCCGAACCGGACAATGAGCGGCGATCTCTGCATAAACTCGTACGAGTAACAGCCCGGTGCCAGTCCTTGGAGAAAGAACTGAGCTGGATGTTGAGGTGGATGTCCGGTGCGGAGGCCTTGATCTCATACCCCGTGTCTCCAGGCTGCGTAGTGCCTGGGCAGCCGACGGGATTGGGCGGCGAGGCAAGGAACTGGGGGGCGACTGGGGGCGCCACTGGGGAATTAGGGCCCCCGAAGGAGCTTCTCCACGGCGTGTTCCCGTGTCTGCCCGATTTGGCATTGCTAGGCTTCTCCAAGCTTCCAAGCCACGTTTCTTAAGCATGCTTGTTCCCAGTCACATTCTGGGATGAACCATGGCACGAGCGTGAGCCTGCTTCCAACCGGGCGAGACTTTGACCGAGCACGCGAGTGCAGCGTGGAAGCGTGGCAGCGTGGCGAGAGTCTAGACCGAGGCACTACGTTTATCCAGACACGCAGAGTCTTGCTTTGGTGAGGACGGTCTACTCGTATCGTCAGCAGACTGAGCCCAAGAGATGACTGTGGCGAGTAGAGGATGGGTGATATTGACGAGGATCATGAGATACAGAAATCCACGACGACCGGTGGTCAGCAACTTGCTGACTTCCGTCTCACTTGACAGGCAGGCAACGTGTACCTCGTAGTGCCTACCTGTAGCATCTACCCGACCAGCAATGCACAGATCATCGTTGAGAGTGTCTCCAACCAGCCTCATCGCTCCAGAACAGCAACCAACACTCTAGCCGGCTTGGTACCCATGACTTAGGGCAGCGGCATCCTTCTCCAAGAGTCGTATTATATTCTATCTCAGCAGCTTCGTCTGTCCTTCCTGTCTCAGCCGTCAGCAGTGAGGCAGCTCAACGAAGGGCCCAGGTGACAATCATTCTTAGAAACCAGAGATGATTCCCAATGCCCAAGGTGAGCCTTGACAAGCTCGACATCTGCGGTGCACTTATACCTCAGAGTCGATCAGTCCACAACTTATACCCTTCTGTGCCAACCTACCTCCCGCCAACCGACTCGGCGAGCAGACCACCTGAGATGGCGAACCCAACCCACCAGAATCCCTTGCCAAACCACCACCAACAACTCGCGCTCTCGCCCAACTGCACCCTGTATATCATGGTCGCCAACGCGACAGACGAGCCCCCCACACCCAGAACGTAGAACCACACCGATAGCTCAGCCATCACGCCACAGATGACCAACAAGAGTGCCATCACGCCCAACAGGGCCCAGAGAACCTCTTTCATCCACCCCCGACACAGCACGGCAAGCGACTTGATCCCGAACTTGATGTCGTCGTCACGGTCCTGGTGCGCGTACACGCTGTCATAAATGACCGACCACAAAACGCACGCCCCGAAAAGACACACAGCAGACCAGTCGACGCTAACATCCCATACTGGGCTCGCAGGGACGGACCCAGCGGCGCGTGCAGGCGTACACCAGCCAGCAGCAGTCCGAAGACGTGCGGGAAGTAGATCAGAAAAAGGCCCGCAGGGGGGTTCAACCGCGCCAGCTGCACGTAAGGAACCCACGAGGCGGGGAGGCGCGTCACCCAGCTGGAGATGGAGTTGCCGCCGTACTGGTGCGCGAGGGAGTCCGGGGTGGTGGCCGGTCTGGCTTCCTCCTTCTCGTCTTTGTTCTTCCCCTTTTCATGCGCTGTCGCTTTGCTCGTCGCCAAGGCGGCGATGGCGGGATTCCTGACCATGGCGAACGTCCGGATCAGGTCAGGTCAGGTCAGGTCAGGTCAGGTCAGGTCAGGTCAGGTCAGGTCAGGTCAGGTCAGGTCAGGTCAGTTCAGATCAGTTCAGATCAGATCAAATCGGTGAGGACGGGAGTGCCGACCGAGTGTAGCTGTCAGACTTTGGACGTGAGACTCAGTATCCTCCACGCGGGCATCATAGATATAGGCAAGCACACAGAGGGAACACCACCGTGTAGAAGCTAAACACACATCGTGTCTTCATACCTTGACCCATTCAATTCCCCGTGCCTCCGGAGCCGAAACAGAAATGTCGTTCGCATCGCATTGCATTGCAGTGGTCTTGGCCTTTTGCGGCCTGGCCAGCGAACAGTGTTCGTCCGGAGGATATCTGCTTTGAGTGCGGCGGAGGGATTGCGCTTCCGCTTCGAGAAGATCCAGGCCCGCGACATGCAATCAGGCACTGTAATAACGGCGCGGAGGTATATCTGTTGCACAGGAGATAGACAGACAAGACAGACCAACCTCTACTCGCCGGGGTCCTGTGCATCAGTGTTTGGACGGTGGTGGCGTGCAATTTGGCCTCACCGTGGTTATCAGTAGATGTCACATGCTTGGTCCGAGCACAGTAGTTGGAACGGATGTAGTACAGCAGTAGAGGAGACATTCAAATGCGACGCTGAAGAAGTGCTTTCCCCGACGGCGTATACTTGCAAGCTTGGCTGCAGCTCAATACACGGCGAGGACAGAAGCGCGCGACAGACGGCTGAAGTATATTGGATGGATATGCATGTACAAAGATTAGATGGTCGGTAGTCCCGTCCCAGAATGCTAGGTACTCCCTTTTCTTCAGCCCATGCCAACATATTTGAACCACAGTGGCCGGCAGTCTTCCCGCTGTAGCCACGGTTCGCCTCCGTAAAATTGCCCGGGTGTGCATCCCGAGCACTTCGGGGAGTTCGGGCAGTTGTAGAACGGGATATGGTTGTATCCGATATCCTTGAACCTGTTGCTCGTTAGTCTCTGTGTTATATCCTCAAGCCAGAGCAGAAAGGCCGTCATACCAATGGATCCTGCTCGCATCCTCAAACAAGCCCAGAGCAATACTATGCACCGGCGCGTCCCCCCATCTCTCGTAAAAGAACCCTCCGGTCCGGTCCAGATGCGCAAAGTAATCTTCGTACGCTTGGGACCGCCAGAACGACATGTCGGCGATCTCGAAATTGGACCAGAAGTGACACGTGCTGTAGCCGTGCGCCTTGATATTATTGTCCGGCCGGCGATTGTTGTCTACCAGCCAGGCCATGGCATTGTTCTTGTGTAGATAGTCTGGGTGCGAGGCCAGGAACTTGATGGTTTCGGGCCATAAGGAGGGAATGGATTCGGGGGAATCGAACAGGTTGATGTTGAACCCGTAGGTTTTGTTGTGGTCTTGCATATACCGGAACACATCGTAGTCGACGTGGCAGAAGAATTTGACCTTCGGTTCCACGCGCCAGTAGTACTGTGTATTTTCAAGAGCGGGATGCCGGTAGAACATGCCGCTGTTCCATCTGCACATCTGATGGTAGGATTTGAGTCCTGCATATTGTACGTCGTTCTCTTTCAGGATCTTTGCGGATTCTTGGTAGAGTTCCTCTGACACCCATGAAGGCATTTCCCAATGCTCCTTGGGGATGACGTGGTATGAGCATTTCGCTTTGGTCACTGCTTGGGTTTGTTCTTTGAATTCGTCGGTGAAGGGGACGTCGTTGAAGAAGGTCCAGGGGTAGTTGAATTTAGAGTTCCACGTCTCTTCGAGTTGTTTCATCGTGGGAATAAGTTCTTGGAGTTCTTCGTTCCGGACGAGTGAGAGGAGTGTGGCGTTGATGCGTGCTGAATTGACGCTGTCGGGTGCATAGTCGTGGTCTGTATGCCGCCATAAGGGTTCGGGTGGCTCGCCGATTGCTGCGAGAGATGTCAGTATGGTCGCGTGCATGGTTGACGGTCATCGTACGCTCTAGTAAGGGATCTTGCTCCCAGTTCTCGATCTTATCGCCATTCCCCGTCACTGTGCCCGGAGGCTGTATCGTTGGGACCGGCCGCAAGTACTGGTAAATGAGGAAGAAGAAGAGGACGACCGACAGGGCTCCCAAGAACCGCACGGGCTTCGCAATGGCCATTTTGTGAAGCGGCTGTTAGCCATCAGCCATGACGAAGAGAGAGCGAGCTCTGCCGAGCGTGGTGTGCAAATGAGATAATTGCCTCGCACCAAGAAAAGAAGAGCCACGCCGTGGAAAAATTGTTTGATCGATGGTTGAACCTTCGCGGTGGCTCACTCGACACGCCATGGGTACGTGGCTTGTATGTAGACCCGCTTTAACTACCCCGGCGAGCCGGGCCCTGCTGCTAGGCGCCCACAATCCTTCCAGGCGTGCCAGGGTCCCCCAACGCGGATCTCAGGCACCAACAGCCTCCCCCACCAATGTAGATGTCGAGTTTGCTCGAAAATTTCCGTCCACAAGCCAGAGACCTCAGCACAACAGCAAGACAGCACATCTACCTTGTCGATGCAAAGTCGCTGAGGTCGCAAGGTCAACAACAACACCAACACCAACAGCATGGAGATCCTCCGCGAAGCACCCAAGCCATCCTCCTTCGTCCCCCTCATCGAGCATCAGTCCAGCACTCCCGCCTCGTTCTACACTGGCCCGCCCGTCCTGCACTACTACAGCGACAGGAGCAAACTGGTCGTGCTGGAACATGAAGCGCAATCGATCCCAGCATTAGCACCCCTGCTCGAGGCATCTGCGCCGCAACCAGATCCTCAACCTCAAGCCTCGACCACAAACGGCACGTCCGACACCAATGCGACAGGGACGCAGAGAGTCATCACCGAGCTGGACGTCTACGTCACCTCGGACAAACTCCTCCTGTATCAAAATGCCGTGAACGTCGGTCTTGCAATACCGTACCCGTCCATTTCATTACACGCGATCCAATCCCTCCCCTCCCCTGCCCCGGGCGAACAACAGGGCCTCTACATGCAGGTGCTCTCAAAGACCCCGGAAGCAGGTGAAGACGAAGACCCAGAAAGCATATCCCTAACAGTGATCCCCACGGCGTCCGCGCCGCCGCAAGTCACGTCCACCGCGTCAGGGACGACAGAGACGGGACTTGAAAGCGAGGACGAGAAAGAACAGACGCCCGTGCTGGCCATGTTCAACGCTCTCTCCGCTTGCTCCAATCTTCACCCGGACCCGCTCGAGCCCGGCGACGACGACGACGGGGACGACGATGCAGGCCCCGGCGGAAGTCGACTGTTCAGAGCGGGTCTTGCGTTCCCCGGCGCCAGCGATGGTGGATTGCCACCCGCGATGCCGGGCAGTGGAGGGTGGATCACCGCGGACAATATGCACGAGTTTGTCGACGAGGAAGGAAACTGGATCGGTGGGGATGATCAAGGGGAAGGCGAAGACGAGGAGGAGGAGGGGAATGAGAATGGAGATGGGGCGACGGCTGGTGGTAATTATAGCCCTCTAGGCCCTGGCGCTGGCACAGTCCGACCACGAGACGATGGCCAGCAGGGCAACGGAGCTGACGACAACACGAAATGGAGATGAACAGACTAGGGCCGATGTGCTTCACTGGTTGATCCATCCATCGCAGGCTGAACTGAGAATCCAGGATCGAAGACTTCGACAACCGGTATGCATGCATGCATGCCTGCCTTGCAAAGATCGCGGCATATGTATCAATAGTCCTGGACCGGAATGACTAAAAGCAGGAAATGTAAAAAGGCACCTAGCCTAGTAGTGCATAGATACCCATGATGCTCGAGAACATGATACCGGCCATATCACTTTCGGGCTGGTACGTATGCTTTCTGTAGCAACACCTACGATTGATAACGCGTCACAGCGATTTGGAGCCGCGCTTGTCACGGGCTTCATGGCATCATGCCCGTGATCGACATTGCAGTCCGTCGCACTTGGTCTCCTGTCGCAACCTCGACAGCTTGTCAACCAGTGATCGCGCTTGATGTATCAGATAGTGCCAATCCTCCTTGTGGATGGAAAGGCGCCTTCTAACGACTCCGCCAATAGCTCAAACCGTTCTCCAACCTCAAATTCCCCCGTGGCACCAACTGCTCGTACACCTGTGCTGGAACTTCTCGCCACAGCTCTCGTACCCACGATGAGAAATCCGACATGTTTCTTAAACTCATTGCGAACTTTCGAGATCTCCTGGCCCAGCGACGTGTCCTCGTCGAACACGAACGTCGAGTAGCCTTCTCCCACTCCGTCGTCGTCGTCATCCTCGTCTGAAGACGATGCGAAGTCTCCCGCGCTGGTATTCTTGCCGCCTCGCCGACGACGACTCTGTGCCGAGATGAAGCTGCTGGCTTCGAAGTCGCCTTCGTGTCGCTCCCGTGGGGCCGCTTGCATCCCCGTGTTGGTCACCGCCGTTGTTATCATGTCGGAGAAGCGGATGCATAAGTCGAGGACAGAGATCAGGGAGTCGCGGAGGGGTTTCATCCGTTCACTGCTCAGACAGGCGTGTTCTAGCGCGAATATGTACCGGCCGTGGATCGAGATCATGTCATCGAGGCTGTTTGTTGATGCGGATCGTAGCCATTCGCGCATGTGGGATGTCAGAGGCTGAATGACGCAGCTTGTCAGATGAGTGTAGAGAACATTGACGAAAAGTAAAATTTGCCAGTACACAAGCCGCGCCAGATTTGTGTCGGTCTGATTGTCTATGAGAGGCATGTGCTGGATGTAGAAATTGGCTCTCCGCTCTAGTTGGTGTTTAGCGCGACGGACTTGACTCAACGTCAGTGCGATGCGTTGATAACACGCTATCGAAGTTGGGAGGATGATGTTGGCGAGAGGCCACGCGAGATGGTAGGATATGGACACAGCGGCGAGAATCTTGACGGAACGACGGCGATTCTCCATCGTCCTCGAAGAGGTATATGCTGTCTGAATAGTGATGGCCTTGGCATCCACGCAGTTAATATCGTTATATGCCTCGGCCAAGAGGTCACTGAGCAGAAAACGATCGTTCCACATATCCAGACAATGGTCGATTTGCTTGAACATCTTGTTCTCAATCGCGTCGAGTATGACCCCATCCTTACCAAGATATAGGTAGTCGAAGGCGTCCAGGAGTTTTGTTAGACCGCAGCTAGTTTCCAGAATGTGTTTAAGCATGCTTGTGGAGCTGTTGAGAAGAGCACTAAGATGCCGCTCGAGAATCATGTCAAAGGTAGCCGAGAAGGGCAGCGGCGAGTTCGCGATCAGATTTGCGGCCTCCAGTGCAGCAGCAGCCACTCCCAAATCACCAGCTTGGTCGTCTAGAGGCACGGCGTCCAGATGTTGCAGATGTTGCAGAAAGGCCGCTGTCTTGCCGATCGTGAACATCTTTGCCGTGAACTTCTTCAGAAATGCTGGTACCACATCGGGTGAGTTAGATGTTAAGCTGAACCAATCATGCCACAAGCTGCTCTTTTGCGGCGGTTTTTTGTGGTTCTCAGCGATGAAGAAAGCTTTCGTCTTTGCGATACCGCCGGTGTGCAGCCAAGTGTCGATAGATTTCGCATGAAGCGTAAGAGCAGAGAGGAAAATGGGAAGCAGAGATTCCACGTCGACGATGTTGCAAGATGACTGCGCAATATCGACGGCATTATGGATGGCATCTAGGACAACAACCGGGTCGTTTTTGGTCAGTTGCGAAGTGATGGTTTTGAGAGCTTTCAGTGGAAGACTCGCCCTCTTAACCCTTTGTAACACCTGGAGTAGGCTGACCACTCCAGTATGCGAACTCTGATGCAGGATCCCAGTGTGCTCTTGAGATATAGTCCGCTCAAAATCCGCGAGCATCTCGCTGATTTCGCTGTGAACAAGTTGCATGACACTTGTGTCCTGACGGCCTCGCAGCCATTGGCGTATTGGTTGAATTTCTGCAGCGATATCTGCGGCTTCCTTCAATATTGATTCAGACGTGGCCGATTCTAGGTGCCGGATGCGGTACCGAGCGCTGGGCTCGAAACCGTCATCAGAACGCGTGAAGACCGACGTCGGCAGGCCGCTGAACATGAACAACACTTCTCTAACAGCCTGCGTCTCCGTGATTGTGACATCGTCGCCAGGCGTCCGCCAGAATTGGGCGGCTTCTAGCTTTGAGGCTACTTCGACGGTAGGTGCATCGAATATGCTGCCCTCATCCAACTTTTCGGCGTGTCGCTGTTTTACGCTGGCCGGCGAAGTCTGCGTACTCGAAGCAACAACTTCTTCCTCCTCGTCGGAGCTGAAGTCAGAATACTGCGGAACTTGCCAGATCGGGTCTCCCCGATCAATAGGATCCTCAGCCTCGATATCGTGCCACTTCAGCACCGGTTGGACCGCAGAATCAGGTCTCAGCTTCTCCAGATCCTGAACCCGACTGTACTTCACCGGATCAACTGATAAGTGCAACAATAAGTCTAAAACATCAGGCAACCACTTAATGTCCCCATGGTCCCGATTTAGCTCGACGCGTCGTGAGAACAGTTCGCCAGCCACATCGTCGCGATTGAGAACCTGGAATTTTTCCTCCAAGCCGATGAGCTTTTCCGTCACTGCAAACTGGTTCGTCCGTCCGTAACTGTGGTGCTTGACGCGCCGGGCGATGCTGTCCTTGTGTTTGGCGACGGTTGTAGAACTAGTTGCTGGCGGGATGAATGTAAGGGTGAGGGCATCGACCCAGTTGTTCACGGTGGTCGTAGAAGCCATGGTAGCTCCTTTTCTGTTGTCAGCGTAATTTGCATTATCTGGAAATAAACGATTCAAGCGCGATTGAGAGGGCAAGAGGCGCCTTCTTCAGTATGCCAAAAGAAAGAAAGTGTGGTTTAATGTCGAAGAAACACAAACGCGTCTGCAACTGCTAGTGTGACAAAATGACGCTGCATGACCGTCACATAGAATACTTGAGCACGCGAAGTACCCGGAAGTAGCACTTCTCTTTATCGTCATTACAAGATCTGGTATGCCATGACTGCGTCCAATCACATTAAACAGGCTTCGGGATAACTTCGGGTGTAAGCAATGAGCCCAACATCATTCACTTTCGCTTCAATTTCAACTTGGCTTTTTGTCGTACTGAAGACTAGGCTTGGTGCTAGACACGATATACGTCTCGCTTGCCCACGTGGTGTTTCCATCCTTCTGAGACCACCTTTGCCAACTTCTTTCAGTCGATTGCGTGCTTTTCCCCTTCGCGGCGGATGAAAGCAACAGAGAGGATACCACAGTTGCACACGCGCCCACATCCCCACGACACATGGCTGGTAACGCCTCCAGCATCACACAGCTTCGACTGCCTTCGGTCGGTGCTGATCCAAGTTTTTCGTAGGGTCTGACTCCCACTCTCGGTTGTGTTCGGTCCCTCGACTCAATTTGTACGACTCTTTGCCCTTGTACTGCGCGGTATTCCAGTTATGTGCCCGCTGCTTGACCCACTCATCGGCGTTCAGAAGAGTTTCATTAGATGACTTCTCCAGCCTCGCCACGTCCTCGTCTGAAGGATACTGGAAAAGATCGCGCAATTTCACGCTCGAGTTCGGACGTGAAAAGTAAACCACGCTATGTCGCATGCAGTCCCCCTGCTCTCCGGGAGGCGCCACGACGCGGTGGACCGCACTGTACAGCCTCCCTCCCAGCAGCTTGATCAGACTGTCGCCCAAGTTGATCACCGCACAGTCAGGCCGAGGGCGCACGTACTCCCAGTCTCGCTTGTTGGGCGCAAGCACCTGAAGCCCGCCTAGCCGGTTGAACAGGACGGTGACGCTGCCGAAATCGGTGTGTTCGCCGAGAGTGATGGTCTCGGCTGGTCTGATTGGGGGTGCACAGGTGACACGAGCCTGGTCTACTGATGGCTTCTCAAGCTCGTGGAGGGACTCCAACAGACCCGCTGGCACACCCAGCGACTTTCCGAGCGAAGTCGTGATGGTGTATATGATTTGGTGACATGATTTCATGAACGTCTTGAGCTCGTCGAAGCGGTCCAGGACCACTTGGGGATGATGGCCCGTCGCCGTTTTGGGCGGCTTCCCATTCGCAGATGCTGGCTGCGGGATGCCCAGGACCTCGTCCTTCGAGACGTTGTAGAACTCACTGTGGTCCTTTGTGCCTTTGTCATCGACAAACATGGCGCCGGATCGCTTATAGCCGTAGTAGTGGCCCGTGGTGCCCATGTCGTACTTGAGCTTCTCGTCCAGTGGCAGAGAGAAGACGGAGTCGGCAAGGTTGAACATGAAGTGAGAGTCCACATGGTGGTTCGACAGGTAGAAGAAGCCATAGTTCTGGCACGAGTGAAGTAGGATTCGAGCTTGCTCTGGGTCTCCCTGGGCCAGAAGATCGAAATCGACGGTGGCTATGTCGGCCACTGGCACGTCCGAAGGAAAGGGAGGTATATTGTTAGCCATTTGGAGTACTGCCGACCTGTCTCTAGTTTAGGCCACTGTCGTTAATTGTATAAAGTCTGAGTCGGGTTGACAGTTTCATCGTAAGGAGTCACGTTCAATCTCAACAGAAGTTGCGAAAGTCGATGATGTCGGCCACATCTAACCCTCTTCCCTTGGAATTCGGGAAAGGCGGGGAGGCGTCGTAACACGTTCGGCGATTTTCCGGGGAAAGGGATTCGGTTGGAGATGATGCAGACGGAGTGACGATCCTCTGGGGTGACTGGGTCGAGAACGCGGGGACAAGGAGCAAGTCAGCGTCCGACGGTCCATAGGTATCCAAGGTACCCTTTATAGGGGGTCAGATAGTGCCGAGTGTACCCATATCCGAGGTCGTGGCATTTTGTCAAAACTTGGTTGTCCCTAAAACGAAGGAGAAGTCTATGGGAATCGGGGATGTCGAGGAGAAGCTGAGGAACCTGGCACTCATAAGAGCATAGGACGACGCTCCGAATGACGTTAGGCGAGCATTGCCCCAGCACCTACGAGTACGGGTCACCCAGTGGGCGCCCAGTCTTGTTGAAGGCGGTGACTCGTGGTACGGCGGACGAGCATGAGAAAGAAAGCCACTTCCATGATCCTGATTCTAAGACGCTCTTGGATCACTGATCTTCGTGCACACTCGTAATCCTCGAATTCACCGGAGCGACAGCTCATAAAGGCAATAAGGCCAGGCTCTGGAAGCCTCGTACGATGCTGTCGAGACTGCCGGGTGTCTTTTTGCTTGGATAACTGGCTGCTGGCTGCAGAGATTGCTAGAAATGCAGCCTGTTTGAACGGATTGCTGCGGATGGGCTTGGGCCACGGCTCTGCACCTGGCACATTTGTAGCTTGCCTAGAGACACTGCTCGAGAATATCGTGGTTCAGCCATGTAGCCAGAAGCAAGAACGGTTGCAAACAAGCTCGCCAGTCCGCCGTAGATCCGAACGTTCTTGTTCTTGTAGGTGTCACCCCCGACAGCGTTGCCCCTATATTGCTTTCCATGCTACTCTAGTGCTTTTGTGGCTGCCACGTATCTCGCCATGTATGCCATCCCGGAGACATAGTTGCCGAAGAATCCAGATACGTGACCAGTGGCCTCGTCGATCAGCACAGTAGAGCCCTAGACACGCCAGTACTCGGGGATGCTAGTCTCATCGCGATGCTCAATCGCATGCATCAGGCCTACCCAAACGGCGGTCATGAGAGCACCAGAAGCACACTGGTAGGATTTGGGATAACTGGCACACAGTCTCTGATGAGACAAGCCTCCTCGGAAAGAGCTCATTTCAAATGTCCACGAGAAGTCATGTCATGAAGCTGTGAAGTCTCGATTGGGAGACCATTAGAAAGAACACGTGCACTTCCGTCGCAACGAGTGTGAGTGTGACGGCTGCCCACGAAGCAAGGTATACAGTACAGTGACTAGTTTTCTTGGCACTGAAGCTCCGAGTTGGAGAAGCTGCGTGTCGTTGCGTCAATGAGCAGCACAAGCACGAAGACCGACACGAAACGAGTCGTGCAAGCTACTGGGCAGCAAGTTCAACAAAAGCACCCCAGCATGCGCCAGACCAACAGTCCCAGAAGGCCGTGATATCGTCCATCATGAAGAGAGCCTCCAGACCGCTTTCTGCGCGAAATGTCGACAGCTTCCTAGATGATACCTTTTTCTTCTGCCCCTCTTGCACGACATGGCGCACGTCGAGGCCTCTGCGAATCCGACGAACAGCCAGCACCAGCACCAGCACCAGCCCCAGCGCCCGTCGTTCCGCCTCGACTCTCACCTCCACCACGGCCGTTAATGGCAGGATACCGATCCCGCCTCGGTACAAGCCTCTGTACGATGCGCTTGTCGGCGTGCAAAAGAGAGCCTCGGCGCAGGTGAATCTGAGTAGATTGCAACTCGCGCTGCAGGGGCTCGAGTCCGACACACCCGTGACGAGGGTCGCGGTCTTAGGGCTGAATGTGCAAGACACGGCGAGGAGGCTCGTGAGGTTACTGCTCGCCGACGCGCTGGAGGGGGAAGGAGGATGGGAGAAAGAGCTAGTACCATCACAATCACAATCACAATCACAGGCAGGGTCAGAACAGGGGACTGAGGACTACAGTCGAGGGTTGATGATTCGGTACGGGCACCCACGCAATTCGAACCTACCACGGCCCAAGACGAGCATTCCGGTTCTGTATGTGCCTTCAACGGTCCTGGACCGCAACAACGTCGAGATTCTGGTGTCGAGCATCAGTAGTCCGCGGACTGGTGAACTTCTGCAGGCCGCCAGGACGGTGGCCTCGGACGCGTTCTTGTCGCCGTCGATCGGGACGCCTACGGCCGCGACGGGCAGACAAGTGACGATCGCGCAGCCCGTTCACAGCTCCTTGGTGGTGACCAGGGGACTGGACGAGCTGATGCTGGCGGCGGAGTTGCTGGCATCTACAAAGTTCACGGCACCGGAAGACCGAGAGTCTGTTCGCTTGGTCGTGAACTTGGAGGAGACCAAGGACAAAAACGCCGGACAAGTCTTCGTGGTGGATGTAAGGAAGGCTGAAGAGGGGCTTGCTGCGATCCGGAGGTCGATAGGAGAAGCCACTGATTACGAGCACAAATGGGTGGACTCGGGCATGCCATCTCTATCGAGCTGGCTTACAATGGCTTCGGCGGCACGATCAGAGGGACAAATTCCGCCACCTGTACAACGGTTGATATCTTCTTTGCTGACAGCCGCGACTACCAATCTACAAGCTCAAGCTGCTCTAGAAGCACAGACGAATGCAGCCGGAGCACTGAGTCCCGCCAGCCGAGCAAATCTCGAGGACGCCGTGGAAGAGTTCTCCCGCAACGCCCATCAAGAGCTCCAATCTGGATTGGCCTCGGCTTGGGACTCACGGAATTGGCGAAAGCTCGCATGGTACAAACTGTTCTGGCGCGTCGACGATGTAGGCCTGATCATCGCAGACCTGGTCACCAATGCCTGGCTGCCGCGCACAGAACGGGCCGTCTATGAGCTATCTGGTCGACTGTCTCAGGCGGGCATTTCGCCAATGGAGTCACAACCGGCCCCACCGACTTTGACAGCATCAGAACCAGCGGGGCGTAAGAAGAACGAAGTTGAGCCGGTCCTGCAAGCTCAAGCCTACGTTGCAACAGAGCCTCCAGTGCAGCCAGTACTGGTGAATACCACTGGGACGACCGAGGTTAAAATGGCTCCGATCCCCCGACCACTTCCTTTATCATCGTCCATATCCCGGACACGGTCCGAGCATATGGCTCGCGCGATTGCAGAGTTGACCAGCACCGCCCAGCAAATCGTGCTCAAGACCGCTTCGCTCGCAGGGCTTTCGGGTGGCCTGTCGGTCCTGACTTACCTCTCCATCACACCGGGAAGCATGTACGAAGCCGGCACAATAGCCGCGCTGGGCGTCACCTATGCGCTGTGGCGTATGCAAGGTGACTGGCAGAAGGCCACAAAGTGGCTCGAGGATTCCTTGTACGAGGAAGGCAGGACCGTGATCAAGGGCATCGTCAGGAGGATGAGGGAGCTGATTGAGAACAGCAGTCGCGTCGTTGAGGATGAGGTCGAAGTACAGAGTCGACGGCAGGCAGAGGACGCAGTAATGAGGGCCAAAGACGAGCTACACCGACTGCAGAAGTAGATAGCGTCTGGGGTCGCTGGCTGGTTCATAGCGTACTAGTAACTCGTACCCCCCGCTGAAATTATCACATGTTGCTCAGCCAATCTCGACGGCGTCGTCAGGCACACCACGCCTGCTCTTCAGCGTCTGCGCCCAGAACTGCATCATGGGAAGAACCTCTTCTCTGTTCTTGGGCATCGAGTCATCCGCTTTCTTCCATCGATGGTACTTCACATGCTCGTAGACCGAGTTGACGCGTTTGAGAGGGCTAGAGTCCACCGAGGCCAACGGCGATTTAGAGCCGGATAAAAGCAGAATCGGCGTTTTGTTCTTGGAAGTGCTGTTGCCCGTGCCTGTGCCCGTGCCCGTGCTCGTGCTTGGGAGGGCCATAGATAGCGGCAAGGATCCCCCTATCGAAACGATACCTCCCAACGACAAGGAGGAGAGTGACGGGTGCAGCGGCACTGACAGAGCGAGCGAACCACCTTGGCCGAAGCCGAACAGGTGGACATGGTCAGGCCGGAAGCCGAACTTGTCGAGGAGGACCTTCTGGATCACGTCCTTGGCGACCAGTTCTGCACTTTTGGTCAGAGGCGAGTCTGCGTCCAGAGTGCCAGTGCTTGTGTCGACTTGGAGATCTTCGGACCACTGATCGCCAGGGCCGAGCGGGAATGGTAGCGGGTATGGCGGGTTTAGCGTAATCGTCAAGGCGTCGGGGAGGTTCAGAGCGCGCGGGAATGAAGCAAACTTGCCGGCCGTGTCGCCTAGGCCAGGAAGGAAGACAATCGCGTTGGTTGGTTTGTTCGCTGGTGGGAGATGGATGATGGGCTTGAGAGACGGGGGAAAGTCGATGGGCGTAGGTGTGGGCGTGGGCGAGGGCTGCTGAGTGGACATTGTGGCGCAGGGTGCAGATGTTGAGCCGAAACCAAGGTGCGAGTAGTCGTACCAGGTATCTCCAATGCCAGTATGCTATCACTCGAACTTCAATCGCTGGACAAAAGGTTGGCTTGACATCGAACAAATCGAGTGGATTTGCTGCTCATGAAGCCGACGAGCCAGGAACCGAAGTCGACGAAGAGGGGCGGCGTTGAGCATGACGTGTTTAGTGGGCCAAGGGACAAGCTTCGGTCCTGACTTGGCTTCACAGACAAGCATTCGTTTCCAGCTGCGCCCCTGGCCTGCGTTTCCCTGCGTTTGATGCCGGTCTCTTGGCAGTTCGTCCAGAATCCGACGACTTCCGTTTTGTTGGACGTAGCAATAACAGTGCAGAGCATAGGGTCTTGTGAAGCATTGATGAGCTGGAACAAGAAGCCAGTGCCAGATACGAGGTACTCACGTACGAGTACGAAGTAGAACATGTGGCTGCCAACACAGGTCCAGATGTCCCCACGGGAACAAGCGAGCTGAGCGCACGGCTAGCACCATGCGAAGCGAAGCTTGGGGCGTGGACCTGCATGGGCTCGCAAATGATTGACGCAAAACCCTGATCGGTGATGAAATGAAGAACCTGGCCGCGCAGCCACTGCTTGCCAGCTGAATTCTTGTTTCATGACCAGAAGCTGAAGGGCTCCAGACCCTTCTTTGAGGTTGGTGGGTTGGCTCTCGCCAATTGTCTCGGTGGACAGTCCTTGCACCTTGGCCTGTGCTCGTCTACTGACGCACATGCTCACCAAGGTGAGGAAACTGAAACAGCACGGACGTCCAACGACTCGCTGTGACGAGGTGGGGTAGTGGTACGCAATCACAATAGGTACTCGTAGCCAGCGAGGGGCAGGTGGCCTGGTGAGTGGTGACGGGCTTTCCTTCTGAAGGCTATATATTCTACCAACTTCCGTTCCTTCATCCCTTTAGTTACTTCTCATATCAAAGCCACGGTCGTCTTCACTTTCAAAAGAATTATACAACGCTCAAAGAACACTAGAAGACTTCGAAACATTCATCATGGGTTGGTTCGGTGTGTTGGCCTGAGATGCCCTGTGGGAGCACATGCATACTGACAACAGCATTTCAGATGATGGCCGTGATGCACACGAACAGGTCTACAGAAACGATGAGCGCCATGAGGGCAAGTTCTCGCACGAGCTCATCGGTGGCGCTGCTGCCTTTGAGGGCATGAAGCTATACGAAGACAAACAGCGCAGAGAAGGTACATCCCTTGCCCAATCAACTGTAGCACAAAAGCTTGGTTGCTGACACCTTGCAGGCAAGGCTGTCGACCACGCGTTTGCCAAAGAACTCCTTGCCGGATTCGTCGGTGCCGAAGTTGACAAGCTCGCCGAAACGAAGGGGCTGGATGAGTACGACAAGATTCGAGCAAGGGAACATGGCAAGAGGGCCGCCGAGGGAATGTATGACAACCATTACGGCGATATGGATCGATATGACCCCAACTCCCGCGATCAGCCAAGATTCAACTATTGAATCCCGCACGCATACAAGTGCCACAAATGACCTCCGAGGTGACTGTGGGCGTAGCATGTAAACACGCTACGGGTGATAACCATGAATGAAATGAAATCAAATGTATTGCCCAAAATTATGCAACTTCGCGCGTGCCGGGGTATTCAATGCTCTATCATAACTCGTCGAATGGTCCGTACCAAGTCTTTGACTTCATAACTCGTCGTCCTCGCTTGCAGTTGCCTCGTCATCATCATCCGCTGCCGGTGCAGGTTCAGGGTCCCTTTCCGATTTCTTTGAAGGCGGTGCGTTGACTTGTTTCTGTGAAGCTGTGCTGGTTGCAGCTCGTGTTCTGGGCTGACTAGAATATGCTGGTGGCCTACTCAGGTCTTCGTCATCTGTATCATCGTCTGCTTCCGATGCGGTCGGAGTCGTATTGCCAGACTCGGGAGATTCATTTTCTTTCTGGGCGTTTGGCGCAGGGTCCGCGTCCCTTGTTTCATGGGCGTCGGTATCTTCTGATTCTTCATGCTCAACCTCTTCGTCAGCCGGTCTTTTCTTCCGCCTTACAATGCCTGCCGGTTCATCGCCGACGACAGCTTGCAACTCTCTGAGTTTCTTCTGATCAATTTTGGCAGTGGACAGAATCCGCTGCATATTCCTGATCTTGAGCTTCTTCTCATTGAGCAGGAGCGCGAACTTGGACAGCAGTTGCTTCTCGTGTTCGGCTTTGGCTTCGACCAACTCGTCGATCTGTTTCTGCAAGCCCGCGACAATATCATCCTTTGTTTTGATCTGCCCCCTCAAACCCGTGACCTCGCCTTGTAGCCTGTCTCTTTGTTCAATAGCCTGGGAAGTCCAGCCGAAAAGGTCTACATCGTCCTCGGCGTCGGTGTTTTGAGGCAGCTCAATCGTTCCCAGGCGTTGTGTGATGTCCTCGACCTTGTTGCAGAAGACGAGAGATAGTGTGCGATTCGATCCTTTGCCTGAGAAGGAGCACGTCACGTCGAGGTTGGCTTGCTGCGCGCTGCCTGCCGTCGACCTTGGCTTGGGACCGAGGACTGTTAAAACGGTATTACTCCATTCATCATCAGGTCCATCGTAGTTTTTCGCCCGTAGCTTCTTCAGATTTCGTCGCCTTACTGCGCAGCCATCAGCTCAAACGTCCAGAAGGCGCTGGCCCTTCGCCATACCTTTAGTGGTAAAGGCTGCGGTGCCATCTGTGGCCAGCAGGTCGAGGTCAAGCTCATCGCCACCTTCCTTCTGTGAAACGTTAATGAGAATGGGAGTCTCCTCTTTATTGTCTTGAAGCAGGCGAACCACCCAGCTGGAAGTCATGGTGGCATGGGATCTCGCTTCGCCGTGCTTTCCCTTCCAAGGCACGCAGGGCTGCAGACAGTGGTTGACTCCAGACCCCAGCGGAGCATACAGAGTAGACCAAGCATCGAGCGGGGACCAGTTGCTGCTCACACCACACAACGATGGTGCTTGGGCGGAGAGACCGCCGTGAAGGTGGGGCGGGGAAAGACGCGTCGCGGCGACTTACTCGGGCTGTGATTGGCTGCAAAACGCGTTCCAGCCACCTTCTGCTTGGCCTCCTGCAGGTTGCGGTGTCCGCGCGGAATCCACTCTTCCTCCTCGTTCTGTTTCCAGAACTCCTCCGACGGCCATGCCCAAGATCATCCTCCAGCCTCCTCCAAACCCCGAGACCTGAGGCCGACCTCGAAAAGGTTCTCCCTGCGCATAGTCTCAATCCTCATCACCTTCATACGACCATTCAAGGTCGCTCACTCACCAACTGCCCCCGGTCGGCGTGTACACCTCGTCGGGGAGCAAGAAACGCGCCCAACAGCTCAATCAGTCACGCTGATCGACCACCGTTGCTCACGACGTTACGAACCTTAACGACATTACGATCCAATATCCCCATGTTTCCGCTGGAGCCAATGCTGTGCTGTCACATCTGCGACATTAATACCCGTTACTGATCGTTTGCAATTGCTTCTACGAACTGAGCATCATGGAACAACTCACTCTCAAACCTCGGACCCCGGTAGAGAGCGTGGACGTTGAAAACTGGGACGATGAAGACTTCGACAACTTGGAAGACGTCCACTTCAGGACAGCATCGACAGCTACCTCGGTCGTTTCTCACCCTCAAGCCGCTCGCCGCGACTCCGTTTCCTCCCGCATGTCGATGCGATCCGACTCAAACCAAGGGGACGAAAATTGGGACGTCCTGGTCGATGAACAGGCTTCCATTAAAGACGCTGTGGCTCTTGCAAAGAGCAAAGGAATACCTCTACCAGCCAACATACCTCGTTCTGCGCTTGAGGGTGGCACGATACGACGTCTGAAAGGCAAAGAAATCAAGAAGGCAATTGCCGATGACTGGTCCGAAGACTTGGATCTCCCAGGCGTTGATATCCCCCTCAAGCTTGCTAAACACGACGACCGTGACCTGTCCGAGAGCTTGCGCCAGATCAGTGCCGCCTTCAGGACGTCTCCCAAAACTCCCGACACCAAAGACGCGCTCGATCAAACAATTAGATCACCAAAGTCCCGCACATCAGCGATGCCCATTACCCTTGATGCTTTTCGCGACACGGATGAAGATGCCAGTTTTGGAGATGTGCCGACAATAAAAGTTGCAAAACACCGATCCCCTCAAAAGCCATTGCTTTTCCACCAGCCACCCACCCCGGTCAAGCCTGAAACCGAGAACCTAGAAGAAGGCCTTGAATTGCCTTCTGACGGCAAATTACGTCTATCGACGAGAAAGCCTCCGCCTTCGACGCCACAGCAGAGCGACGACTTCGATCTCGAATGGGCTGAGGGCAGCTTGGGAACACGGAATGCTGGGAGGGGGAGAGGTGGTCGGTCTGCGCGAAGCTCGTCTGCCTCAGCTCTGAGTCCCAGTGTTTCCAGTGCCTTTACAGCCGAGAGTGAAGATGAAGGACTCGAAGGCCTCGTCTTACCTGATGGACCGATCCAGTTCCAGGACAAACTCACACGACGACAACATGAAAGTTCAATCGACCCTCCACCTCGAAGCATACCAGATGTTAAAGCTGAGGTTAGAAAGGCGTCTGGGAAGGAAGACTTCTTCTCAGGTCTCGAGATTGGTGACGGAGAGGTGTTTGACACTGCTAAGTTGACTCTTAATCGCAATGTCAAACATAAGAGCACCCGAGCCACAAGTCCGTCCAAGAGGACAACCACCACACTCAATTTCACGACCACCAAGACCCAGGGCACAATTTCACGTCTGCCCCGGTTTCAGCCGGCGCATGACCGACTTGAGCGTGCCCGGTCCAATTTAGAACCTGTCTCGGAAACTGGTGCAGCCATCTCATATCAACGAGCGAACTCACGTCTCGGCAATCACGGCGCTCAGTCATCCGCTTCGAGCATACCTGCTCCTCAGCCTTCTACTCCTTCAACTCCCAGTCGCCGGCTCCTGCGAGGCACAGAGTCTCAACGCGATCTGCGCTTTGAACAGCCTACAACAACTAACGCCCAGCTCTTGCGTGCGAAGAGATCTATGCCTGTCATGCGAGGTCTCAATTCTCCCACCAAATCCTCGCCCTACGTTCGGCCCCCTTCGAGACAAGACACCGGAAGCCGTCTGAACATTCCTCCACGCCCCAAGACTCCAACAGATCGGACCGAATCGCGCATGGGACTCTCACAAAAAGCCCCGGCACCCTTCCTCCCGGCCGGCGCATCTGCCGGGCAGTCACAGCACGTCAGCATAAAGACCCACTATCGTGGGCAGGGTTCTGACGGCTCTAGCGAAAGCATGTCTGCTGCACAGAGGTCCTTATCTAGACTCGCCGGCTTGGGCAGACCAGAGACTCCTGGCCGTGGTACCGACCCCAGCCGTGGGCGGAGCAATCTCACGCCAGCCGAGTTGGCAGCACAGGCAAAGAAGACAATCACCAAACCCACAAGGCGTCGCAACTACGGTGATGGAACAGAGCTCGAGATTTTCGACGACCTACCTACGTCGGCGACTCTCGAGTCAAAATTCACAAAGGTACCTGTCGGCCGTGGTGCTCCGCGAAGTCTGCGAAGCAAACTCGGCTTGTCGCATCTGAACCCTTCTACATCTTCCTTGACCAGCACTCGACCCGGCAGTGATACCCCCGTACCTGCGACGCCCTTGACGCCGGCTTCCCGGAGTGATTTCCCTACGACGGCTCTCAACACAACAAATGTCCCACGGTTTGCCCGTGACACGGCTGCTTCTCGTAACGCTCGTGAACAGCGCCAAATCTCGGCTGCTTTCCAGAATATGCGAGGTGAACCCCTTCAGCCGATTTCGACGAACTGGAAGTCCGGTTCCTCTGCTGTACGGCCCGGCAATCAAGGCAGTCTGAGAAAGAAAAAGAGCGACAAAGTGCAGCTCAAGCCCCACCTCATCAAACCCATGGGTGGCGACGTGAACCGGCCGAAGACGGAGAAAGGAATGTCTTATAACCCGGTGTTGTTCAAGTGGGAGGGTAACGAGAACGATGTTGCGCCCTTTGAGGTGCCTGACTTCTACCCTCGGGTTGGTAGTCCCACCACCCACGCCCGCGGCGGAAGTCCCAACTCCAAAGCCCAAGTGGCCTTGATCTCCAACGTCGGGTCCAGCGTCACAGGTGTACAGGTCGTGGGCGGCATGGTCTTCGATCCGTCACAAATGCGCTGGCTCAAAATCGCGGAAAACCCCGATGGAAGCATGTCCAGTCTCCGGGGCGGAAGCGTGCAGGTCGAAGAGGAAGAGGACGTCTTTGCCGGCCTGGAAGATTTGAAAGAGGAAGACGAGACGAGGAGTCGAAGCGGCACTCTGCAGAATGTGTCTAGTGTGAATCAATCGAGGGACTCCTTCGGCGACGGTGAAGTCGGCCACAGTAGTGGTGACGAATGGGGCATTGGCGTTAGTGAGGAGTTTGATGTCGGACCCGAGTTTGTCAGGCGGCAGAGGAGTGAGGAGGAAAGGTGGAGGAGGAAGGTTGAGAAGTGGTTGAGAAAGGGCGCGGACGCGGAAGAGGAAGAGGGGCCCGACGGGATGAGCGGGTGGAGGTGGTCGTTGAGAGAGCTTGTCATGCAGCAGGGCTCGTGAATGCTGTTATGGCGGAGGTCGAGGACGCGATAAGCTTTGTATATCCGGCGTAGCAGCAACACGCATGCTAATCGAGCTCTGCACGATCATGGGGCGGCGCTGCCGAAAAAGTTCATCGAGAAAGTATATCTGTCTCATTCCAGCGTTGACGTGGGTTCCGTCCGCCTTTGTTGAGGTCCGTTCAACTGTGTGCGACTCCAACTCGAGCGCCGCCGGGTGACCAGGTCTTGAGAAAACAGGGCACGCACGAATCCGTCGTCGTACTGTATCTCGATGTACCCGTCCTACTGACCTACTGACCTACTGACCGTGCAGAAAAGAGAGGGAGATCGTGCGCGGGGCCGAAGAATATGCCTATTGTGTACCAGTGATTACGGAGTGTGTACCCGATGGGAGGATGACCACCATTCACACACGCCCCAACGAGAAACGGGAACGGGAAGACAGAGGAAGGAAGGTAAGCACGGAGACCGTACGCGTATTGTACTGCACTGGATCTGACGGTCTTATCCTCGACGGTTAAGGTGTCTAGGTATCTATATACTCCGTAGGCGGGTTGCGTAAGTGGTGGCAGTGGTGGTAGTACACGTGCGAAGTTCCAAGGATACGTACTCTGTACGTCTTGTAGGTAAGCCAGCACAGCACAGCACACGTTTTGAGTGCTCCGGCAGGGAATCGAACCTCCTCTTTTTAAGGTACTGTAGGGAGGGTCCGCAGGATTTTGTGGGCAGGATTGTGGACCGTGTGTGGATTTTTACTCTCCGATTCTAACTAGCGGCTGGCTGGGAGGTGGTATGGTGGCGGGCTTCGAACCAGGTACAGTACTCGGTAAGTAAGATATGAGGGCAGAGGAAACTGGACAGCCGACAGGCTGACGAAGTTTGCTGGAAGTTATGCAAGGATCAGGCAGGACCGGCATCTAATGTTGGTGGAGGAAGGTCTGCTGAGTCTTCTTCTTGAGCGTGGAGATGATGCATCCATCCCTGTTCCTGGTGCTTTGGCGGGCGCGCACGGTATGGGCTGTGTTTCATTACAGGCGGCGGGGCAACGTGTGCGTTCATCGCTGGTGTTGCTGGTGCTGGTGCTGTTGTCAGTGCCACGGGCCGTAAGTGGCGACAATATGGTGGTCCGCGCATCTTCAGCATTGCTCCCCATTCTCAGCCTTGACGGACTACTCGTGCCTCCCTCAGGACCTCAATGACATTCGTACTTCCTGCGTCTTTCAGAAAGTCCCGGCTAAACCCCCACGCCTGACCTGACTTTGTGGCTACTTCCTTTCGGACAAATTTGGCGGCAAAGTCGGCCAGGGAGAACGCCGACGATTCCTGGACTGGAGTTTTCTGGCTCCAACGCCAGACCACGACAACCCAGAAGAACAGGATGGCCGTGCTTTGCAGGACAATGTAGGCTATATACGCCCCTTGATCGACAATGACTTTCTCCAAAGGCCTGCAGAGCGAGGCAGTCGTTTCGAACTGAGAAGGAAAAGACCGTTCATTCCTCAACGGGTCCCCGGCGCCATTGACGCTGAACATGTACATCGAAAAGGCGAGTATACTCTTCAGCGACAAGTAGGTGGTGGTGGACCAATCATGGCGGGCGGCGGGATGAGGATCTCCATGCCAGAACATAGAGACGAGGAATGACTCAGCAGGTATCCCCTGGGCCGTGTAGTTCAGCAGCCAACCTAGCGCCAGATCGAGCCCTTGAATATCGATCCCTTCCAACGTAGGCTCGCCAATGTCCGTGACGGATATGATGCTGTTATTGGCCCTTATGCAAGCGGTGTAAGCTGTGAGACAGTAAAGCGAGAAGGTAGTATTGATGTGGCGTGGATCTCTGGCACTATAGAGGCAGCTACCGTCAAGTACCTGGTCGCATACGGGAACACCTGAGGTTGTCACTAGCAGACCAGGGGTATGAAGAAGACAGTACACACCCGCAAAAATGGATCCCTCGTGTACCTTGCTCTTTGCCAAGCACAGTTCGATGCTAATCTTACTTCCATTCTCGCCGTACACGGTACAGACATGTGGCAACAAGCTGTCTGTGCTGTCAACACCACGAAAGAAGTCGAGTTGAACCGCCGGTGAAGTTTCAATCTTGACAACGGTGTCATCGGAAGAGTTGGCTGGAAGCGTTATGTTAAGCGACCATACCGCTCCCGGAAAAATATATGAATCGCAGTGACCAGGGGCAAGAGATGGGTGAGGATCCGATTGAGAACTGTGAATTCGTCACGAAGGTGTTGGAGAAAGCAAGGTTCTGGTAAGTGATGTTGCCGTTGTAGGCAGCTACCCTCTCCTGGGCTAATGATATATCGAACGGAGCGGCGCCCGCCGTTACAGGCCAAGTGGAGAAAGCATCGTATACCGTCGACACTCTGATATCGTCTACAGTTCGGGTTATCAACGAAAAGTCAATACTGGGATCGATTGGACGTGACGTACAATAAAACACGATTTCAGCCACCCAGATCATAGCCGCCAGGAGGAGCCTGGGAGACAAGACTGAGTTAGATTATTGTAGACTTGTTTACCCGATCATGAAAGACTCACCTTGCCATCGCCCAAGCTCGCTCAGGCACCTTCGCGAGGAATATCATCATAAACATGCCAGATAGACCCGTAGCTAGCGAAATGCTGAGAAGGCTGAGTAGGCGTAGTCCATTCTCTCGGCCAACGAGGGTCAACTGAACCAAATCTAGGGTTTCGCTTAACCACCCAGGTAATCAAGACCGATGTCAAACCTTGCAGTATTCTCCATACAGCCACAGTCGAGCCAAATCTTCTGACAAGATATCTCGAGGGAGCCAGAGTCGAGTCGTTGCCGAAGACGACAGTGCCGATAAAGACACCCGTTGTGATCGTTGTCAATATGCGATGCCTCAAAATTTGCCCTCCACCCAACTTTATAACGAGGCGCGACAGGGCTCTGGTAGTCCGGCGGAGGATAACTTGTTGGAGAGCGAAGCACAAAAGTTGACTGATGGTCACCCAGTCGAGGATGGACGGACTCATTGTGTCCAAAATTCTTGGCGGTTACTCGCAACAATTACGATGCGAGCCGGTCGCTCTGAGGGTTTGAGATTTGCATCAAGTCTTAATATGGCTTATCGCTCCTGAATGCGGATGAGTGCGTCGCCCCAGCCATCTGGCTTTTCCGTTTTGAAGTTGTCTTCGGCTGTGCCCACTGTCTGTGGAGGGAGTCGCATGCGGACCATTGGAAATGACAATGCCACCACATCTTCGTATTCGTTATCCGTCACATGGTCCCTGTTGTGTGACTATCCTATGATTGTCTTCGACGCGAGAGAGATGGAGGAGGATCGGACGATTTCGGTCTTCAGCTGTGCTCTGGGCTGCTACCTGCCAAGGGACAACCCAAGGTATCACCGCGTCTCATTGGCCGCAGACGCGAGGAAAGCCGTGGCCTGAAGGACATGTACGAGCAACTGGTCGTTTCGGTAAGGCTGCGCCCGAAGAGCGCCTGCTGACAGAGCCTGAAAAGTCGCCCTGAAGCCGGATGCATTCTGCACCGCTTCCTGGCAACGGCCCGTCCCTCCGATCAAAGACAAACATAAAGTTCCTTGCAAAAGTCTTCGAAGGGTCAAGGACGACCACACTTTCTTCTCTTCAACCATAGCAAGATGTTCAATCAGTGGTCGAGTGGACTATACTTCTTGGTCTTTTCCAACGTCGCTGCTGGGCTCACTCCAATGACCACGTTATTCGGCCCCTCAATGTCGTCGGGCTTACCGCCACCAATCGTGCAACTGCTCCGGAGAGCTGCAAGCCACCTGGAGACCGCCTGCGTCTGCGTAGGATACAAGTCAATATTGCGCTTATGACAAGTCCAACTTGGTCTCGACTGTTGCTCGGTAGACAGCGACGATGGTAGCTTCTACGATTGTGCCTTTCCGACACGATGTGTGGATCAGGCCGAGAGCAGTGCGTGCTGCTCCGCTACAGGGTGCGGCCGTCGTACTGTTGTTTGGTAAGACCCTTCATTTTCATCTGCATCTCACGCGAGGTTAGCCGGTTGCAGAGACTGACCAATGAACGTACTCTTATAGTGGTGAGAAGCCCGAGTATCCGAAATGCGTCACTTACAAGGTTTCAAACGGCGGCGAAACCTATACCACATTCCACTGCAACACGGTTGACAAGATAGTCACGGCGTACATGGCCGCCTTTGTATGCTCGACGTCGTACACTGCAATGGCTGCACCCGGCGGCCGTTCGACGACATCTACTGGCAGCGGCACCTGCTTCAATCTCTGTTGAAAGATTATTGGGGGTGCACATCTGAAACTTGAGCCAGGCATTGTCCCGGTCAACTCGGCACGAGTATATTCGCTAATGTTGTGGGAGGGCATGCTTCAGGTGGCATCAACATGTTGGAGCTCTTCGGCTGAAAGGTGAAGGAGAGGTGAAAGGAACGCGAAAGGGAAGTGAAATGATATGAACTTTAATTCATCTCCATCTGAACAAATTCACCAATCAACGCCGAGTCTGACCTGTAATCGGTCAGACATTGGACGCCTGTCATATTGTCATTTGACCGGCGCAAAACCTGAATCTGAGAAATGCATCACATTATGATCCATGCTGCTTCCGAGATAATATGACCTCTTCAATTTGATGCCCAATCGCCGCTGTGACCGTTGCCTTTCTTGAAAGCCAAATCGAAACATTTCTCATTGCCCTTGGCAACAACCACCGGTCATTCTGTTCAACAATCGCTAAAGCCCCATGGAAAGGGATTCGGGTTCCGACACCGCCGCAGAAATCCATATCGCGCCAAAAGAGTTGGATACAAATTCCGAGTGAGTTCACTGTGATAGACTACTGCCCGTCAGAAGCACAGGGTTCCTAGGGCGTATACGCTACGGTGCCTAGCGGTCTTAGTTTTCCACATGCCTCAATGCTCAACCCTCCCTCGGGAGACAGACTGCGACGAGCGACCGTGTCGCAGCGTAGGTGCATAGTCAGTGACGATAAATCAGGGCTCCGAACGTTCATGCCAAAACAGTACCTACTGGATTTGGCCTTGGCACGCGGAAATCATACCGTTGCAATTAACCGCCCTCCATACTCTCTATGCATGATGATCAAGACCATTGATACTACCCACAGTGTACTCTGTATCGTGTGAAGACCAACCCACTATCATTCATCTCCATGACCCGCAAACTCGCAATCTCCACAGTCTCACTAGGCTGGCATCGCACCCACACGCTCGAGCGCAAACTCCGGGCCGCCTCAACCGCCGGCTTCGAAGGGGTAGAACTCGTCATCACCGACCTTGACGCCCACGCAGCCCAACACAAGCTCTCGCGCCTCGAGGCCGCATCGCAGATCCGAGCGCTGTGCTCCAAAAATGGACTCAATATTGTAAGTCTCGCCTCGTTCGACAACTTCGAAGGACACCCGACGAAGAGGCTGTCCCAAAGACTAGACCAAGGGAGGGAATGGATCGCCCTCGCCCACGCGCTGGGCACACCCACGATTCAAATCCCCAGCAACGACGACCCAGACGCGGTGGGCGACGAGGAAGTCATCGTCTCGGAGCTGCGCGCGTTGGCGGATCTAGCGATGGCCCTTGATCCAGGGCAGCCCGTCAAGTTCGCGTACGAGGCCCTCGGCTGGGGCACGCACGTCGCGGACTGGGAGGAGTCGCTGCGCGTCGTGCGACTGGTGGATCGGCCGAATTTCGGCCTCTGTCTAGATAGTTACCATGTGCTGGGGCGGCTTTGGGCAGACCCCCGGGCTCGGACGGGGCGGCGGCCTGGAGGAGACACCGCGCTGAGGGCTTCACTCGACAGGTTTGTCGAGAAGTGTAAGCGCGAGGAGGGCGTGAGGAACAAGATCTTCTATGTCCAGCTTAGTGATGCTGAGATGATGACGCTGCCGATCTTGCCGGGTCATGAGGCCTACAGTGGTGAAAAGGATGGTGTGCATTCGTGGTGTACCTACGGGAGATTGTTTCCGCTCGAGGATGACAAAGGGGCTTATTTGCCTGTGGGCAGGGTTGTGGAAGCGTGGTTGAGAGATAGCGGGTGGGGTGATGGCAATGGGTGGGTGAGTATGGAGGTTTTTCATAGGGATATGAAGAGGGAGGAGTGTGGGCCTGAGGAATGGGCGGCGAGGGGGAGAGCGAGCTGGGAGAAATTGAAACAACGGCATTTAGATTGATGCTGGGGAGTATAAAGGGTGCCACTGCCACATTACTTCCATGAAATGGCTTAAATTGCTGATCCGTCGGATGAAAGAGAATCCTGCATGCCGTTTCTCCAAAGCATCCTCTGATCTGATCTGCCCGCTGAGACAAAATAAGAGTAGGTGCTTTTGTACATTTACATCACTCCAATCCCGACTGAATTCATTTCCTGGTCGTCAACGTCATAACTCTGTTCTGGGTCTCGCTCGTGTCTTCGGTAGAAGGAAAGTGAAGCAGGTCGGCAATCAATACAGGCCACCCGGGTGAACTGCGCCGCCCGCAAAGTTCAAGTCGAGGGCATACATGGCTCGGACTCGCTTGCTTCCGTCACCTGCAAACCAACCCATGTTCGTATCGCCATGGAACACGGCCTTCTTTCCGTCCTTGGTAACGTCGATGCCCCCGGGGATGTAAAGATTGGCTGCTGTACTGCCGGTCACCAGGAATGGATTTGGTTGCTTAGTAAAAGGACCGTAGATGCTCGTGCTGGTCGCGTAGCGAATGTTGTAGGGAGCTTGAGTGAAGCACTTTGAGCTGTAGAAGAGAATGTATGTTCCAGACGAGGCATCGTATGTCAGTGAAGGCGCCTCGATGTTCGGTCCGTCATCTGGGTCATTAAGGAGGATAGTCGATGTGCCGCCTAGGGGCGTATAGCCATCGTCGTTACTGACTTCCTGCAGGTTGAGCGGCGTGGGTGCGATGGGCGCTACTGTGTTCGAACAGGCGCCTCCATTGCCGACAGAATTACCATCGACTTTGTAGACAACATACTGGCGGTTGGTGGTCGGATCATTGAACCCATCCGCATCGATCGCTCCTCCAGCGCCTAGATCACAGAACAAAGGCGTCTGGACCGGGGTAAATGGGCCTTCTGCATTTGGAGCGTATGCTGCCGCAACGCAATGCTTCGACGGGGACTCGGCCATGACCACAGAGTAATACAGCACAAAGTTCCCGTTATTCTGTCCCGTGTCAGCCAACCATGGATCACTCGAAGCCACGGAAAGGGTGCTTACCAGCTGGGTCACATCCGGAGCCCATACATGAGGTGGCGAAGCGGCCCAAGAAGGGAGATTTGGCAAGGCATCATAGCCATACCGGACAGTCCAGGTCGAAAAGTCTGGAGAAGTTGCAATCAAAACATTAGACCCAGCAGGATTCCCATTGACACCCGCATAGGCGACGTAGCTCCCATCCGCCAACTGGACAACCGAAGGGTCCTGAAAGTTGGAACCAATGACTGGACCGCTTGCCTGCCGCCTCTGTTGCGGAGCAGCCAGAGACAAGGCCAGGCCAGCGAGAAAAACGAACGACGCAAAGACCATGATGAACCAAAACCAACGGCGACGACGAGGAGAACCAGCACCAGGACCAGCACCGAGATCATCAGAAAAGTCGGACTCTCGAAACCATTTGTTCTTTTTAGGGCCGGACAGCAGTGAGCTGCTCTCGGCAGGGCTGGACTCTGCCATGACTCTCGGTTGCTGTGAGTGGACACTGTTCCTGTCCGACAGCCGATAGACAAGTCCCCTGTATGGACGGGACGGCTGCAGGCAAGTGGCGTTCAGCTTAAGTACCATGGTAGTCAGCTCCAGGAATGCACGCCATACAGGACGGGGAGCATGCCATTGGCAACGCCATCCGAGCCATGGAGCATGTCATCCCGTCAGAGTCGGATTGGACACGGGAGACTCGTAAACAAGCCTGTGGCCACCCACAATGGACAATTTGAAACAAACATAGAGTAGCGTTACGAACAAGCTCAGGGACAATATTTGTTTGTGGTATGCACGCCATTACCAGGGCGATGATGCAAGTGCCATCCCGAGGAATGTGAGTGGCGGAGGGGACAACCGGCGCCAGGGAAGAAATGTCATATTGTGTACGGAGTATGGGACTTGCATATTGGTCCTGCAGCGGGCTGTAAATCGCAGCTTGTCTTCTCACCATGGCATGTGCCGGAAAGCGATATGTGGTCAAAAGAAGAACGGGGAGGCGAAAAGTGAGGGGCTAGTGAAAGAGCAGTGAGAGAGAAGTGAGCCATTGAGGGGCTCGAAGCGTTGGAGGCCCAGCGAGCCCACAGTCAGCTGGCGAAGGCAGGCAGCCTGAGTGGCTCACGGGCTTTGCTAAAGTATGCCTAAAGAGATACCGAGGGACAGAGGGGCTTCTATTGGCCAGGTTTGAGCCATTCTCTTCTCTCTCACTCATCGTACACATTGCACAGTATTCACATCGTGTTCCCCTTCGTCTGCTTTTGACCGTTGCTGCACATCAGCCTCACGTATGCCAGCAGCGGCCGCCGAGCCACCCTACGGATCTTCTTCAAATGTCCTACGAACGTTACTGTACCGGACCCCGATGCCCAATAGCTGTCGCTCCCGACATCCGGGAGGCGCAAACATAGCTGCGGACGCTTCAGCGGCCCTTCTCAATGTTCTGACGTGAGTCTCAGCAAAATTAGCGAGGTGAAGAAAAAGCAGCGGCCGTCAGCATCCCGTCCCCAATCGGTCATGGAAGCCCATCACAGCCTTATCCTGCCAGTTCTGCCTTTAAGAGGATTTCACACAGTTGTTCAGGACTGCGGACCCCATCGCAAAAGCATGAAACCTACTGCAGATTGCGAACGAACCTCGTCTGTGGCACAGACGTAACTCGTACAGGGAGGCCGAAACCAGATCTCATCTCGCATGACAGGGCTTGTTCGTGTGACGTGCTTTCTCTCCCCACCTAAGCGTACCAACAGCAGGCCGTACGGGTGCGCATGTATCTTTCGTTGTGGTGTCGGCGGATTGCTCTGTGCTTTGCGCCATCTCCAACACGCCAGGTTGAGTCTACACGGCTGCTTCTTCACCTTCAATCAGCGAACACGCCTGCCCGTACCGAGACTTACCGAGTCTTGATCACGACAGGGCTGTAATGTGGTTTCTCTGCGTTCTTCACCTTCAATTGATGACTTTGGCAGCCTTGTCTTATTCCTTTGTGGTGGTCTCTTGAAGGAAGATCAGAACGGTGGGTGACACTGGTGGTTGATTGGGTGGTCCAAAGCTAACCACCTCCTCGGTAGTCAGGCCATTCGGTCAGGCACGATGCAGGGCGATGAACTCAAAAGAAGGGAGGCGAGGCTCCGAATCATTGATGACGAATGCCACTGCACGGAGCCCTGAAGAATCTCGGGAACTTTGGAGCTTTGGAGCTTTGGAGGTCTGGAGCCTCGGAGCTCGAAGCTATCAGGAACGGTATGGTCGCGCTCGCCCTCCTAGCTTCCTTCCTCCTTGCTGTCGTATTTCTTTTTGTCTTCCAGAGTGCCTGATGGGGCTTCACTTGCTCCGATTCAGTGCTACCCTTTGATGTTGTGGCGTCTGCTTTTGCTGGCCGGCTCTTCTGCTCTCCAATGACTGCGGTAGCTCTCACCACGCATCTCACCTATCTCTGACGAGCGGGGAACACCTTGAGAGCTTGATCTTGGCATACTTCATGTACAACGGTTATACAACGTGGGCGGAGTCCTACCCTGCACCTGCCTGCGTCGACAACCTCGTGCAATTCCGCTTTCCCTCGACAACGTGGGTGGCTTATTGGCTCACAATGCTTGTTCTGCTCTCTCCGGCCTTGGCAACGCGCTTGGAATCCAACTGGGGCCTTGGCATCCGATTCCGCCTGCCCAAATCAGGATGGACGTCGATGCGGGTGACACCATGTCGACGGGCAAAGCGAAGCTCGTGGTTACTACCACGAGAAAACGCTCCAGATCTCTCGAAAATTTAGATCAGTGGGATGCGCCCGGCAGAGCTTGCCAGCTGTGGCTGGGAAAGACAGCTAGATGGACAGGGTAACAACTACAAAAGCTACGAATTCCTTAGAATTGGCCGTCACTTCTTGATCTCTCTCAGGTCGGTCACACACAGCCTCTGACTCGGATATCCCTCGATATCTGAACCTCGAAATGCAGCTTACTTTGAAGGTCGCCTTGGCCTTTGGTGCCTTCTGCACCCATTGCGCTGCTCAAACCTTCCAGAGACTCGGGACGTGTCCTACTCTGGGCTGTATCATACCACCTGACCAGGCCGACTTCCTCCCGGGACAACGATTCGACATCAGGGCTGAAGTACATGCTCCACTAAACGGCAGTGAAGCCATTCGTGGCTATACCACCCCTGATGCTAACTTCACTTTGACCATCGAACGGGAAGGCGGCTCGCCGCAGCCAGTCACGTCCTTTTTCAGTCTCCCTGAACCGAGACTGGAGACCTGGAACTTCACCTGGTATGAAGACTTGTTTGCTCAAGCCGCCCATACGCCATCACAAGTTAGGGTTGCCTCCAAGGCATGGCGAAATGTTGCCCTCTACGAGCCTGGCCAGTATATCGCCACGCTTCGATACCGCAACGGCTCCCAGACAACTCTTGCCAATTGGACCGTTAGGGATATCGCTCCTCGGCAAAGAGCCAAGAATGTCATCATGTTCATTGGCGATGGAATGACCACGAACATGATAACTGGTAAGGCTGAAACCCTCTGCTACACATAGCCTTGTGCTAAGACTTGGACAGCGGCTCGCCTGATTGGCCACCAGCAAATCAATGGCAAATACCAAACTAAGTTGGCCATGGATCAATTCCCCATGCTCGGCCACCAGATGACACACTCGATTGACAGCTTCATCACTGACAGTGCCAACTCGGCGACCGCTCTGTATTCGGGCCACAAGTCGACAGTCAACGCGTTGGGCGTCTACGCCGACAGCTCTCCGAACAAGTTTGACGACCCCAAGATTGAGTCTATTGCAGAACTCTTCCACCGTCTTCGGGGTGGTGGCGTTGGCATCGTGTCCACAGCCTTCATCGCGGATGCCACTCCCGCCGCTTTGACAGCCCATACGCGCGACCGAGGCCAGTATGGTGCCGTTGTCGACTCCTTCATCCACGGCATCACGAATTACACATGGACCAACTGGAGCGGACCCGACGTGCTCTTTGGTGGCGGTGCCGAGCAGTTCTACCCCGGCTCGGGCTCCTTCCAAGGCAAGGACTACTACGAAGTGTTCGCCCAGCAGAACTATACCGTCGTGCTCAACAACACTGCCATGCAAGCCTCCGATAACTCCAGCCGCCACCTGGGTATCTTCTCGGTCAACAACATGGCCAAGTGGTTGGACCGCAATGTTTATCCCGCCAACCTCAACCGTTCCAAGACCGCCCCCGACGGGTCCAACGCCTCGGCCATCGACCAGCCCGGTCTGAAGGAGATGACGATCAAGGCCCTCGACATCCTGCAGACCCGCCACTCCGAGGACGGCTTCTTCCTCATGTCCGAGGCCGCCAGCATTGACAAGATGATGCACGTCCTGGACTACGACCGCGCCCTGGGCGAGCTGCTCGAACTCGACGACACTATCAAAGCCACGATCGCCTGGCTGACCGAAAATGGCGAGCTGAACAACACGCTCCTCCTCGTGACGGCTGACCACGGTCACGGTTTCGACGTCATGGGCAGCGTGGACACCCAGTTCCTCAACGCCCAGGACAACGCCCGCGACAAGCGCAACGCCGTCGGCACGTACCAGAACTCGGGTCACTCCCAATACGTCGTTGCGAACACCTCCGCGCGCGTCGGCAGCGACCAGAACCTGGTCTACGGACCTGGTGTCAACTTCCCCACCAACTGGGACCCCCGATACACCCTGTACAGCGGGTTGGCCGCGTTCCCGGATTTCCGAGAAGATTACCGCGTCAACAAGAACGGCCCACGAGTCCCCGCCATCAACATCACCGGCTTTGACGACGATGACTTTTATGTCAACTACGTCGATGCCGTGACCGGATTCATTGTCAACGGCACACTCCCTGTGAATGTAAGTCGCGTCCCATCTCTGCGCTTTCTTTCCTATTGTCTATTAGTACTAGTGCTAACCGTTTCTTCTCTTCTGTCCAGGCCGACCAAGGTGTCCATTCCCTGACTGATGTGCCGGTCTTCACACGCGGACCCTGCACGGAGTTGTTCTCCGGCGTGTTCAACAGCATTGACATCTTTTACGGCATGGCTGAATGCTTGGGCTTGAGTCGCACCAGCCCTTCGTAAGTACTCAGTATATAATGGGGGAGAGTGAGGGTGCCGGGCTGCAAGGCTGAACTATAGAGCCATAATCCCAGAAAAAAACGCGGTACGAGATACGAAGTACTTAGCGCGTCGAAGTAACATTCTTCGCAATACACGATTAGAACGTATTCTGCGGCATGCTGTAGATATAGTGCCCGTATGTAAGCGGTATGCGATACGCGATATGCATTAATACATAACTCGCGCTATCGATATTTGTCCAATCTGTACTCTGCGAGCGTGGCGTGGCGTGGCGTGGCAGACGTGCTTCATACAGAGCAGACAGTAGCATGTCATACCATTCATTCTCCTCGAGATGTATGCATGCATGCATGCATGCAATTCGAAATAGAGAATAAACCCCAGAGGACGGGTGTAGTACACGTTCTGCACACCTACCATAGCCCGCCTTGCCTGCCTGCCTAGCCGCCATACAAGGTACATAGGCCAAAGCAGCCTTGCTTTTATGCATCCTCCCCCTGACCCAATAGTCTTGAGTTGGGCCTCCTTCAGTTCCACGCTCCCTCTCCCTCTCTCCACGCAAGAGACCAAACATGTGACAGCTGATTCTCCATACACGAGTACACTCACTCATTGTTCCGCCTTGCCAGCTATCGGCCCCGGCCCATCCCCAGGGAACCACTCGACATGCACCTCGCCTTCAGGGCCGTAGTAAACGACCCTCTTGCCCTCGAGGAAGGCAAAATAGCCAACCACGCCCGCGGCTGTGATCTCGCTCGAGAAGTCCGCGTAGGTAGACGACTCGCCCGTCTGGATACGCTTGATCGCGGTCTTGACGCCGGTGGGGTCCCACGTGGCGTTGGGGTTGACATCAATGTTAGGACCGCTGTGAGTGGGACCGACAAAGGTGATCTGCTCGGTTGTGATGGTTCTGGGTCTGGAGGAAGTATTGCTTGCCGAGTACGCGGTTATCAGGGAGGAGGTGTAGTCGACGTGGTAGCGCGTGACGCCAAGGGCGAGGAGAGAGGCGACCGTTTCGGGGAAGCGGAGACCCCGGGGGGAGTGCACTTGGGCGAAGATCTTCGCTACAGGAGTGAGGGTGGGCATTCTAACGCCTTTGTCTGCGAAATATTCGATAGGAAATGGTTCGAATCGCTTGCTTGCTTATTGGTAAAAGGTTGGGAGGCTGAGGGATTTAGGATTGCTTGTTTTGGTTGCGACTGGGGACGGTGATAGTGGTGGGGAACGGAACACATCTTGATCGAACGGTTGCCGGACATCTTATATGCTTCTTTGATGCGGTATTGAGTCCGGGTCTGTCGAAAGTGTCAGGACTGTACCGTGTAAGCCATGTCGCGGAATGAAGGTCGAGATTGTGATGCCATAGCGTATACTGCCCTCAGTGCAACGCTGGGCGTTCTGCAGAACGAGTAAGCCAGGTTGCTCTGATTGGTTGGCCTCGCAATGTCCGCCAGACACGCCTCCGAGGATGGTGCAGGTACTGTCTGTGTACGAGGACGGGGCGGAAGTGCTATCGTCCTTGCTTGGAACGTTTCCAGAGACTCGTATCCGTGGTGTTCGTAGTTTCCAGCAGCATGAGTCTCGGCATTCTATACGCGTGGAAGTCAGCAAGTTCTAGATTGGCAGACACGCAACGCCGCCATCATCAGACTGCTCAGACGGACACTGTGGCGCGTCGGCGGCTCGTTCTGATCGATGCTCAGCATCATCGTTCAGGGCTGGACGATACTCGGCGGCGATGTCAAGGCACGAGAGGAGCGTCGCGTGAAGTCTGCCTCTGCCAGATTTGCGGTCAAGGTCAAGTGTGAGGACTCTGAGCCCAGGTTGTAGCCTCGATGAGAATGAGAGCATCCGATTACCTTATCTCACCATTATCCCTTCTGATACAGTGATGAAGCACTCAGCTAGCTGTATTCCGAGGGCATATTAGGCTTTCTCGATTGAGACTTGAGGAAGTATGGACAGTACTTGCGGCCGATATCTTGGCTGAGATCCATATACCTTGCTAGAATGCCATCGACGCTGCGAAATGTCCAGACCCAGCTAGGCATGCCTTCTGATGGATATAGAAGTTGACGAAACGCCTGACACGGCTCGACGATGTGCGATCGTACTTGGAGACATTAGGGCAGATGTAACTTTCTGGAGGCATCGATGCTATGAGTAGATGCATCATCTTGGAGGACGTCTCAGCTACGTTTTCTCCCTCTGCAACATGCCAGGAGTGCATGGATACAGGATTGCCAAATGTCCCAGCTTGATTCAGAGAGATTTGAAGGACTGAGATTTCACCGGCAGCACTTCTGCTTCTCCGTAGTCAAAGTCTCCATTACGGAGCAGTGTAACGCCACATGCTGTGACCCAAGCATGCCTAGTCAAGAGCTGGATGGCTTTGTCATGGAAGCTGAACTTCTACTCTGGCTGACTCGTCCCGTGGCTGACCTCTGGTCGACCATGCTGCAACGAGGCGTGCCCTATTTACCTAGGAGTAAAAATATGGCAAAGACCCTCTCGCGCGACGACCATGTCCGACAACACAGCTGGTCCTTCTGGCCCCGAGCCAAAGCTTCCAGGTAGGTACAAACGGAAGCTCACCGAAGCACGACGCGAGCAGAACCGTCGGTCGCAACGCGTGTGGCGAGAGAGGCAAAAGCAACGGCACGACAATGTGGTCCAGGCTCAAGTCCAACAGGTACTGGAGAGGAGGGAGCGGGCGAGAGAGCGGGAGCCGGAGAAGCTCAGTGCGCAATCCCAGACGACCGGCTTGATGAGCTCAATATCTGCAAGGAGGGAAGAATATTCCTTTCCTGAACGCCTGCTTGATGACATTCTCACCCAGGAGGAGGGAATCGCCGCTCATGACGAGCAAACTGTCTTTCCTGAACCTGTCCTTCCTGTGAAAGTCGCCGTATATTATTATGTTCCTCCGGTGGCAGGAGCGGAAGATTACCGACATTCGTGGCCCGTCCCAGACGACGTCGAGTTCAAAACATATACACGTCCGCCGGGCGTTATGGATCGAATAGCACCGTGTGGGAACTTGTTGTCGTCGTCGTCGTCGTCGCTCACACCATCTGAGCACCTATCGCCAGCGCCAGTTTATTACCCGCGCTCCTTGGGATCTCAGACCAGCTTCCCCGGCGCACGCTCACGGACATCTCTGCCTTCACCGTATAGGAACCATCTCCAACTGGTGGGAGAGTCTTGTTTCGCCGCAACCATGGCCATTGCCCAGAGCCTGGGCGTATCGATGCAAGCGTATATCAATGATCATCCGTCGCCTTTCTCAACCACCTCGAATGCGGACGTGCACACGATTCCTGTCGATCTTCGGCCTACGGCGTATCAGCTGATCATCCCCCATCCATCTTACCTGGACTGCATCCCGTTTCCGCACTTCCGCAGTATGGCCATCTATCTGTCGAGCGTGAAGAGACTCGACCACTGCAGCCTATTCCTCGACCTGATGCACGACGGGATGATCTGCTGGGGTCGAGAACGAGCAAGCGCCCAGTACGGCAGGAGCATGCGCGAGGGCGTGGCCTGGAATAAACGGAGCTGGGAAGTCAGACGGTGGTTCTGGCGGAAATGGAGCTGGATCGCCAGAATGACCGTGGAAGACGTCGATGCTGGAATCGATGTCGGTGCTCCAGCTGTGGCGGTGCTGCAGGGTGAAGCAGAATTCGACGACGAGGACGGCATGTTGAGCGGAAGCCAATGGTGGTGGTCGCTACATGACGAAGAAGCTGGGAACACGCCGGCACAGGAACCGGAGAAGGTGCAGGAGCAGGAAGAGCTGGGCAGTCTTCTAAGCCGTGTCGTTACCTGCAACGTCGGGGTTCGCAAGTCTGAAGAGTCACATCTGTTGGTGCACTGGGAATAAGCAAGGCTTGTCGTCTTTGCATTGAGGTGAGGGAGCTGTTTCTAGCAATCACAAGAGGCACCGCCAAGCTGAGAGAGAAAGAGAAGACGGGGGGAGAAGGAAGAGGGTGTGGTCCGAAAAAAACACCTTCCGCCCCCCGCCCGCCCACGCACACACACACATTCACATCGATCCACCACTTCAAAATGATCTTGAGGGAACACAAAAAAACGAGGGTTGTGTAGTACCGGAGACATCAAATTGGTCTCTAGAGACAGCCGACTGGGAATTGAGCCCACGAGTTGATCCTCGGACAACTCTAAGCTCGCAACCCCCTCCCCGACAACATAAGAATTGGGAAGAGGAAGCAGCTGGTATTCGGCAAATCTCTGGCAAGCCACTTGCACGGACGAAGCAGACAGGGGAATCGAACCCCGACCAAGTCTCCCCATTGTTAAGGGGAGGTTCCAAGCACTCCTTAAACCAAGAGCTCGAACGCCTGGATCCGGTCTACTGTTGGACAGGGAACCGAGCCGGCGTGCGTTGGATTCTGCGTGACTGCTGGAGGATATTTGAGACATTTTTTGTTGGAATGATCTATATACACTGATTATTCGTGCAGGACATGTGATTCGGATATGTGAATGACTGGGTATTGGTGAACGGGGCGGGTGGTGAGTGAAGAGGGTGTGGCAACTTGCGCACTGGCAGAACCGGTGAAGATGTGGACGGCAAGGCTGACGACAACATCATCCAGGAAGTACATCTGCGGATTCTCGGTGCTACGGCGCGGCGAAGCAGGCCGAATGCGTGCATTCAATCGTGCAGTTCTAGTCTATGGATGTATGTATGTATGTACAGTGGACAAGGCGCTCGTCCGGGGGCGGTTCATATAAACAACATATGTGCTATCATGTTGTGGTGGTCGAGTTGTACATTCTGGACGTCCTCACTCTTAAGAGTCGTCACGTTCCTATAGACTGGGCGGGATATTCATGGTTTATATCCAACCGCCCGGAGCACCACTTCCCTTTGAGACTATGACAACCGGCTCGTGCACAGGATTGACACTTTGGCTCTTCTCGAGATCCATTTCCTGCTCTCTCCCCCACCATGATCGCCGAAGCTCTTTCTGCGATGCCAGAGACTCATCGGTATCGACTCGGCCTCTACCCACCCCTATTCCAACTTTGTTCTCCTTGGCGACCCAGATATATGCATTGGCAATCTTTGGTGGCAGTGGCTGCGCACCGCTTCTATCGTGATCATCTCGAATCACCGTGTCCAGCCTGTCTTGGCTTCTCGTCACGCGGACAGCGGTGGAGAAAACATTCGAGTACACGGCTCCCATGTCCCGAATGGCAAGCATAGCGGCTAGGACGCAGAGGGCGCTCCCAACAATGGCCAATGTGTATGCAATGATGAGATCCCGGCTATCATACCGGTAGACGTTGCGAGAGAATGTAGACGTGGCGGCTACGTTGACGAAACTCCAGTCCGAAGCGTCATCACGGAGCTCTTGTCGCGGGAGGACCGCATAACGTGCGGAGAGGGTCATGTTCTGGAACAGTGCTTCAAATGTCCGCGCGAGGGTAACCATAGCAGCGTCGTTGAAAGGATCGGGAAATGCGTCGTTGAAGAGGACGGGACTGGTCTCCAGGGCGAGACTGGTTTGCGTAAATGGCAGGGTTTCATCGTCAGGGTAGTCGAGTCGGCCTGATGTGATGGCGCCAAAGGTTTCCACCAAGCCTGCATAATCCAAGATCGTGTTTGTGTGGGTGCCGGGTGTCAGTGCCGGAGTGATGCTGCTCCAGCCTGGCATCCAATTTTCGAATCTCAACGTTGGTTTCAGCAATTGTTCGCCTGTGCTGCGTACGTCGAAGTCGAGGCTCCATGTGGCGTTGTAGAGCGCACATGAGATAACGTAGATCGGATTCGCCATTGTTGCTTGAGTTGGGGCGTCGGGCGCTAGGCTGTAATAGATCCTGGCAGCATCCGGAGATATTTGATCGAGCATGCGAAGGTTGCTGTTAACGTCAGGATCCAGGACGAGCATGCCATCGACGAGAGCTTGATTCGGCGACGAACTCGGCCTTGGTACCCACGCATCGTACATGAGCGACGTCTTGTTGGCCTTTTGATATGGGAGTATCATGTCCGTCAGCTGGGATGTAACCTCCGGTCCCGCCTTTGAGCATGAAATAGCCGGTCCGTGGAATTCCATTGACCACGTCAAGTTAGTAGAGAAACTCCCTACTGACAGGGCTTTTGTCTCGACAAGCATTGCCAGCGTAGGTCCTTTCAAGTATGACCTGGCCCCGCCGTAAAAGACCGTTCCGTTATCTGCCTGCACGGCAGCGGCATAGGAGGATTTACCATATTCTCGTTGTTGTACAGACACGTTCCGTGGCTGGGAGACCGATGCAGACACAACAGACAGTGTGCCCGGTGTGGTTATGGCTACCAGAGGGATGAGCCTTGCTACTGTCAGCGTAGTCATGAAGTCAACCATTCAGGGATAGCGAGACCTACCAGAGGACCATGGCGACGAGCAGCAGGACAGGACGTCGAAGCCAGAACTTGACATGGCGAAATTCAAAGATACTGTCCTGTACTCCAAACAATGAGTCGAATTGACTGAGCTTTGTCGGCTTTCCCCGTGCGTGATGCCAAACTCGCTGGAAATAGGCGGTACCAGTTGCCAGCAGCAGCAGCACCTTGACAACATACGCCAGCGCATTCCCTGCCCGCGAAATCCATTGTTGGTCCACAGCAAGCTCGGTCACTTCTCTTCCATCCAGCTTCAGATTAAGGATGTGATGCGCAACCGCAAAAAGAATTGCACTCGGGAAAGCGGTAACCATGATGATTGGAGTGCGCCAGTCCATGGTGGAGGCCGAGCCTGTGGCCGTCGTCGGTAAGGAACCTCCCATTTCCTCTTATCTCCAGCAGCTTGATTTTTGGGAATGAGCGGAACTGGTGCAAAGTACCTGTGTATCCACGAACAGAAGCTCGCGGAGATGAGCTGCCCGCAGCTTGCAGTCACAAGGGAAAGGAATCCGTCCTCGTGCGGCCATGAGTCTGGCTATATGTGACTGCAGGGATTGTCAGTGGTGGGCTCATACCATGCCCCGAGACCGTGTTGATTGCGCGCTGAACAAGACTAGCTGAGATGGCTATGCAACGCAAAGCCCGCCGGATGACAATCACAACGAGAGAAAGACATCGAGCGAGAACCAACAGAATATGGCACTATACCCTGCTCTGGGTTTGTCAACCTCAACCAGACCGGCAGGTCATTTTTGGCGCTGGTCAAGTGATGGAGCGGGCGCTTAAGCACGACCGAGATTTGAAACATTGTTTTGTTGTTTCATTTAAGCGACAAAGCGGCCCAGATGTTCGCCACGCGCCGAGTCGCGAAGGCCAGAAATGTGTCTTCGAAACTTTCGAGAGGACTTCGCCTCCTCTACTGGCGGCGTAGTCATGTACTGATGCCCTGCGGCGCGATACGGCGCCCCTGCTTGCGTGGGAGACTGGGAGGATCGCAACCGGCTATCAGAAGATAACCAGACAAAGATTTGTGCGCGGGCCTGAACAAATAAGAGGTGCACAATTCAAACGCTGTGCCACGATGTCGGTGCCGCGGGGTTGGCCTTTCCATAAAATGGTTCACGCCAGATGAGGATGAATACGAGGTAAAGATCGAATCAAAGGCGGACTATGCGGAAGGTCACTTTGGCCAGAAGTCCGTTCAAATGACGCCCGCACGATTGGCCGGAGGTGTAGACGGATCTGATAGGAGCGTCGGCAGTCTTGATCTTGAATTGCTATCACAGCCGGTTGGATGTGATGGCGTAGGCTGCTTGCTGGTATAGAGAGGCAATACCATTACTGCGTACCCACTCCACAGCACCGCGGTTCTATGCCACATCTCAAAACCCGTGTCTTTCCGCCCAGTCCAATATCACATTATATGCGCCCGTGGCATTGTGGTGCAAGTTGATGCCATGTCCCACATTCGGCTGGATATACGTCTCAACGCTACTGCTGCCATTGAAGCCTTGGACCGCCACGCTGTCGGGTCCAAAGAGACCCGTGCAGTTACTCGCGCAGAAGATAAGATCCGACTGTGCAGCCACGTAAAGCACGGGGCCTGGAAAACTAGGCGCCGCAACGGGAAGAGTCGAGGCTGACAGAAACTCGCCCACGGTGAATGGGTATTTCGTCGCCTCGGCGCGGTCGAGCACTGCGGGGTCGAAGTAGGGATATTCGAGGAAGGAGAATTGGTTGCCGGATTTATCGGGCCAGGTCAGGAACCCGGATGAGTACCTGCTGGGAGGGAACCTTCTGGGTTGGTTCTGGTTCGCGAGACGGAAGGCCGTGTTGGCGATGAAGAAGGCCGTGTACTGGGAGAGCGCGGAGTAGCCCGTGAGGACGACGCCGTCTGAAAGACCAGGAGCAACAGCGGCGAGGCCGACGCTGAGTTCGCTGCCCCAACTGTGCCCTACGTGGATGACTTTCTGGGGCACGGGGACCTGCGAGACGTTTCCGGCGCGGACGAGTGTCGTGAGTCCGACGAGCACTGCGACTTCGACGAACCCTTGGATCTCTGTATAGGGGTCTGCGATTGTGGAGGGTTCGATACCAAGACGGTTGTAGGATAGCGTGCTGTAGCCGGCGCCCGTGGCGCTGTTGATGTACGAATACTGCGCATCGTTGCGCTTGGAGGGGAGATAAAAGTCCCAGTAGCTTCTGTTAAAGCCCAGACCGTGGGAGAGGATCTGCAGGGTTGATGCTCTCGGTCCGGGGGGGGATGGAGTGCAGTATTCTGCGCTGATGTTGAACGTCCTGGTCAAGGTGGTCAGGTTGACATCTGGAGTGGATGGTGTCCGAATCGTGAGTTGATTTGCCAATGATGTGGCAGCGTATTGATTGGGGAGTTCTGGAAAGGGAGGCACAATCACTGTCACGTTTGACACGGGCACTCTGACCATGAAGCTTGTGCATGTGTAGTTCTGCTTGGGAACAGCCTGGGCGCCTGCTACCGAAGCCGTAAGCAGCAGCGAGGAGACAAGAGACGCAGAGATACGCATGGTTGCTGGATCGAGGGCGTGTCCGTCCAGAAATTGTAGGAGTCGTAGCTTTTGCGAGGACGTACCTGTAGCGAGCCAGCTGAGGTTCTTAAATACTCATGAAGCCTCTTGCGATGCGGCACACAGCGTCTGTCTTGAAGCATAGCTAGCATAGTTCCAATGCCGCAGCTTTCGTTCTTCTCAGCTTCGCTACTATTCGCCAGCGAAAGCCCCGGATTACTTCCGGACCAGGCAGTCGATGAAGCTCCGGGACAAGTCATTGGCCACGTCCCGATCAGGATAACCCACGCAGTTCCAAATCACCACTCTGCTTCGACCTGGCGCTGCCTACATTAGTCAGGGAAAAGCCACAGCATGTAATTGCTGTCCGTATGTGGACGATACAAGCTGCTTTGTAACACAGTCACTTGCCGAGCATGAATAGGATGCAAGCGAGGGAATGACAAATCACGCCATGCATTCCCTGAAAGCTGGAAAAGGATCTGGGCGATACTGTGTAGGGTTTGTGAAGCCCAGCGACTTTCCCATGTGGCTCCAGTCATCGTCGCTGGTAACGCGTGCCCAGCGCATGGGCGCCGCCACCATAAGCAAGAGCTGAAGAGCAATGTTGAGTGTCCTTGACCGAAACTGTAAGGAATGTCAAATTATGTCTATGACCGTAGCTGGTCTATCGTGCAGTTGTCCGACCGAGGTTTCATTTCTTGTGGAGCATGCCTAAGACTGAATGTGCCATTTCGTGCTGCCGTGAATGTTAGTGGCGATCCTTCCATGGAAGTATTTGAGATTGACCTACATCTTCGTCCGTCTCCACGACCAACGTGCGAACCGCAGACTCGCCTTTGCCGATTTCAGTCACATCGTTACCGTCTGTACCCTTGTTGTTTTTCTCGTCATCAATGGTGAAACCGAGGCATGAGACCTTCTCGATCACCACTTGCCGCAAGTATGCACTTTTTTCGCCGATGCCGCCGGCGAAGACCAGAGCATCAACGCTGCCACCCAATTTGACATAGTAGTTGCCGACGTAGCCGACAATGCGGTCAATAAAGATATTAAAGGCCAGCTTATGGGTATCCGGAGCATCTGCAACTGCAATCTTGGAGAAGTCCGTCGTCCCGGTCAATGCTTTCCAGCCAGACTGCTTGTTCAGGATTTCTTCTGCAGTGGAAATGTGCAGATCCTTCGTGCTGCTCGGGCTCAACGCGCTGGCTTCCGACGTGTAATGGAAAACCAGGCTTGGGTCGATATCGCCTGAGCGGGAACCGCCCGGCAGTCCTGATACCGGCGTCAATCCCATTGTTGTGTCAATTGATTGTCCATTCTTGATCGCGCAGGCGGATGCTCCGCTCCCAAGATGAAGGGCAATGATGCTTGTGCCGGACTGCGGTTTGCCGAGGAAATCGGCCACCGTTCTCGTGATGTATTGATAGCTCAGCCCGTGGAAGCCGTACTTTCGTAGACCCTTCTCTTTTGCGATCTTCTGGTCGATGGCGTAAGCTTTGACGTAGTCAGGCATAGTATGGTGGAATCCCGAGTCAAAGCAGGCAACATTGATGACATTGGGTAGGTGGTCATGGCATGCTTTCATGAGACTGACTGCAGAAGCATTGTGTCTAGCGGTCGGTCAGCGTCCACGACCGCGCAGTGTCCTGGAGTGCGGTGGTACCTACAACGGCGCCAGATCCGACAACTTGTTGATCTTATCAAAAGTCTTCTTGGTGATGAACTGACTGGTATGTGTTAGCACCACCATCGCAGGATCTAAGGCGGCACTGACTTCTCTTCAAAGTTCCCACCCTGCACTACCCTATGTGCTGTGTAATCAATGTCATCTTTGCTGGAGACTTCCGGTATCTCGGAATCCGAGACGAAGGCGTTGAGAACATGCTCAAAGGCCTGTTTGTGGTCCGTGATCTCGCCGACCTCACTGGTGTCTTTGTAGCTGGCTCTGAGGTATTTTAGACGGGCGGGAGGGGAATTGATGGAAGATATTTCCGCGCTAGCGAGTCGCCGAAGATCTGGGCGGCCGGCTGCGGTTTGTTCCTCGACAAACAGGGTCGTCTTCAATGAAGAGCTTCCTGCGTTGATCGAAAGGATGACGGCCGACATTGTCGGATTGGAGGTTGGTATCACGCGTATCTAACAGTCCTGCGGTGTCTGGGTCAGGACTGGACGAGGAGCGAATCTTGGTCATTTGTAGAGGCTCGCAATGAGATCAGACCACCAATGCACATGCGCCTGGCGGACAACCTACTTCGTAACCTGACAGGAGACCTACACCTGGTGCGTATCCATCCAGGAACCAGCGGCACTCGAACAATGGCAGCTGCCACTTGCTGTGACGTCTATGAACCACAGCGCCGCCGGTGCCACCAGAGCGTACTGTGAAGGGAAAGTAAACCCAATTTCAATGCTGTGTGAAAGCTCTGTGAGAGATGATTGGAGATCAAGTTCCCAGATTCCGAGCTGCGACACGCAAACAGTTGCATCATGGTGGAATAAACAACCGAATTTCCGGCCAGATGAACTGATGATGAAGCATCAAGGCAGCATCAATTCACTTGATTGCTGCTTCACTTCTCCAGCTCTCATCGCCGTTTGCAGACCTCTAGGTGGTATTTCTTTCTTGTCTTTGCTGACTGTGCAGGAACTACCATTCTCGATCCCTAGCATTCACCAGTTGCCCCTGCGAGCGAATCGCGAGTATAAGCATCTCTTGCACTATGCCTGGCGAAGTGATTGATTCTCCCAACCCGCAGCCGCTGCCGTCCAACGTCCCCGATTACGTGTCTGACCTCCTGGTCAAGCTCGAGAAGCGACCTTTGCCTGACAACACCAACGATGTGGTCGCAAAATTTCGGCGCGCAGCCAACTACATTGCTGCTGCCATGATCTTTTTGCAGGACAATGTCTACCTTGAACGAGATCTCACGCATGAGGACATCAAGCCGAGATTGCTCGGTCATTGGGGAACATGTCCTGGTCTCACTCTGGTTTATTCTCACCTCAACCTCCTGATCACGAAGCATGACCTGGACATGCTCTACGTCGTCGGCCCAGGCCATGGAGCGCCTGGTATACTGGCAGCCTTGTGGCTCGAAGGCTCATTAGCCAAGTTCTACCCTCGTTACTCGCAAGACGCCAAAGGCCTACACAACCTTATCAGCGGTTTCAGTACCACTGGAGGCTTTCCCAGTCACATCAGTGCCGAAACACCAGGATCTATCCACGAAGGTGGAGAGCTCGGGTATGCTCTCAGTGTCAGTTTCGGCGCTGTAATGGACAACCCAGATTTGGTGGTGTGCTGCGTTGTCGGCGATGGCGAGTCAGAGACTGGGCCTACTGCGACCGCATGGCATAGCTACAAGTACATTGACCCTGCGGAATCCGGTGCTGTTCTGCCCATCGTTCACGTGAATGGTTTCAAGATTAGCGAGCGTACCATCTATGGCTGCATGGACAACAAGGAGTTGGCTGCCCTCTTCACAGGCTATGGATATCAACCACGAGTCGTGGACGACTTGGACGACATCGATGCAGACCTCTCTAACTCCATGGAGTGGGCTCTTGGGGAGATTAAACGAATCCAGAAAGCTGCCAGAGAAGGTAAGCCCATCACAAAACCTCGCTGGCCCGTGTTGATTCTACGCACTCCAAAAGGCTGGTCTGGTCCGAAGAAAGTACACGGTACAATCGTTGAAGGCTCCTACAAGGCGCACCAGGTTCCGCTGCCTCATGCGAAAACTGACGCAGAGGAACTCAAGCAACTTCAAGAATGGCTCGAATCCTACAAATCAAAGGAGCTTTTCAAGGAGAACGGCGATGTCATTGACGAGATCAAGTCAATCATACCGACAAACCCAGATCGACGGCTTGGTCAAAAGAAGGAGGTGTCCGGCGCTTATAGAAGACTCAAGCCTATCGACTGGAGGAAGTTCACAGTTGAGAAGGGCAGCTCTCAAAGTTCGATGAAAGCAGTCGGCAGACTGCTTGAGCAGATTGTCAAAGACAATCCTAAGACTTTTCGAATCTTCTCGCCAGATGAGTTCGAATCTAACAAGCTCGATGCTGTCCTCAGCTCCACCAACCGGAACTTTCAATGGGATCAGTTCTCTCGGGCGCAAGGCGGGCGACTCATCGAGGTCCTATCTGAGCACCAGTGTCAAGGCTGGATGCAGGGCTATACCCTGACGGGTCGAACTGCCCTGTTCCCCAGCTACGAAGCCTTTCTAGGTATCATTGATACCATGATGATACAGTATGCGAAGTTCGGCAAGATGTCTCGTGAGTCGGGGTGGCGAAGTGACATCTCCAGCATCAACTACCTCGAGACGTCAACCTGGACCAGACAAGAACACAACGGCTATTCGCACCAAAACCCTGGCTTCATTGGCGCCGTCTTGAACCTCAAGCCTAACGCCGCTCGGGTCTACCTTCCTCCAGATGCAAATACATTCCTCTCAACCATGGCTCATTGTCTACAATCGAAGAACTACGTCAACCTGATGGTGGGTTCTAAGCAGCCGTCTGCGGTCTTCCTATCCGCCGATGAAGCCGAAAATCACTGCCGAGCCGGCGCCTCGGTGTGGAAGTTCGCGTCCACAGACGACGGCCTGAATCCGGACATTGTCCTTGTTGGCATTGGCGCCGAATTGACCTTTGAGGTCATCGCCGCTGCAGACATACTCAGATCAGAGCTCCCAGACCTCCGTGTTCGTGTTGTCAATGTGACGGATCTGATGATCCTCGGGGCGTCTAGCAGCCATCCCCACGCTTTGACAGATGATGCATTCGACGCGCTGTTCACCGAAGACATCCCCATCCACTTCAACTACCACGTAAGTACATTGCCGGCTTCTAGCAACCTTCAAATCCACGCCCGAAATCGGCCCACGACTCCGGGTAACCTCGTTCGGCGCTAACTTCCCTCAGGGCTACGCGACTGAACTCAAAGGCCTCCTCTTCGGCCGACCCAACATGCAGCGTGTGACCATTGCATCCTATAACGAAGAAGGCAGTACAACCACGCCCTTCAATATGATGCTAGTGAACGGCACATCGAGGTATCACGTGGCAATCCAAGCGATCAAGGGTGCTGCGAAGAGGAACGAGAAAGTCAGATTGAGGCTGCATGAGTTGACGAGTGAGTTGACCGGGCGGATCAGTGAGGTCACGAAGTTCATACTGAAGGAGAAGACTGGTAAGTGGTATTGGGTGATGAATCCCTTGCAGAAGATGTGTCTTTCCAAGAGAATGCACGACTTGGCTAATTGGTTTGTGCCGGTCCAGATCCCGAGTTTCTCAACGAGGTCAAGAACTTTAAGATCGATACGGCCTCTATGAGCGAAGGTTGATTTCGACATTCTTCAGCAGGCCGTAGCGGTCAGCGCAAGAAAGCTGCCACCGCCATCATCGCCGGACAGGGATTAGACGACGCCTCATCGCAGCTACAGCTAATTAGTAGCTAAAGCTTGAGCTTGCACCTCTACGTCTACACCCATGATCCGCAACAAACAGACGTAAGGAAAAGCCAATGATAGAGGTGACGAACGTAATTCTGTCGGTCCCTCGTGGCGTTCTTCTAGTCGTATTCCATGCACGCAACAGCTCATCCAGATGAACCGCTTCAACATACATCCACGTAAACATACCGACAAGCACAGAGAATCACTCTTCCATCGCAACAACCAGCCCGTAAATCTCCTCCTTCAACGTCGACAAATCAACGCCGTGTGCACTCAAACCCTCGCTAAAGCCTCTACACTTCTCCTTGTAGCTCGCAAAGGGCGCGCCAAACGGATCAGTAAACTCGACCAGCAGCATCCACTTCGGCCCTTGCTCATCCGCGCCGCCACCACCACCAGCAATGGCAGTCTGGAAATTGACATTGTCGTACGACTTGGTCGAATTCCCACTCCGGGATGCCTCCTCATCGTGCTCAAGGAGATGCATCGCCAGAACACTGGGGAAGAACCCGAGTATCAGCTCCCAAGCCTCCGTAGCGAGGTATGTCCTCAGCGCTTCTCGCGCCTCGGACGACTGCGGGGCCTGGAACACTACGTGCGCGAGCGTGCCTCCGACTCCGCCGCGCTGACACTGCGAGAACTCGGCCCGCGAAACGGAAAGCAGGACATTACACGCCGAGCGGTTCATGCTCGCGAGCACGGGCATAAACTTCTGGGTCCCGGCCGTGGGATTGTTGAGCGCGTGCATGTACGGTGGAGACGTGAGCGTGGAGAGGGACGAAACTTCGTAAACCACCATGTAGTGCGAGTACGAGTGTGAGATCGCCGTCGTCTCGGCTTGATCGTCAGAGCTGTCCTTCGAGGTGTGGTAGTATCGTCGCGTGCGGTGAAAGCCTGGGATCGCCAGCCGTTCGGGGAGGTGTTCGTTTGTCCACCAATCGTTGAGCGCGCGTTCGTCGGGAATGCTGAGGTTTGATTGACGGCCCCAGATTATGAGGATTGCGGACCCGCGGAGGAGGGAGCGAGATGGGGTTGGCAAGGACATTGATGCGATCAAGCCTCCTTGTGGGAGGGGTGGACTTACAATGAATGCGAGGTCAAGGTACTGTGTATGTAAATTCACGGACGGACGACTTCCTGGGCGGCTCGGACTGGGACGGAGTGAGGCCGAAGAGGCTTTTATATACCCTCGTCTGTACCTGCAGAGGAGCTTACGCTTTCTTTACCCAGAGAGATTGCTTACCACGCTCTCCGCACGCTGAGGTTCTTGTCTCCGATTGTTCTCCACAGAGCCACCACCTGCTTGATCGGATAATCATAATCCAGAGCTGAAGGGAGAAGTCGAATGCACATGATACCGGCGGACAACGTACACATTCCGAGGCTTGTATTTGTTGAGGGCATGCAGCTGCTGCCAGATTCCATTATTGTTCCGTGATTTCTTGTACCGTTTCGCGGTCTCACATGAAGAATGAGAAAATGGGATGGAGTTGATTGGAGCTCAAGGAGGAACAGAGAAACCTCGAGGCAGCTAATTAAAGGAGACATTGACTTGAGGCCATCCCGGCATAACATTGATCCGATCCGTGATAGCTCCTTTGCCCTTGCCCTGAACCTCTCACTTGGCGTGAAGCTCCGCAGTCGACTTGACGAGTGTCCGCAACTTCACATTACACTCAATTGTCGGTCCAGCATAGTGGTGCCGTCGTCGTGTAGGGGTCGCAATCATGTCGAAACGCGAGGCCAGGTACCGTCTTCTTCCCTGCCCGAAAGCTCCCTAATTGACCCTCTCCTGCAGGTTCAGCACAGATGTGCTCATCGACACGACGCCTATGCCCGACCATATCCCCAAAGTCGAAGAAATCGGGGCCAGTTCAGCACCGCTACTCAGCGCAGCGTACTTCATTGGCGCAAGGTGTAAACCCTACAATGACGACTATATGCAGTGTAAGACCGAGTCATACGGACGAGGAGAGTTGGATTGCATGAAGGAAGGAAGGAAGGTTACGAGGTGTGCGGCGAGTGTGTCAGTATACCCCTGCTGCTTCAGCATGTGGAGGGAGAAAGGCTGTTTGAGGGGTGCTTGCTAATGGGTTGTTTGGGTGCCGTAGGCTGGCCGATATCAATAAATCCTGCCTGGACGAGTTTCGAGCACATTGGACCTGCCTGGAAAACAACAACCACCAGTTATGGCAGTGTCGACGGCCGGAAAGGGTTCTGAACAAATGTGTTTTCCAGAAGATTGTACGTGTTCGGTTTGCACGGTTCCCGACTCGTTCACTGAAGTCAATGAGGACGGTACACTCTTGCTGACACGGCAACACAGGGCCTAGAGAAGACGATTCCCGACACACCGAAAGGACAGACACCAATCCACCTTCGAGACAAGCAGCTATATGCAGACTATCCTACAGTGGTCATGCCATGGGAGAAGGATGTGGGTATTCGAAAGAAGGATGCCAGTCAGCCGCAATAAGTGGTGAGCATCCATGCCTGCTGCGTGAAGGTGCTCCAACGCATGATACTGGCGGTCCGTTCTGTTGCCCACAAAAGATTACGAGAGTGGTCGAAGGTCCGTCCACATCTGTACATATGTAGCATTCGCCTCGATGCTGAGGCGAAGGCGTCACGAATGAAGGCTGACTCTGCTCTTCGCGAATCGTAGTCATGTCGTCACCTCCGTTCTCGTGGTCTCGATTACCCGTAGGGACTATCTGTATCAAGGCCTCGGCCACCCACGAGTGGAAGCAGGGCTGCCTCCAGCTGGGTACTGGCGGTCCTCAATGGATGGTTGATGCTCGAAGACCTGGCCAGTACTGGCTTTGGTAGCGGAAAACCACGTCAGCCTTTCTCATACCCGAGGTTTCCACTCTCGCAGTGGCATCCGCATGCTCCATCAGTCCTCTGTCTGGGTTGCCGCAGAGACGTCTCCCTCGTCCTCGGCCTGTGGAGTCGGGCACGCATCTTCCTCATTCTCGCTCTCCTCATCATCATATCCGATCTCCTCGGCTGTCTTGCTGCCTCCAACCATAGCCTTCAACCTCTCCGTCCACTCATTGATATTGTCGTATGGACCCTTCTCTAGCTTCGAAAACCATTCCGTGAACGGAACGCCCTCAAGATATCGCGCGGGCTTTCCTCCCCGAGACTTGACGGCCGCGTTGAGCTGGACAGTAAGTGCACCCATAGCATGGAGGCGTTCTGGCGTCATGGAGGCAAGGGTCTCGGCGCGTCGTTTGGCTAGTCGGTCGTTCTCTCGGTAAGCTGCGTCTATCGCGCTCCTATAGGAACCACCAAGCGCAGGCGGCGCGATTCCAACATCATCCAAGTTGATTCTTTCTTCTGGCGCTAATCCCCTCGGCGCTTTTGGTCTCTTCGGAGCTGAGATTGTGGCGGGGATGCAGTGAGCATTGTGTTCTTCGATGTGCGCTGTAGTGCAACCTGTGCCTTGACAGTTGATGAGTTTCTTGCCGTGCTTGCAAGCCCTAGGTACCGTTATGGCTTCGCCGCACTTCAGGCAGGGGATCGTGGTTGGCGGGCGAGGGTTCTCTTCCTGGTTTTTCTTTGCTTTGTTGTTGCGGGCTTTCCTCTTAGGTGCCATGACTAGTTCTGACCGAACAGAAAGAAAGGTGGAGGGGGAACCAGCTGTATTTGGAAAGAAAGTGTAGGATCGTCGAAAAGGGTCCTGGAGAGGACGGTCTGATTGCTTGTGAAATTGGCGGAGCCACAGTCCTCAGAAGGCGAGAAGGATAAATAGCGCGGTATGGCAGATGAGGCGGGTCGGGAGCAATCGTACAGCTCTTCTCAGTACGGCAAAAGATCTTTTTTCGCGGGAACAATCATCCTGGACCATGGTCGTGCTGAGTATGTCTCCACGCTTCATGCGCAATAAGCGTGGCCAGAAGAATCAGCCTCGCGAATATTGTCAGAGAGATGGTGCCAACACCACACCCGGTATGTTGGCAATCTGTTAATCTTGCCGACAAGTTAGAGAATCATTAGAGCCCTGACCACTGTGGTGAGTTAGTTGAGGGTTGCTATAAGCAAAGGCTGTGCTCTCTCCGTGATATCAGGCTGACGGACGTCGTAGGACAGTGTTCGCGTCAGTGTCAGGTAAACAGTGAGCGCATCCAGCAAAATGCGTGAACAGAATTTTCTGGCACACTCATGACGGATGAGGACAACGTCCTGTCCAAACCTGTGCCAGCAGCGAAGAGTACTCCGTATATACAGTAAAGACCCAGAGGACAAGGACAAGGCTGACGTGAACTGGTCGAAGGGGCGTTGGCCACCTCAAGGCAGAAGCGGGACCTGCCCAGTAAACCATCGGAGCCGGATAATCTTTTGGTTAGCGGCTTCGGGGCTTTCACCAAGACGTTCCAGGGGCTGCGGGTGCAGCTTTCGGGGCGGCAGCAGCACGTGAGACGATCCTCCCAAGTCTAAAGTTCAGCGACACGGTTGCACCAGTCGCAGCTCACGACAACTGCATCATCTGCCAGCGGCCGGAACGCAATCCTTACCGGTCAACACACCATCATTTCCCTGATCCCCAGGGCAGGTGGCTGCTCCAAGTGACGTCCAATTATTCTTCCCATGTCGAATTAACACATACCAAGCCTTTGTTTGCAGGGATACTATATCACCCGCCTGCCGTCACCCTCTCACCGTCATGGCGAACTCGACGCTCTCTCCGCCGCAGTCGCCAGAGCGTTCCTTGACCTCGAACAATAGACCTATACCAATTAACCGTGCCAACACAGCCCCGGAGAAGATGTCAACGAACGGCCATTTTGCATCTGCGGGCCAAAATGGGCATGCCGATTTTGAAAATGGTGTCCAAGTTGTGGATGAGGACAAGCAGTTCAAGTGCGCCATATCCCTAGGGACTCGAGGTGGTCTCGCTGATATCCATATAGCCCTGATCTAGCCAAGTACCTCCAATACTCTGGTGTTTCTCACGCCGGATTCAACTATCACCTCATTTCCGTTTTTGGGTCGCAGTCAACTGGCAAGTCCACTCTCCTGAATGCCCTCTTCGAGACCGACTTCTCCGTGATGGCCGAGGCGGAACGCCGGCAGACAACAAAGGGAATATGGTTAGCGAAGAACAAATCCTCAGCGACAGAGATGGCAGATAATATCCTGGTCATGGACGTCGAAGGGACAGATGGCCGGGAACGTGGGGAAGACCAGGACTTCGAGCGAAAAAGTTCTCTGTTTGCGTTGGCAACCAGCGAAGTCTTGATGGTCAACATCTGGGAGCATCAGGTCGGCTTATACCAGGGCGCCAACATGGGGTTGCTCAAAACCGTCTTCGAGGTCAATTTACAACTGTTCCTCAAAGACAAGAAGTCGACCTCGCGGAGTCTGTTGTACTTTGTTATTCGAGATTTCCTTGGGACCACACCCCTCCAGAATCTACGGAATACATTGATGCAAGATATGGGCAGGATATGGACCAGTTTGTCCAAGCCACCAGGTCTGGAGAATAGCAGCATTGATGACTACTTCGACTTTGCCTTCACTGCCCTGCCCCACAAACTGTACCAGCCAGAACAGTTCAAGGCCGAGGTCGCGAAGATGTCAACCAGGTTCAGGGACGGCCAGCGCGATCGCAGGCGGGACGCACTATTGGGAGAGTTTGAGGGTGGGATATTTCTTCCGGAATATCACCGAAGGATTCCTGCCGACGGCTTTTCGCATTATGCCGAGGGCATTTGGGATCAGATTGTGAACAACAAGGATCTTGATCTTCCGACCCAACAGGAACTCCTCGCACAGTTCCGATGTGACGAGATCATGAGGGAGGTAATGCTCGCTTTCGACGAGGCCATCAATCCTTTCGAAACACAACAAGCAGATGCGGCGCGGTCGGGGACCCCTATGGTCATCGCAGGGCTGGGAGCTGCCATGAAGGGGGCAAGAGCCAGTACGATCCAGAATTTCGAAACTGAAGCCGGCAGATACCACAAGGGCGTGTATCAGAGGAAACGGACTGAGCTCGAGAGCAAGATCGATACGAGACTGATGACTCTTTTTACAGGCCAACTGTCCGCCGCACATAAAGAGGGCGTCCAGCAGTTTTCGGACGCTGTCAGTGGCGCTGTCAAGGCTGGGCAAAAGAAGGGAGCATCCTATGATTTTGCCGAGATCGTCAAAGAGCAGAAGAAGATTGCCATCAACAAATTCGAGTCGGACGGAAAGGAGGCTACAATTGAAGGCTTGCCCTGGTCCAACTACAAGCAGGAATTAGCATTGTATCAAAAAGAACTGGACAAGATCTCAGGACAACTACGCCGCGATGAGATGCGGCGTTTAGCCACGCGGGTTGAGCGATGGGTCCGAAGTAAGCTCAACGATAGCGTCGGCCTGGAATTTAACGCTCTTGGCTCGGGCCGTGGCGGCTCGGGTGCGCCTGAGCATGGGGACAAACCCACAGAAATGGGTATCTGGGATCGCATCTGGTCTCTCTTTGTCAACACCGTGCAGGAGGCTGAGAAGCGGTTCGCTGACCGAGCTGCTTCCTTCGACGCTAGTGCCGAAGAAGTTGAGGTGGGCATCTGGCGGCTGAGGAGGAAGTCGTGGGGCGTCCTGCGGTCCAAGATTGACGAGGAAATGATGGAAGGTAATCTCTTACTGAAGCTTCGCGAGAATTTCGAGGACAAATTCAGGTACGATGAGGCCGGCGTTCCTCGAATATGGCGGCCGACAGATGATATCGAGGGAATCTACACCAAAGCGCGAGAAAGCACATTAACCCTGATCCCTCTTCTGGCCCGCTTCCGGCACTCCGAGACGGGAGCACCTCCGCCCCTAGACCGATGGATCGGCCCTAGTCCTGCAGCTGCCACCCCTGCCGACGAAGAAGACCTCACACCCATCGGAGGTGTCGATGAGGAGGAAGGGAAGAGCCTGGAAGAGGAGACGATGATCCTCAACGAAGCCAAGCGCCAGGACCTGACTGTCAGGTTCAAGAAAGCGGCCGACGGGGTGTACGTCGAAGCCAAGCGTAGTGCGATCGGCGGCATGACCCAAGTACCCTTGTACTTTTACGGCCTGCTGCTGGCGCTAGGGTGGAATGAGATAGTTGCTGGTAAGTTGCATTACTCGGTCGAAGGACTGTATACTGACAACGTAAAACAGTGCTTAGAAATCCCGTTTATTTCATGTTCCTCATCCTTGTTGCCATTGGAGCATACGTCACATATACACTCAACCTCTGGGGCCCCATGCTGAAAATGGCCAATGCAGCATCACAACAAGCGCTAGAGGAGGGAAAGAAGCGACTCCGGGAGTTTTTGGAGGAGAATCCCCGTGCAGCACATGCGGTGGCTGTGTCGACCGGTCACGAAGAATATGAGATGAAGAACTTGAAGTCTTCGGCGAGACCGAAGTTCAAGACGGATGGCGCTGATGATGAGGAGGAAGACGAGATATGACGGGCATAGCACTTCCTGTGTCCACCAACCCTGCTTTGGTCGATTGATCTGAGTATGTCGTCGACTGTTGTATATCAAAGATTGGTCAACTGAGTGGGAGGCACAAGCTGGAATAGACGACCATCGCATACCTACGTTCTTACCTTGTGGCTCTGACAGAAATGGTATTTCAAGCTTGGCAGGTCGTGTGACTCAAAGCTATCGCCACAGGACTGTAGACCGCATAGGTACACTGCCCATTCGAAGTCCCATACTCAGGTATTACCACACCATTGATCTTCAATTTTAATCATCAGGATGAACTCGATGTCAGATATGTCGACGGCGGGTTTGAGAAATTTGCTGGCTGTTTAGATTCAGCTGATTAAATCTCATCTTCGCCTTCGACTCCAGTTTACCTGGGTAGACGCACCACTCGCACCCAATTTTCACGTATACAAAGACACTTTCTGACGTGGTTCTAGGGGCGGCTCAGATACATACGCCCTGATCTTGGTTGTGCTAAGCAGCATCGGGTGGTGATTGAGTCCGCTCCGACGGACTTGACTTCGCATCAACCTTCTATCCACTGGCCGTTGATATCTGGCCCGGTCAAACGGCAGATCTGGATAATAACCCACTTCAACGTCCTGCAGGTATCACAGGATTCTCTATATCTGCCGTGGGAGGGTCGTCAAACACAAACTCTCAATCTCGAATCAGACATTGACGTGTGGACTTGCGGCCCACTCAGGGAACTCCTCCGCCACCAAGCCACACGAGCTGAAAGCTGCTTCAGCTGGTCAAACGGTGGTGAGACCTCCCATAGGGCAACACTGACAGTAAAAGCACTTGGGACAGACGGGAAGCCCGCATTCAGCTGTGCCACCATTTCGCGCCGCTTCACGTAAAGACGTCCAGCAGTTGCAGTTACACGAACAACGTCGTCCCTCCTCGAGTCCATCAAGTCTAGACGTGTCTGCGCGATGTTGTCTTCCACTCATCTGCCAGAAGATGTCGCACTTCTGCACGCCTACCATTATCTGCACGACCAGCCCTTGCCCGATGGCTGGATCACTTCCACCTGCCCAAGCGTATATACGCAGGGCATCTCCCTCCCTCTTGCATTTACAGGTCTCCATCTGTCTGTCTCATTCCTGCAAGCATATTGCACCCAAGGCAAGAGATAGAACTTCCTTTGTGCGGACTCCGTCAAAATGGAGAAATTGCACAAATTACAGGCAACTATTTTCCAACAGGCTCCTACTGCTCCAGATGGACGGACTGATGCGGAAGCCGCAGCAACACCCCCAGTGACCCAGACATCGCTACTCCACGATTTAACTCATCTAGGCCGAGAGAATGCCGCGACCATGGTCCAAGCGTTCACCACATTGATCTCAGGAGAGCCGTTGAACGACAAGGAGCTGTTGCTCGAGCATGGCGTGCACATGCTTCAATCTCTGCCTCCCAATAGCGGACTGGGCGCAAAGGCCGCCGGTGGCTTCATTAAGATGCTATGGGATGACTTGCCTCACCCACCAGGAACCATTGCTGGCCCGACAACCAGATACAGGAGGCACGACGGAGGCAGTAACAATCTCTGGGACTCTGAGCTGGGCAAGGCCGGCTCACCTTACAGCCGAAGCGTGCCACCAATGAAACCAAAAGGTCCCAACTTGCCAGACGTGGAACTCGTCTTTGAGTATCTGCTCAAGCGAAAGGAAGGAAAGTTTCGCAAACACCCATCCGGGCTCAACCGATTGTTCTTCTCCTTCGCCACAGTCGTCATCCACGAGTGCTTCCAGACTTCAAGGGACAACAAGTGGGTAAACGAGACGTCCAGCTATGTCGACCTCAGCACGCTCTACGGTAACACGGCCAAAGAACAAGAGCGAGTGCGGACCTACAAGAATGGATTGGTCTATCCTGATTCGGTGGCCTCGGAGAGAATCATGCTGATGCCACCGGGCGTCATTGCTGTTTTGATGATGTTTTCGAGGAACCACAACCACATTGCCGAAACGCTCTTGTCCATCAATGAACAGGGGACCTATGGAGAATGGGATAGATTGACCGAAGACAAGCAGAAAAAGTGAGTCCGTACCCGTGAGACTCTGTTGGCTAGCACGTCTGACAAATACAACCACAGGCAAGATGAAGACATCTTCCAGCTCGCCAGAAACATAAACGTCGGCTTCTTTGCTTTAGTGGTGCTGAGAGACTACGTCGCTGCCATCTTGAATACCCCTCGCGCCAATTCCGACTGGTCGCTGAATCTGGGAGAGGAGATCAAGTCGGCACAAGGACGTGTTGAGAGAGGATCGGGTAACGCGGTCTCGGTTGAGTTTGCAGTCCTGTATCACTGGCACGCTGCACTCAGTGCAGCGGACGCAAAGTGGATGGAAGACATGATCAGTCAGTATGGCCCACGTCTCAACTCCCTTGACGAAATGACGCCGAAGGACTTCTGGGAAATGGCTGCGAACATCACCAAAGAGATGATGTCCAAACCCGCCAAGGAATGGATATTTGGAGGTCTCAAGCGTGGACCAGATGGCCGTTTTGACGACGCCGACCTAGGCCGCCTTATCAAAGATTGCATCGAAGAGCCCGCTCACGCATTTGGTGCCAACGGGACACCGGCGAGTCTCAAGGTTGTGGATCTCATGGGCCAGCTTCAAGCCAGAGAAATATTCAATGTCTGCACACTGAATGAGTGAGTCCCGATATATCACTTCACGGTTCTTGTGACATGGGCATCGTGCATTGACTGACGGATTCCTAGATTCCGAAAATACCTCAACTTGACAGCGTATAAGAGTTTCTCGGAATGGAACGATGATCCGGAAGTTTCTCGAGCCGCCGAACTCTTGTACGGCCACATCGACAATCTTGAACTGTATCCGGGTCTGCAAGCAGAGTGCACCAAGCCGCCAATGCCGGGCAGCGGCGTCTGTCCAGGTCAGACAACCGGACGCGGCATTCTAGACGACGCCGTAGCCCTGGTGCGAGGCGACCGTTTTCTGACCTACGACTTCAACAGCAACACCCTGACCAATTGGGGGGTATCCAAACTTGCCGATCTTCCTGGGGGAACATATGGAGGCATACTCGCCAAGCTGATCTTCAATGGCCTTCCAGGCGAGTTTACCGGGACATCTACATATGCTTTGATGCCGTTCTACACCCCTGAAGCCATCAAGGGCATACTCGAAGGCAACAAAGCGCTTGCCAAGTACGATCTCAAGAGACCTCCACCAAACGTCATGAAGCTGGTAGGCATCCATACTCAAGAAGGTGTGAAGAAGGCCTTCGAAGACCGAGATACCTTCCACGTAATGTACCAAGCCGCCATTCGCAACTGCACCGACGGCCATGAGTTTATGATAGGGTGGGACGATCGCAAACGCCACGACCCACGTTCCGACACCCTTCACAAGGTCTTCTTCGAAGATAACTTTGAAAAGAATCTCTCGCAGTACTTCCGTGAAACGGTCAGGAGCCTGATTCAGAAAAGCACCTTGAAGTATCACGACGAACGAAGATCGATCGACATTGTGCGAGACGTCTGCAACGTGACGCCCATCATGTGGCTCGCCCGCCGCTTTGCCATTCCCATCAAGGACGTGGCCCATCCTCGCGGCTTGGTCACTATTCCAGAGCTGTTCGATATCTTCCTGGTCCTGTTCATGTACCAGAGCTTCAACATCTTGCCGGTCAACGAGTGGAAGCTGAGGGAGGCTGCCGGAACTGTAGCGCCAATCTTGAGGAAGATATTCGAGACTCATCTCAAGACTCAGCAGGGCTTCACGGAGCACATCGTGGACTGGCTGACAAAGGGTTCTGCGTATGAGGTTGGCCCCGATGCTGACCGTTTCTACCACGCCTTGAACAAAACGGGAATGAACATCGGCGATATGGTCGGTGACTGTATCGGCATGGGCGCCCCCGTTGCGGGTAACATCACCCAACAGGCTTCCCTCCTGATTGATCTCTACCTCAAAGACGAGTACAAACAATACAAGGCGCGCATAGTGGAACTTGCACACAAGGACGACGAAGCTTCCGACAAGGAGCTGCTTGGTTTCGTCTTCGAAGGCATGCGCCACGCCGGTGTTGTGCCCGGTCTTCCTCGCGTGGCTTCGAAGGATGTCACATTTGAGGACGGCGCACGCGGTCCAGTCCACATAAAAGGCGGCCAATATGTGCTCATCGCTACGTCCTCAGCAGCCATGGATCCCGCTGCATTCCCCGACCCCGAGAAGATCGACCCTCATCGCCCGATGTCGTCTTACACTCTCCTTGGGCATGGCATGCATTATTGTTTCGGCGCCCGAATTGTTGGACCTGCGCTCGTCGCCACCCTGAAGGAAGTCTTCCGCTTAAAAAATGTGCGTCGCGCCAACGGACGATTGGGACACTTCAGCGTCATCGAGCACGACATTGCAGGAGTCAAGGCAAAGATCTATCTCGATGCGAATGCAAAGGAGTCTCCGATTCCGACGACGCTGCACCTTCTGTATGATGAGTGATCGAATTCAGGAAGCTTGAAGTTATCGAGGTTCTGTGGTCATTGACTAGGCGACACACGTCTGGTATGTGAGGCTGAGGATCGCCTGAATGAAGTTCATGATGTAACGACTATCGACGAATGCACTGTCTGTCACCGATTGAGCAAGTGAGGAATAACAAGAGCCTCCGTGAGCTCTCATCTTTCGAGACTGAAACCTACGCAGCCTCGTAGTCCGCAAGGCTGAGCCCCAACCAATAGGAGCAGCTTCTTTTCCTTATCGATAAGGTTGCCGTGCAGCAGACGATTCCCATCTGCAACGGCGCATGACGAGCTTCGGTTCCTGCTGATCGCCCTATCACCGAGCTTTGATCAATCATTACTCCTTCATAGATCGTGGTCTCAATTACTTTGCTCCTCTGGCTGTTCCAATCGTTTAGAGAATAGATCTCCTTCGTCATGGTTCGCAAAACTTCCTCCGGTTTCTTCACCTCCATCCACGAGGACATGCCTCTACACGTGTCAAGGGGTTACGACCGCATGGTCCAGCACTCTGCCTACCCTCCGACATCAATTCCCTCGAGTCCACAGAAGGAGAAATTCGCCCCAGAGAAATACACCCAGCCATATCTGGACTTCATGACCAACAATCCAACAGTCTTCCATGCGGTCGATCACTTTACCTCTAAGCTCGCCAAAGCTGGATATGTCTATCTGTCGGAACGAGAACAATGGAAGATCAAGGCAGGGGGGAAATACTACACGAAGCGCAATGGAAGTGCCTTCATAGCATTCGCCGTCGGAAAGGACTATAAGCCTGGCAATGGTGTTGCGATAGTGGCCGGCCACATTGATGCGCTCACAGCAAAGGTCAAACCCATACCCAAGCTGCAGACCAAAGCTGGTTATGTCCAGCTGGGAGTCGCCCCTTATGCGGGAGGCATGAATTCTACCTGGTGGGATCGTGACCTGGGTATTGGTGGCAGAGTACTGGTCAAGGCCAACGACGGCCGCATCGTCGAGAAGCTGGTCAAGCTGGACTGGCCCATTGCGAGAATACCGACTTTGGCTCCTCATTTCGGCGCCGCTGCGCAAGGACCCTTCAACAAGGAAACCAACATGACTCCCATCATCGGACTTGACAATTCCGATATTACAGGAAAGGAGCAGTCATCTTTGAAACTTCCTGCTGGAACCTTTGTCGCAACCCAGCCAGAGCGATTGGTCCGAGCGATTGCCGGGCAGCTAGGAGTGTCGGATTATACTGACATCGTCAACTGGGAACTTGAGCTTTTCGACATCCAGCCCGCCCAGGTTGGGGGCTTAGATAAGGAATTTATCTTCGCCGGCCGTATCGATGACAAGCTTTGCTGCTTTGCCGCCATTGAGGGTCTTCTCAGCTCCTCGGATGAGGACTCTCCTGGGATTATCAAAATGGTCGGATGCTTTGACGATGAAGAAGTCGGCAGTTTCTTGCGACAAGGCGCTCTGTCCAACTTCATGCCGAGCGTCATCTCGCGCACAGTCGAGGCTCTGAACGATTACTCCGGCCCGAACCTCATCAACCAAACGCTCGCCAACTCGTTCCTTGTTTCCTCAGATGTCATTCACGCCGTCAACCCTAACTTTCTCTATGCCTATCTCGAGAACCATTCACCACGACTGAACGTGGGAGTGGCGGTCTCGGCCGACCCCAATGGCCACATGACGACTGATAGCGTGTCTACCGCGCTGTTGTCTCGGGTCGCTGAAAAGTGTGGAAGTAAATTGCAGGTCTTCCAGATCCGGAATGACTCCAGGAGCGGAGGCACGATTGGCCCGATGACTAGGTACGTGTTCACTTCTCTGATGTTGGTCTGACATGGGATCACTAACGAGTGCAATCTGTAGCTCACGCCTAGGTTGTCGTGCAGTCGACTGTGGCATTCCGCAGTTGTCGATGCACTCGATCCGAGCAACCACCGGCGCCCTGGACCCCGGCCTCGGAGTACAATTATATAAAGGCTTCTTTGACCACTACCAGGAGGTTGATGCCGAGTTTGCCAATTGAGTCTATATCGAATTGCACACAGCAATATACATATGTACAACACTGCCGGGAATGCCAATGCATCACCCTAGGTTCAGAATGACTATACGGCACAAGCCCAGTTCACACCCAAAGAGGTGTCTTGTGTCCGACTACTGTGAACAAAAGCAACGCCACCACATCTTACGCTACTCTGTCACTATCGACGTTCACATGAGAGAATCAACAGCCTCATGGTGCCACTGTGATATTGTGGAAGCCCTGCGTCTCTGCAGACCTCCTTTTGACCACTCGCAGCTTTGTATTATCAGGTCACCATGGGGAATCGCCCACAGCAAAGCTTTAATCAAAAGCAAGGCAGCCTTCATTCCAGCAGCACGTGTCCCCCCTACCTGCTCGGACACGGCGAGACAACACAGTGGACATTCACTCTCGTTTGTCCCAGCGTTTTCTCCAGCCAAACGCCTATGTTGATTAATATAAAAGTGGCTTTCCAGCCTCGTGGTCAACTGATTCATCACTATTGCTCTTTTTGAACTGCCTTATTCATTGCCCCTGTCACTGCCACTGCCCTGTCACTGCCTTTTCGACCTTCCTGTATCTAAAGAGCCTTTTCCTCCGACATGGTTTCTTGCACCATTGCCTCATGACTGACACCAACACCACCCCAATCTCGACAAGAACGGACCTCGAATCAAGAACGCCCAAAATCTACAGGTCCCGAAAATCCACACAAGATGGCTCGTCTCTCGAATCTGACCCCGGCTCTTGCCCTTGTTGCTCTTGGCTTTCTTTCCGCCGCCGCTGCTTTCATCGTCGACCCGATCCCTGGTGGGCGGGATTCACGTCCACTTACAGGATCGATGTCTGCGAGTCAGTCAGCCATCCCATCAACGTTCGTTACCATCATCTCCGTGTCCTCGTCCTATCCTCCTCCACAACCACGTACTGGGCCGACTCCGCCCTTCCCCATCCCCATCAATGCCACAAATTTCGGCCCATACCCAACAGCTCCAGGTGCCCCTCTGCCTTTGTGCTCTGGTCCACCAGCCACCTATACCGTCTCTCACCAAGACACGGTAGCAAAGATTGCGACCAAGTTTAACGTCACTACCGACGCTTTGGAAGCTACAAACGCTGGCCGAGTCCGCTTTTGGGACTTGCTGGAGGATGGGATAGAACTGGTCATTCCTCCAACTACATGCTCCCTGTATCGACCTTCAGGGTATTCCGCAACTCTCACTTCGCCACCACCATTGGCTTCGACCTCAATTGCCACTATGTACAACTCATCTGACCAATCCTCTTCTCATCCTACTACGACTGGTCCAGTCACAGCCTGGACCGTCGCTTCGGGGGACAGTGGTTCGGTCATTGCTTCGAAGGCAAATGTTCCATTCTTTGCAATCTCCTCGGCAAATCCGTCGGTGACATGGACAGCGCTTTCAGTTGGACAAATCCTGGTGATCCCACCTTCGCCCACTGCTCTGGCACAAGTTACGGGAAGTCTAGCTGTGAAGTCCTTTGACAGCCGCGACGGAATGGGCACACCCAAAGTCATGTACACCGAGTACAACGGTGACGGATCTACCGTCCAAGGCTGGCCCGCTATGTCTGAATGGCTGAGTTTCAACGCTCAATGGGAGAACATCAAGAATTACATTGGCAAGCGTTGCGGAGATGGTGTTCTCACCAACCTGGACACCGAAACCAACGACCTGAAGATGTCCATCCTGACCGTGGCCTCCGACACGTATATCGATCCCCGATTCGTCCTCGCGACCGTGATGCAAGAGTCAAACGGTTGTGTTCGCGTCCAGACCACCTCGGACGCCAACCCGAACCCCGGCCTCTTGCAGAGCTTCAACGGCAAGGGCACCTGCAATCACAACGGCACCTTTGACACACCCTGTCCGCCCCCAGTGATCCACCGAATGGTCATTGACGGCGTGGCGGCGCCCATCGACGGAGTCACTATAGTGGCGGCGCTCAATCAGGCTGCCGAGATGGCCGGTGTCGAGCCCGCTCAGGCCCATTACCGGGCTGCTCGATTCTATAACTCCGGGCCAGAGAGTCTTCCGCCTGAGACGAACGGTGATCTCGGTAGTGATATCACGGCGGCCACTCGTTGCTATGCCAGTGATATTGCCAATCGGCTGCTTGGCTGGTCGAACGGGAGCACGGGTCGTAGTCCGTGCACGCTGGACAAGAAGGGTTGAAGGAAGGAAGGAGGTGCGGAAATGGAGAAAACCAAAATTGCATGTTCACGGAGTATGAGATGTCGAGGTTCGTATGGTCCTGTAATGCGCCAGGAGTGTGTTCAGCATGCTGGACTACCATCGAGCAGCAGTATGTGGAATTGTCATTTGACGGGCAGTGCCGTTCCTGCCCTGTTCCTTCCTTGTTCTGTCCTCACCCTCACATGACAGGACCAGTAGGAGCTACGAGATAGCTCATAGCTGAAAGCCGAGCTCTCGAGAGATAGACATTAAGAGATTCGAGACACACAGTGGTGCCCTACCACATGTCAGTTGTCAATCTTGGAAACTGGAACGTGGCTCGTCGTACGAGATGGGCAAGATTGCTTCAACTTGCCAAATCCCTTTTATTCGATGCAGTTTAGTGGTCTCGCATACCGAATGCGATTAGTCAACGTCGAGCCCGTCCTTGAATCTGGACTAGCGAAGGCATCCCCGGACGGGCATGGAAGAACGGCTGGTGACTATTTACTCTGCGATTCAGTTGATTATGGCTGCGAGCGCGGCAGGTGTTTCTCTGCAAGATTCAGTCGATTATGCTTCGCAGTTTATTTTCCGTGTACAAATGAATTTCACCAAAGAATGGATAGATGGATGGATGGAAGATCTCTGGCCCTCGCTGCCCAAGTACACACGTGCCGTGCTGGAGGGCACTGCATCTATTTCCTCGGGCACATACCTACTGTACTCTGTAATCAGAGAGAACTTGTGTCCGTCTACTGTAGACTCTAGAGACACACAGCTACGCGCGTGCATGCCGGATAACACCCTGGGTTTGGGATTTGAGGACGATTGGTAAGAGTTACTGTGGTACTGTGAACTACTGTAGTGTGTCCATCTTTGTTGTTCGTCCTTGAGTCTTTGTACGGAGGACGGAGGACGGACGACTGTGGCTGGGAGATTCATCCTTTGTCTCGGCCGACCAACATCAGAAGGATGACGATTGAACAACGCTGTTCATTGTCGTGTGTGTCGAGTTTGTTGTGCCCCATCATTATCACGAGCGAGCTTTGATCCTGAAACGCTGAATGGGTTCGAGGCAGTGTTTTCATTGTCCCCTTGGATGAATCATTCGTGAACGTCGAGGTCGAGATATGGATCTTTGTAGATGTTTGGTTCTTCGAACAAGGGTTCCATGATCCAGAACAAGGGAGCTTTTGTCTTCTTAATTCTTCTTCTCGACGCGTCTCAGTACTATATATTGTGTCCTTTCCACTCGTACTTGACTTGACTCATTAGTAGCGATAGATAACGGCGTCAGGACATCGGCACACCAGGAACGTCAGAAACAAGCAGCGACGTCAAGTTCAAGTCACCGAGAAAGCACTTGGCGACTGTTATAAACGACCAGGATCACCGCATTCGTGTTCAAGAGAACACAGTATGGGATCCACTCGATCATCACATGCAGAGCTGCAGGACCGGCTCGAGATGTCCCGCCTCCTGGTAACCGCGTACGAGAGTATCGACCATTCTGCTCTCTCTGCGGCGCGAGCTCATTATGCGGATATGCTTGGAGAGTACGATACCGACACCGACGCCAGCACTGACACTGACCCCTCTGAAGCAGGCTTCCCCGCCGAGTTGACCATGCGCATCGTCTTCGCTGACGCACTGCAGTACCTCCAGCTGATCCGATTCGGGGCCGTCATCGCTCGGTATGCCCACGAATACACCGACGAGGCACTCATCGACACTCTGTGGGAATGTCTCGATGATACCTCGGAGCGACGTGTCGAAGCCGCGGCCTTGGAGGACTGGAGGATCCTGCGATGTGCTTTGGAATGCCTTCTCGTTCAGCTTGAGTGCGGCATTACACCCATCGAACCTATAGCGAGGTATGTATCGTTTGTGTTTCTGATTTTGACGTCCCCCCACGTTACGTGCAGCGTGCGGCGTGCGACTCTTCACTTGAGTATGAAGACTAACATTTGGTTTGCATAGGCTATATTCCGGGTCGTACGTTACCACTTCGTCATCTCGCTCGGACTCGTCGTACCAGACCGGTGCGAGTCCAGATCAATATCAACATAATCAGCAACGAGATCAACAACAACAACAACGACGACGACGACGACAAGAAACCCTGGTAAGTGAGTCTCCACTTCTCATTTACGTCCCGTCAGAGGCAGGTTCTGAGGTGTACCCGGAACGGTCTGCTCGAGCACCGGCTCCATATGATGGGAGCTGGTCTCCCATCACAGCATCCGCATATTCGAGGCACGAGGACCCAGCGTCGGCGGTAAGTTCCAGTGCCTGCTCCATCACCCCGTCCGAATCTGTGACCAATGTACCAAGCGCGCGGGATCGAGCTCGGGCTCGCCACAGTCGTCGCTACGGGTCCATCTCCCCAGTGGAGAGTATCTGCTCGATTGCCCCGGGTGAGAGTGCCTCGCAAACCGGGTATTGCCATGGGTTCAGAAATCACTATACCTGGAATGCTCATCCCTATCGGACAGACCGATACGACGAGGGTTTACCATCTATGAGATACGTCCCAGGTACTGACTACTCTGATGCTTTCGACGAGGACACCAGCGCAGTTGACAGTGCAACGCTGTGGACTGACATTAGAAGCGACATCTTGAGGGCACATGCTCTAGGAGGGTCGTGGATGGTGTTGCAGATGTCTGATCCGCTGAGATACGCCAACCAAGTACCGGAGTCATCGCAGCCATCGGACTCATCCGAGTCGGTCTATTACTCGGCATTTTCTCAGACATTGTCCTCGACACCAGGTCCTAGTGTTCTGGATGAATCGCGTCTGGCGATGGGGATGGGAAGTCTCGAAGATCGACTGGGCGAGGACGCCACCGAGGGCGAGAGAATCGAGTTTGCCTTTGACGAGATCGATCGATTGATTGATCAATGGATGGCGGCGAAGTAAGTCAAGACTCGCGACAGAATCCGTGGTCCGGCAGGATCCGACGTGGAAACCGACGGTAAGTTGAATGTTTGTGTGAGTATCCTCCATATGCGGAAATCATAGGTGATCCTCATCCCTGATGTCCGCTTGATCGGGTCTGCCTCCTCAGCTCCAGATCTGCGGTACGTTCGCAGGAGGGGCGATCTGGTCACGTTATCTGGTTCATCTCAGAGTATCACATTCGACTTCAACATCTAGAGGGCCGATTGGTGAATGATCCTATCTTGCATGCTTTGGCCAGTATTTGTATTTCTTGCAGGCAATGGCCGGCGATAATAAATAGGTGTCATAATGAAATGATATGCGAACAAACGTGGCGATAACGAATGTCTGTATTGTGACCGACCACCATCTGGACAATCATCTCGTGAAAATCAGTAAGAAATATATTCTCATGGGCAGAGTCGGCGGCTGGACCGTAGCCGTAGCCAACGCCCAGAGGCCCAGTTGGAAGTGCTGCTGCTACTGTGGCCGGTACCCTCCGTGACTCCGGAGAGGCTCGAAAAGGACGCCATTGTGCCAGGGAGCGGAGGAAGGGCAGGCCCCGGTCCTGCCACGGAGAGAAGGATGCCTCCAAGAGCACGGCTATGACTGCTGAATTCGACAGACAACCTCCTTCAGCTTGCACTGCCTTGTCGCGCCAAATGAAGAAAAATCAAGTGAGACTCCAGTGAAAGTCAAGTGAAGTGAAGTTGAGGTGCATGATCGCGCCAAGATTGGTGCTGCGTCACGTGAGGCTGTGAGACTCCGGTGCTCCACTGGGGCTGTCGCGCAAAAGATCCGGCCGGTCTAGACTCCCGACTCGAGCGAGACATCAACTCCTCCTCATCCAGGCTCCGTCCCGTTTTTCCGCTTTCGATTTGATAGGAGCGGCAGTGTTTGCCAGGGATTTCTTCCGCGCGATGTTTCCAGGGTTATTACCCTTTCGAGGAACAGCGAGCCGTTGTTGGTATCGAAAGGTGGTTTTGATGACACGACAGAGCGGGAAAGTCTTCCTAAGTTGTGACAATCTCGATCGTCGCTCTTCATCAGCATACCTAACCCCGCAGCCTCTGTCGATCGTCAGAGGAGCGATGTGGTCTACCGTGTACGCTCCTACTGTGTACTGTGTACTCTGTATCGGATGGAACTTCCACAAGCAACGGTACCGACGTATCACGACAAACGACCCATTTGCTCCATACACGACTTCCCACGCGTTCTGGCTCATAACACGGTCGAGCCCACTCTTGACTTTCTTCCACTAAAGTCCAACACTCATCCACATGCTCGGGCGTGGAACGAGTTCGTCGTTCGAGACCGCAGAGAGCTCTCATTCTCGTGCCCAATGCCGTCATCGCTTCGGAGACTCTCCCTCTCGTGCCTCTCTTAGTATCATTTAGCTGCCCCGTTTCTCTTGTGCGGCTGCGAATTGCCCGTGACGAACCGCCGCTCCAAGGGTGAAGAACGGCATCTGGTCGACGCGGCTCTGTCTAAGCTGGTTACATGGTCAGTGAGCACTTGCGATGACAAAAGAAGCCACCTTTCCCACTACCATGAGCCCCTTGGCCCTGGAACTGCGCGACTTCGCGAGGTAGAGTGGACATTTCGACTCGTACGCCTTGGACCTTGAGAACATGCCTTGTCCGGTCAAGGGTGGGTGAAAGGCAACATAATCCTGGGCAGGTCCAAAAACAGTCATGGTGCACCCAAGGGAACATGGCGCGTTCTGCACAACCACCAGACTCCGGACAAGCCACACCTTCGGATGATCTCGCTCACAACCTCCCCAGCAGCTATATGTCTTCGTCGAGTTTCTCTTGCGTTGAGAAGCTGTAGGTGAACAGGGGTAAAAGTGTTCCCAACCATGGAGCAAGTATATTTGTAAGATTGACTGAACTGGTGCATATTCGGGAATGGACACCAACACCGGATGAGTGATCACAATTCTACACCCTCGTTTGATTATGTATTGGAGTGTTTAGGACCTTATGGAGCCGACTTCCTTGTCTCAACATTGCCAGGGCTTCCTCCCGTGCTTCGTCACTATCGGTTCCGCGTCTTTTGGCGGCAGATTAGTTTGATTCTCGCCGGTGAAGCCGCAGATGCTTCCTGGTCATCCCTCACTGCGGATATGAAGCGTTCAAATATCTCACTTGGCAAAATCCGACATTGTTCGTCCCAATTCTGATCGTTCTCCAACCTTCGCTGGAGTCACTAGAGACTTCAATGAATCACATGGCAGATGGCTTTCGACCCTTCACAACAGAGTATTCCAATCCATCACCTTATACGCATCTTTCACATCCGTCAGATCTTCCGGCTTAATGCCAAGGTCCTTGCCCGTAATTACGCCCTCTTCACCACTCCACGAATCGTCCCGCAGCTCGTCCCACATCGCCATCATGATACCCATCTCCAATCCGAATCCAGGCCATACATTGGCAAAGTCGTCCAGACTCGTGACGACGTATTTGGATGGCTTGCCCGTAACTTCGCTCCAATCACTCAATAGTTTACCGGCGGTGGTATCTTCGCTATGCGCGAGGATGAACCGCCCCTCCGGTCGGAGAGTCAACTCCGGGTGTGTGAGGATAGCGTGGGCGAAAACGCCGATATTGACCAGCGGGTCACCAATCGCTTTGATGGGCGTGCTGGGATGAGCGGGTGACAGCTGAACATACGCGTTCGCCGTCTTGACGTAGTTAGGCGTGAAGATCGGGTATTGGAAGTTATTGCCGTACCAGGTGATCCAGAGAAAAGTCGTCTTCACAAGGAGGCGGGTATCAGCCCGGATGGCGGCGTCGATGCGGTTCTTGCCCTCGAAGTGCGGGACCAGATACTTGCCGTGCGTCAACTTCATGCCGTTGGGCAGTGTGCTCCAGATGTAGTGTTCTAGCGTGCTGGTCTGCGAGGCCGCCCGGGCCATGTTGATGCCCTGCTGGACCTCAATCTCGATGGCCTTCTCGGTGCCGTAGATGACGAAGGGTTCGAAGAAGTCGGTGATGGCGAAAATGGCATGCGAGCCGGCGAAGGCGCGAACTAGGGACCCTTCGTCGTTTATGTCAGCCTGGACGATCTCGACGCCTCGAGCGGCGAGTGCTTTAGCCTTTTCGCTATCCGGGTTGCGGGTTAGGCCGCGGATCTTGTAGATGCCGTGCTTGAGAGCAGTGTTGATGAGAGAAGTGCCCTGGGTGCCTGTGGCGCCGACGACGGTCAAGAGCTTGGACATGATGAGCTTGGTTGTCTTGTCTCGAAAAGGCCTATCGGGGGAGGACACTGTCACGATATGCTGTAGTAAGGTTATGCGAACTTGGGTGTAGTAGAAGATATGCGGTGCTGTGCTTATGCTGTTGCGTTCTGCTCTATCTTTTGAACGATCTTGCCTGGTTCAGGGCCAGCAGTGGGTGCAGTTATCATCTTATACTTGATCAGAGGCCTCAAAAAAAGATATCAGCCACCTACCTATCTATCGCCCGTTCACCTATACCCGTCTTTGCGTAGCGGATACGACATCGTCCGCAGCCAAATGGACGAAGGTGTCGACGAGCTATCGTCATAGAGAGCACGGCCAGACACGAGGATGAATAATCCAGGCTTCGATATCTCTGCTTTACGAGACTTGACCAGCTTGTGGTGAGGAGTTAGCAGGAAGTTCGCTGCTTGATAGCACTCAGCAACGCGGTATTATTAATGGTCGAGCCTGCATCATTGGGGCGTTGCAGCTGCATGGCTGCGAGGACGGGTGGCAATGTGCAAGGTCCGAGCAGGTTACCCAGAGGTGGAGGAGGCAGCAAGCTGAGTAAAAGAGAGGCAGAGTCAAAGGGGAAGGTATTGAGATCTGCTTCTGGCTAAGTTCCCGCTTTAGAATCTCACGTGCGTCACCACATCACGTGCGTCCGCATGACTTGCCCTGCTTGTCTCCGCGGGGTCATTAAGAGTTGACACGTTCTCGCTCATCGACCTTCCATCGCTTACCAAAGGGCGCAACTTCCTCGGAGTGCCGACTTTGTGGCTTCTTCCCTAACGCCAAACAGTAACAGTGCATCGCTCATAGAAGCCGCCTTGCTAGGGCAGCCAGAGCAGCTATCCTTACCTGGTGATCGTGTTTAACCTGGGTCGCTGAGCGTTTTTCTCGCCTACTGGTACCGTCGTCTCTTACTCCCTCGTAACCTGGTAGCACCTCTACCCGAGCTCGGTCTTCTTCGCAATGGCCGCAAGCGTAGCCTCAAAGCGGTTGTTCCAAGAATACAAGTCTCTGTTGACGAACCCACCCGACGGCATCACCGCTGGACCGGTAAACGAAGATGACCTGTTCGTCTGGGAAGCTCTGATTCAGGGACCTGAAGGAACACCCTTCGAAGGTGGCATCTTTCCTGCTGAACTCAAGTTCCCCAAGGACTACCCTCTGAATCCGCCTAAAATGAAATTCCTCGGTGAAATCTGGCACCCTAATGGTATGGACGACGTCCTGCTGCTATGGAAAGAGAAGAATGGACTAAAGAATCGCAGTGTACACGAATGGCGAGGTGTGCATCTCCATCCTGCATCCTCCCGGCGACGACCCGAATCATTACGAGAGCGCTTCGGAACGGTGGTCTCCTATTCAGAGCGTTGAAAAGATCCTGATCTCCGTCATGTCGATGCTAGCAGAACCGAACGACGAAAGTCCGGCCAACGTGGAAGCGGCAAAAATGTGGCGGGAACGACGGCCAGAATTTGAGAAGAAAGTGAGACAAGGAGTGAGACGATCTTTGGGATTATGATCAGCGGGCATTCATATCTTGGCCAAAGAGTCTGGACCTGGACCACCCAATACATCTTTACCACAAGTCGAGCTGCACCCTCAGCTTGTCAGCCAACCAGTCCTCAAGGCCACCCTGCGCCTCGTCCAGGCTCTGGATCTCAGCCTTCCGATTCAACATGAGCATCAATCGGAGCTCAGCAAGCGCCTCCTGCAGGCCTGCTAGCACGTCCCCCATATCATCACGCCACTCCTGGTTCGCCAACATGGAAATAGCCGCTACCCGATCGCGCTTGCTCATTTGTCTTGACAGCTCATTCGCAGACTGACAGATAGTCGTGTCTTCCACTTTGAGCCCGACCCATCTCATCTCTGGGATGTTGCAGTCGTGCTCTTGTGCCAAATTCCTGGACCCGTACAGGTAGCATTTAAGGATGCAGATGCCATCAGGGTCCCAATCGAAGAGACCAAAGACAGGAGTAGAGAACGGAGCATGATCGAGAACTTGGCGCAAGAATTGCTTGGTGGCAAGGTCGGGGTATCCCTTTGCCTGAGGACATCGATTAGTATGCAGACATTGAACACGCGGAGGGACAGCGTACGGTTACGATAAGGCCTGGGCCGATTATGAGATGGTGATGGAATTCCCTTTCCACCAGAGCATTGAATGTCGCCTACTTCTCTGTCAGGAAGCTGCGCTCACAAAGCGGGTTCCGGGCCAACCTCTTTTTCTACCACAAGGATCCAGCCGATATGTGCTGTGGCATTGATTGGGGTGCCTTCACATATGGACTGAATGATTGGTGTGTGATCATCGGCTGAGGAAGTCGACAGTCCAGCAACAAGACCTTTAGGGCTTGCAACCTGGTGAGAAGCTATGAGCATTCTTGGGATGAATGATTCTGTTGACCAGTCGCGTACCACGTTCAAGTCTCGTCTCGTCACACGGCAAGTGTGGGCAATATCGTCAACGTATCGATCAACCGTGTCTTGACTTCTGAACAGAGCCGGGTCATGGTAGTAGATGTCTCGCTTTGTGATAGTTACACCTTGTCGGAGTGCAGCATAGATCTCACTCAGAATGCGCCCAACGCATGCTCAACCAAAGTCAGATTTGAAGACCACAAGGTTCTGCCATGTCCTGCTCACCAAATCTCCATGCTTCGTCCTTGTTCTTGCCTGGGAAGTGATACTTGACCTCGCGAGCTTCAACATGCCACCTCAATCGGGCAAAGTCATCGTCGTCGTAGTACGGCTTGACCGAGACGATCCGGTTTAGTGTCAAGACTGGCTTACCGTCTGCTGAGGGCCGTCTGATCTCGTAAAGAATAGCATTGAACGTGGCCTCGATGTAGTCGATTACTTGCTCGTTGGCAGTTGTTACTGTGACCTGGCTCGAATGGACTCCCTCATCTGGTATGAGAATGTCCTCCATCGTTGAGTCGGATGCGCAGTGCCCGTCTCATCAGGTATGCATCCGGGTGCCAGACACGCCAGGCTACGGAGTAATTACCCAGTACTGTACTCCGTACTTTGTCATGCAGGGCCTGAATCCACCCGCCACCCCATGCCTAATTCCCCTCCTAGAAAACATGACGTGCCGCGCGGTCGGCTCGGCCATATCAACCAATCCGCGCACCGGTGTACCTTGCATCCGCTTTATCGATCCTCCGAGTGGCCTCACATTTTATTGTGCACGGCAACTTTCTGGGGGCGGTGTACGGAGGATTGGAGTTGAAATGAGGTGAAAAGGGTAGCCACCTCTACTCAGTATGCCTATACGACCCCAATGACCTCGTTCATGTCCATCTCACCTTAAAGTCAAAGTTCCCAAGATGGCGCAGGTGCGACAGTCCGCACAGAAGGCCATCAATGGCATCACGAATGGATACGAAAATGGCTATGCGAATGGTAGCGCGAATGGACACGCCGATGGACACACCAAAGACCACTCACTGAGCCCAAGTGACCCAAAAACAGAGCGGTCGAGATGGCGACTGCTCGACGAGTCTGGGCGGCATACCTGGCATTATCTCAAGACAGACAAGGAGTTGGAGGAATGGCCACAGACAACGGCCGACAAGTATCACTTGGGGTTACCGGTTGTAGGTTCAAGCTGAGGGAAGGCTCAAGCAGTCAATATTAACTGGCCCAGGACCTGCCCGACCTTCCTCCCGCCTCGAGACCGTCCGACTCGATAGATAATTGCCTATCCTTCTATTCAAGACTGCAACTCCCCCCGGGAAACTGGGCCTGCGAATATGGCGGGCCTCTCTTCCTCATGACCGGTATCGTGTGCACTTGGTACATCACCGGCACACCCATCCCACCCGAGTACCAGATTGAGATGAGAAACTATCTATTTGCGGTACAAAATGAAGACGGCGGATGGGGCTTGCATGTCGAAGGCCACAGTTCAGTCTTCGGGACAGCCATGAACTACACGGTCCTGCGCATCCTTGGAGCTAGCGAGGAAGACGCTCGAGTGATCAAAGCAAGAGGCAGACTCCATCAATTGGGCGGCGCCGTCAATGGTCCGCACTGGGCCAAGTTCTGGCTCAGCGTTTTGGGCGTCACACAATGGGACATCGTCAATCCTGTGCCTCCTGAGCTGTGGCTACTACCTGACTGGGCGCCCATCGCCCCCTGGCGCTGGTGGATTCATATGCGTCAAGTTTTCCTGCCCATGTCGTACATCTGGTCCAAGAAATTTGTGATGCCCGAGAACGCCCTCGTACGATCACTACGACAAGAACTCTTCGTCCAGCCATACGAGTCCATCGATTTCGCCTCTCATCGCAATTCAATCGCCCCAGAAGACAACTACCATCCAAAATCTTGGCTTCTAAATCTCATCAACATTATTCTCATCTGGGTATGGATCCCCTTCCTACGAACACGATCCATCATTGAAAAGGCCGAAGCCTGGACCTGGCGACTTGTGCAATACGAAGACCACAACACAGACTATGCGGACCTTGCACCCGTCAATGCCCCTATGAACACACTAGTATGCTTCATCAAAGAAGGCCCGGACAGTCACAGCTTCAAACGCCACCTGTACCGGCTAGAGGAGTACCTCTGGGTGAATAAAGACGGCATGCTGGTCAATGGCACAAACGGTGTCCAAGTCTGGGATACTGCCTTCTCGATCCAAGCATGCTGTGAAGCCGGTCTGGCCAATGCGCCGAAATGGAAACTAATGCTTCAGTCTGCATTACAATACCTCGAATCCGAACAGATACGGGAAGAAGTCCCCGACCGAGAGATCTGCTACCGCCAACCTCGCAAGGGTGCATGGCCTTTCTCGACCAAGCTACAAGGGTACACCGTCAGTGACTGCACGTCCGAAGCACTGAGAGTTGTCCTCCTTCTGCAGAATCAGTACAACTACCAGCGCATCATCTCCGACGAACGCATCTTCGACGCTGTCAACGTGTTACTGACCATGCAAAACAAACATACCGGCGGATTCGCGAGTTACGAGCCTCAGCGTGGCTCCGAATACCTGGAAATGCTAAATGCGGCGGAGGTCTTCGGCCGGATCATGGTCGAGTACGACTACCCCGAGTGTACCACTGCGGTCGTCACCGTGTTGAGCCTCTTTCAGAAGCACTATCCGGACTATCGCGCGCAGGAGATCGCAGCGATCAAGCAATCGGCGTTGGACTACATTCGACGAGCCCAGCGCGAAGACGGCTCATGGTACGGTAGCTGGGGCATCTGCTTCACCTACGCGGCCATGTTCGCGCTCGAATCGCTGAGCTCCGTCGGCGAAACGTACAAGAATTCCTCCCGCGTCCGGAAGGCGTGCGACTTTCTCATCGAGAAGCAGATGCCCGACGGCGGTTGGGGCGAGAGCTACCGCGCGTCTGAACTCAAAGTCTGGGTCGATCATCCTGAGAAGTCGCAGGTCGTGCAGACATCTTGGGCAGTGATTGCCCTCATGTACGCCGGGTATCCAGTCGAGGACCCCATCAAGCGAGCGATTCAGATGATCATGCGGCGGCAGCAGGCGAATGGCGAATGGTTGCAGGAAGCCATCGAGGGTGTCTTCAACTGCAGCTGTATGATCACGTACCCGAACTATAAGTTTTACTTTCCTGTCAAGGCCATGGGCATGTATATCGCAAGATGGGGAGATAATCAGCTGGTATGAGGCGAGATGAATGCACGCATGATAGAGCATCAGGATTTGTGGCGCGTTGCATGTATAGAATAGGACATCCAGACATACCGTCTGGGACGGGACGTGTTCATCTTTTCGATGTTCCGCCTGTCTCCCCTTGAGAGCGTATTTAGGCATGGTGCATGGAGTCATACATTACTGGTAGAGGGCATTTCCTTCATGCCACGTAATGTATACAGAACAATGGCCGGGGTTTCATGTCTAAGACTCCAAGCGCCCCATGTCTAGGACTCCAAGCATGGACACTGTCTGCACTCTGCCCATGCGAAATGCCTGCTTCCCATGTCATATGTAACAAGCTCTGAACGTCCATGGGTGGGTGATCAGCCATACATACCCTGGCACGATACATAGCGGCATCTGAGTATATCCAAAGCTTCGGCACCCTTGAACTATGAAATCGTCCTGATTGTCTTCTCAAGCCCATCCCTTGCAGACCGCGGTGCCGGACTGATCTGCCCACGGCATCCCGTCCGAGTGAGCGCCCTCCTTCTGGCCGATGGTGATGGAATCCACAGGCGCCAGGCAAGGTCGCGCGGCCCCCTCCGTCACCCTCCCAGAAAGAAAACACAGAGAGAACGTTAGGCAGAGCAGCTCGACGCCCATGAGGCGGGAGTTGAGCTTCGACCCCCACGTCATTTTAGCATGCTACTGTCCTGTCGTGTCGTGTCCTATCCTGTACCGCCCATAGCATACGGCACGCAAACCTGCAGGCAGACAACCCGGTTCGTTTCGGTTCAATTCGTTCCACGCATACTCCATTTCAGCCCCACCCGGTTTTCTGCGTCGTTCCCCTTTCCGGTAACTTCAGATGGGAATACCGTGCAGTGACTTCGGTCAGGAATATCGTGCAGCGATATCGGTCAGGAATACCGTGCACTGACTTCGGTCAGGAACATCGTGCAGCGATATCGGTCAGGAACACCGTGGGCCTACCCCTCGACCTGATCCCACGGGACGGCATCCCAGCGCGAATCGCGCAGGACTTTGACATCCCGCTCACCGAGTCGATCGCCGTCGCGCACCAGACCATACAGATCCACAAGCAAGTCCCTGACGACCAGCGTGCATGAGAGCTGCTTCTCGTAGTTGAGGAGCGGGAAGGCGAACAGGGGAAGGGACACCAGGTAGGCCATCGTGGCCAGGTAGGTCGTCGACACGCGGACCTTTACGTGCATGTGCGGGTAGATTTGGACGAGCCAGGCGTGCATCTTGGGGAATCGGTGTGAGAAGGTGGGGGCTAGCATGTTCAGCACGACGGCGTGCCATAGGCATGCTCTGGTGAGGGAGTGATATGTTAGCTTTTAAAGTACGGGGTACCTAGGTCGTAGATGTCAAATACAGAATACAGAATACGAAATACAAGATACAAAAAATAGAAAACAAGAAATACAAAAAGTGGTACACTAGGTACTGCACTGTTAACAGAGGAGATACCAGACAAGGGAACACCACCCGCACAGTGACTGTACTGTGTGTGAGCTGCCGACGGGACTCACAATGTGCCGTTGACGAGCCATCGCATGAGGCGGCCTCGGCGTAATAGACGCTCTAGACGCGCGATTCCGTCCAGAAGTCGCTGGAGCTCGTTCATGAGCTTGCGTTGGACGAGCCTCCGCCTGGTCACCGGGTCCTCAACGTCGAGGCTGTCGGAGAGTTGTGTAACCGTGACTACTGTGTAGTTGATGACTGTCAGTTGAAGCCCATATCAATGTTGAACGCGTAGGGTTGCTTCATTGCCCTTCCTTACACTTACTCGATTCCGAGGTGTCTTTTGTTCGCAGTCGAATCTGGTCAGATAACATCTGATAGCTTCCGATGTGGTACAGTACGGATCGCTTCACCGCATCCGCAATGAAAGGTGGTTGTCTTATTCCGCTGAGGGGACCTTCATGTTGAGTATGCCCAGTCAGGTGTCGTGTGGTTGCGTCGTCGTCATTCCGTCGCGGAGAAAGAGACATACCGCGGGCGGGATGTCTGGGAGGTAATCATGAAGTAACGAGCGGCAAAAGATGCGCTGGTCGCGTTCAAACTCGAGAAAGTGGCAGAGTCCTGGGGGACGAAGCTTGGGCTTGGTGTTCGAAGTCGCGTGTGGAGGAGGAATTCATTCGATCATCTGAACCATGCACGCCACGCACCGTAAGTAAAGTGGAGCCCGACAGATCTGAACAGCCTCACGTCTATTCCTTTGATGTTCCCTCTCCACGAACCTCAAGGGGGGACGTGGTTCAAGACAATCATCAACGCGAGAAACTCCTCTGGGCGTCGACCTTGGACAACCTGATCAATGGGTGTAGCACTTCTCTACATATGCTATGTCTTAAACTACGGTTTGTTTTCACTCTGATATTCAATGGCAGAGTTGATTGCAGCACCTCCTGTAAACCGACTTGTCCAACATACAACCTGCATTGAGGAACGTGATGCAGTGTGTTGCGCTTGATGGGGAGGGTCGGTAAGGGGATCTCCCTTCACAAGCCGGCAAAGCAGTGTGGCAGTTATCGAAAAGTGCGAGACCAAAAACTGCGTTGTGTTCTACGGACTCCACCAAGATGGTTAGGAAGGCCGCCGAGTGTCTCTCCACTGTGACAATGTGTAGCCACAACGGGCGACTTCATTTTCCGATGCGGTGGATTGCTGAAAGCGCGATGGGAGAGCTATTGTGTGAACTGTTCGATGAGAATGTCCAAGGTTCCCGTGCCTCCTTTGTCAATCCTCTGCTCTGGTGGTGGAAACGGACAAAGGCGTGACTAGGAGAGTCCTTGCTGTTGAGCGTCCACTGATCTGGCAAGGACAACAATGTATTCTTGCCAGCACAAGCTGCTGCCAGCCTCCGCCACAGAACATCATCGATTCCGAACACTGATGCATGTTGAAGCTACATTTCACTCTCCAACCGGCATATCTTGTTCGCTGAGCGATCTTCGGCTGAGATATGGACCGAATTCATTCGTCCACCCTCCGTGTAGTCCTGGAAAAGAAGTTCAGTATTCCAGATCATGTAATGTCGCCTTCATCGATAGAGGCACTGGCCTAGTCTTTACCTATTGGCGTCTGCATGTCCAAACTTCGCATATTGAATTATCGGTCAGAGCTCAGAGACTTAGTGATGGACATGACCATGCTTGGCACTTTCTCCCTCTGGCAAGTCTGAAGATCCAAAAGGTCCAGACGTGTGTGTTTTTGGCTCGTTGCAAAACTCAATGGCGGCACGCAGAAACAAGAATACGAGATTTGCAACGGGCCGTGATCTTGATGGACAACCAACGCATACGAAACTCGTTCCGGCCAGTGCAGATCATGAAAGGCATCTGCGTGCTTGCGAAGTGGCGACTCGTGCAAACGTGCGCGGTTGCATTGCGGCAGCAATCCAAGTCTGGCTTTTACAGCGTTCCAAAACACATGGATGTATCGGCGTGGACGTTCGAAGCGAATGTACCACAGCTGGAGTTGTGCTCTCCAATGACCAGGCCTATGATCCGTCATACACAGTAACCACCATATCAGAATCTGAAACAGTCGAAGAGTAGTTGACGAAGTCGAAGATTAATCATGCGTTCCCCGTGTCCAGCGACTCTGGTACATAAGCGAAAGCCGACAATCTGAAATATCATGCTTGATATAATGCGTGATCGTAGCTTGTTGTGCGTCTGGATGCTGTCAAAACTCACGGGGCATTGCTTGTTGGGTAAACCTGGTCTCGGAGATGTGGACGAGGGTCGGGGCGTCCAGAGGGTGCGACGAAGCACATTTAGTATTCAGAATGAGTAGCTGTGGTGGGAGTAGACTGAGCAGCGTCGAGCAAGTATGCTGAATGTACTTTGCCTCTTGGAGTGCAGGTCAGATTGGTATCAATACCAGTGACCTTGAGTCCGTTGTAGGACCAATGCGAGCTGGAGAAGTTCGCTTTCTGGTATTGCTAGGTCGCTGGGAAACAACCAAAGCCAAAGGAGCACCTAGCAGCGAGACCATGGAGATGCTATCACTCTGGAGTCACAGCCGCACCATATTGCATTGACCTGGCAATCGGCGCGATCTTTGGTTCACAAAAGATTTGATATCGAGCAGTCGATAACCAGTAGTCCCATTCAACAGGAGCGTGAGCCTTCTCGCTATCATTATCCAGCTGCTGAGGACACAACTTCGTATGCGAGTCCTCAAGGCTTCACTTGCCTCGTCATTACCAAGGCGCTGATGAACTCCATCGATCTCGAGTTTGCAAAATTGTACCAAGGGATAGGAGACTTTTCTCAGCCAGGATCATCGGTCGCGTCATGAAACCCTTTCGCAGGGTCCTCGTAGATAAATATTGTTGTAGCAGTGCTCGCCATACTCAGACCGGAACTGGTTGAATTTCCACTCTCGGATGATTCTGTACTCGATTCTCTCTTGAGGAACCGCACGCGGTCATCTTTGTCTCGAGCGTTGGGAAGAAGTTGAGTGAATACATTGTCCACGTGTAGTCCTCTGGCTTTTGCAGAGCGGAACGCTTTTGTGAGCCATTCCACGGCAGCAGTGTGCTCGACCCTTTCATAATATGCAAACGCCAGATTTGCTGGAAAGTTGATGATGTTGGCACCCAAAGCTCCCATTTCCGGTTGCAAGCAGTAAGCGACACAGCGAGCAATCCTTGCTGCGTGTCGGCCTGAGTCGAAATATTGCCCCAATGAAGCAGGATCTAGGGCTTCCGGCAGTTTTTGGTCTCGATATTTGAGAGCTTGTAGGATCTCATCAGCAACTTCACTCAAAGCCAGGGAGCAGGTGTAGTAGACCAGACGCGCTTGGATGAATAAATGGTTTTCGAACCACAAATCAGTTTCAAAGGGAAAATCCGAATCAGCAGCATCATGCGGGACTTCGCGAGGTAAAGCTCCCTTCTTGGTGCCGTCTTTCCATCTGTCCATCTTACTTTGCAGATCTCTGCAGTCTTCCAAGAGCTGGATTAGGCTTCCGGTTGTATCTGCTTCACTTTCTCGGAGAATGTCGAATTTCTGCAAGATGCCAGGGACGACGGTTCCCAGGTCGACCATCCTGTCGAAATAAGTCCGATGCTGGAATTCCCAAGGTATTGTTAGCCATTCTGGTGAGGCCAGATATGTCGCCTTTCTCTGTACAATGGCGGCATAGATGGTAGGGATCCTGCTGGCGAGAAAAGGATGATGGGCATCCCAGTGTTGATGTCGCTTCGGTCCACGCAGTTCTACCAGCCGAGCAGCACCAGCAGCATGAGCCAACCAACTCCTCGAATTGAGCGCTGGTCCCTCGAAGACTTCGTAGAGGCCCAGAAGCATACAAGCCATGAGCACATGGTCGGAGTGCATTCGATTAGCATCGAACAGGGCGAGTTGCAATTCTTTCAGGGCCTTCCCATATACTTTGGCGCTCTCGTGAACAAGACGGACGTCCTTATGACCCTGACCGACTCTTGAGATGCTCAATGCTGAGAAGGCATCTGTTAACGAGGCATCATGCTTTGGGACGTTTTGGATGACCTCGATCCAGTTCATGGGATGTCCGCAACGTAGGATAAAATCGTCTCGACACATTGTATCTCCCCGTGGCATGTACAAGTCCCAAAAAAGACTCTTGCATTGCGACTCGACAGCGCCTCGATTGACTGAGCCTGGCAGGGCAAGCGGCGTGGGTCGGTTGTGAGGGAGGAAGATGGCATGTGCAACGGCCTTGCTCGCAGGATGGTGGATAAAGGTCCGATCGCGGTTATAACCTCCGCAGACATATCCGCTCGAGGCGCACTGGCCGCAAATGGGTCGTTTCAGGTCGCACTGTATTGGGATCAAATGAGCAAAGACGTTGTGAAATGAGGTGTGCAAGTGACAGCGGAGGTGGCTGTATATCAGAGGTTATCTTGGATACTTACGCCTTTTTTCCGACGGCGACATGTGCTGCAGCCTTTACTCTTGCCAGGAACACCAACCATGATGAGCCGACTATCAAACCAGAAACGTGGGTGGGAAGCTGCCGAACACGTCGTGAACACCGTAGAGTGGGTGTCATCTTGCGATGGGATGCGTGGGCTCGCAGAGTTTTGGGAGTTTCGTGGAATAAGAACCTAAGCAACTAGCATACACTGTCGGATAAGATAGTGTGAAGGCTCTATTTGACTCTAGTTTAGCGTAGCTTCAAAGCCTTGAGTCGTGGGAGAGGACCCAGTAAGCTGGGATTGAGATCAGGGTCGAAGTGCATGAGGCAGTCAGCATGCATGCACGGGGAAGCTCAAACTTGGCCGAGCCCTCGCTGATGTGATGCACGAATACTCAATAGACATGAAAAGAGAAAATCGCCATGCCGGACCAATTGAGGCACGTTTCAAGTGCTCGGAAGAGGGAAAGGCGATGTTTGTTTGCCCCTCAGAGTCACTGAAGCCACGAGCACTTGAGATGACGGGGAACGAATTAGCGCTGAAGCATACCTAGACTATCGGGGCATCGGACTGATCTTCTGCCAGCTACCGAAAAGAGACAATCCCATGATGGGATGGCTGAGGGTGCTCGTACCCAGTAGGCGCAGGAGACAGCCGGGCGATCTCCAGCTGAAGAACGGGGCCACGCGGCTACCAACGGGGGCGTCGGGGCGTCTGGGGTGTGTAGTCAGCAACCTCGGCGGCTCGCAGCTGCCAATCAGTGCCCCTCCAATTTCGAGATGCATTGCACGCGGGCAATCCCTGCAGCTGCATGTAAACAAACCAGTCTCTCGATCTTCACTTTTACCATTTCACCACAACGCTGTGTATACAGTTAACGAGGCTGTTATTCTTTCTCACTGCCTTCTACACTTACGCCCGCATCTACTAATCCTAATGGCATAATCAGTCTTGCGGTCATCATGAATCGTCAAGAGTTGGCCAGTCTCTTGTCTCAGACACAGTCAATGATGGCTCCCTCCCGAGCTCCGACACCCTCGTATCACCGATCCTCCCCCCTGTCACCGCGGCAGAGGTTCCAATCACAGATCCGGACTTTACATGACAGCCCCCGAACACCTCCTCGAAACTCGGTAACGACGCCTCAGACATCGCCTCGATTACAACACGTCTCGAGTCTACGGGTCCAGCGTGGCAGCAGTTCGCCCCCAGCATGGACAGTTGGCGAGTCTGCTCTTGACACATTCAATCATGGGCCACAATTCATCACGGAGGAGCGTGAAGTCTGGGGTAGGCCGTCACCACTCAGAACGAACAAGGCTTTTGTCGAGGGCATATCCCTGGTGGCACATTCTGTAGACAGTAGTCCGGTCGACCCTCACAAACTGCGTCCATTCGCGCCGTCTTCACGGTCGCTCGATGTCAATGACAGACCGAAGACCAGGCGAGGTCCTAATACAGGCTCGAGTTCCTTTGGCGAGAACAATGCAGACAGACTACAGCAAGAGCAGGAACAGTCTACACGGCCTTCGAAGTTTGCTGAAGGGTCCATGAACGATAGATCCGCTGGGGTTTCCTCGACTTGGAACGATCATGGCTCACTTGCCAGCATTTCCGGTACTGATGAGTCTGACAACGACACGACACCTCGCCCCTCACCACGACGCTCCTCGATCGACGTCAATGAGTTCAATCCGCAGCCGGTGGCTGCTCCGACCTTTACTCAACGCCTATTCAAGTTGGGTACTAAAGCCAAGCCAAAAGATGTCTCCAAGGCGGTGGTGAGTAAGACTGAGCAAGATTTACAGACTGTGAGAAAGAAGAAAGGACTTCGGAAAAGCATGTCTTTGTGGAATCTCCACGGTGACAAGAGGAAGGCAGCTGCGAGTCAACCCGATCTCAACAACCCCAGCCCCGAGAAGAGCAATGTTGATGTGCTTAATGATCGCAAGAGACGAGCTGAGGAGGCATATTTTCAACAGTTTGGCATGAAGCGGAGAAAGTCCAATGTTGCGCTCGCCACTTCAGATGACGAGTCCGCCGAGAAGCCTCCAGCTGCAACCCGAGGCCGCACCCCTTCACGGAGGATTCCGAGTAGCGCCAAACGACGTCTGAGTTGGTCCTCATCTACCATTGTCACGGCCGAGTCTACGACGTTTGACGGTGTTAACGACGTCGACCTCCAGAAGCGGCCAAGTCGCCGAGAATTGGAGAAGGAAAACCAACAGCTTCGAGCCATGTTGAAACAAGAACGAGAAGGTGCTCGCGTGGCCACTGTAACCATTGAGCCGATTACGCCATCTTCGAGAGTCCTATCCCTAAAACTTCCAAGTTCTCACGAAGCAGATAAGACACCTCTGCACGAGTCCTCCAACAAGAAGTCAAGCCGGGAGAATCTGGGAGTGTCGCCGCCACCTGTCCCGCCACTACCTACGATCGAGCGGGCGGCGCTGCAGCCTCTGAATAACACTAGAAATGTGCCTCGGAAGACAACAAGCCAGGATGACCTCAAGACCATTCCGGAAGACACTTTCGAGCGTGGTCGGCCTCGAAACGCACAGCCCAGAAAAGCAACGGCAAAGCATAGCAGGCGGGCGTCACTCGCTAGAGGCGCGGAGCTCCCACGTGCGGTATCCATGATTTTGGAACAAGACGAAGGCTCAGAGGCGGAGAAGCAGCCGACAAAGGAGAATTTGCATCCAATGAAGCACATACCCAAATTGATTCCAACTCCGATTGGAAGCCCAAAGAGGGTTGCTACGGCTAAGGGAGTCAAGATCCACGAAGATGCTGCTGTGCAGGCCAAAGCTGTTGAACGCGAGAACTGGGAATGGCCGGATGATGTATTCTGACTGATTGGCGCACGCTACGGAAGCACATTTATCTGAAGAGCGGACGACGAAATGGAAAACCATCATCAACCGGAGTGGTTGAACGCACGATGTGTCATGGAGTATTGATGAAGGACAAACGAAAGATATTATGAGGTCCACGATGAATGCGAGATGAAGTCTCTGGATCATGGCGGCTGGCTGTTTTGGGCATTCTTTCTTGTTGCATGTTTCCTGCCTCTTTGTTTGCATGGCGGGAGAAGCGTTTCAAGGTCGGGTTTTGGCATACGGCGATGAGCAACAATCAAGACAGCTATCACACGAGGGAACAAGCCGGCGGAGGTGTGGCTTGGACATCGGGACTTCGACCAGACCGATAAATTCGACTTGATCTACAGCCTCGAGGAGTGGTTGAGCCCAGTTCAACGACGACAATGCCGGAAACCAGAACCAGGCACCCGGTCTACCGGATTACATATGTGTGCTGCATTCTTCATTTGAGCGTACAAACAGAGAGATCCTTTGCAAATCAAGGTCGTCACAACCAGAGCATATTGTGGCGGCCATACTTTTCCCTCGGTCCTTTCCTGTAAATTCTTACCCCCTCCACGACTGTTTACGTACATGAAGCATAGACCAATCTGAAGCTTGTCTCACCGAGAATCCAGCTTAGAGACCAAGAGGCTTTCGAACTGAGCAATAGCGCCCCTACTATCAATTACTGTACTAGACCTGTTTTTGAATACAGAGCACCCGTCGTCCGCTATTGGTCCACTTCCCTGCGCGCCGTTTCAAATGGGGCCGTCATTCCGTCGGCGTATCTAGATACATGTACACACAGTGCCCGTCTGTCTATCGCGTCAACTCAATCATTCATGATACGAATACGAATACAGTGTCTGCGAATTAGGTATTTCGAGATCAACAGGCCACGGGAAGCCAACCTAATCACACTGCGATACATATCGGTAGGTTTGGGCGCAGGCTGCAGTCTGGTAGGATGAAGTCGCGGTCATGGATTCTGGACAAGCTATAGTCCGGTAGGATGAAGTCGTGATCATATGCTCAGAATGCAAATTATATAAAAGCAACGCAACGCTACCACATAGATTCGTAGAAGACATGAATGAGAAGAGATTATCAAACGTCGGATCCTTCAATCCTGCCCCGTCTCGTCCTGTCCCGTATCCCGCTTTGCTGTGTTCCTTCGATCCCTAGTTGCGCATATACATCCAGAGAGACAGGGATGCCCCACGAAGCAGAGAATGTCATGGAGGTGAGAAGTCATACTCGTAGACACACATGTATGGCATGGCATGGTACCTCACACCACAAATTTAATTCCAGAACCACCCGCTTCCTCTCCGTTTGGTGGCGGTGCCTTGTTGCTGAGTCTGCGTCTCAGCTTCGGTTTTGCTCTCTTGAGGCGTCTGTGGCGGTTGGACTTCGGCCGTAGGCACATCCCCATTCCCGTTCTCATCCTCGTTGATGATGGGGATTCTCCGGGGATATTGTCTTCGCGATTGCCTCGGTTCCTCGAGATGTCGCGGTTGCGGACGAGCGTCTTCGAGCATTTCTTGCTGCCAACCCCCAGGTTGCATCTGAGTTTGGGTCTCTTTGTCCTTTGTCTGTGTCGCATTTGCGATGGGCCAAGCACTTCTGATCTCTGCGTTGGTATCGGCCTCTTTCCCCGAGGGAGCATTCCTGACCTCCACTCTCTCGTCACATTCTTCCGATCCATCGGCAAAGCGGCGTTTCAAAACGCGTTTAGTCTCCACTGAGCCGTCAGGGAGGGTGCGTGTCGTGGTGGTTGTCAAGGTGGAGATAATGGAGTTTGCAGGAGATGGAACTGAGGAGTCGTATACATACGAAGTTGTCGATGCTGAGTGGGTTGAGGAAGTGCTTTCGCTTTGCTCCCGGGTAGCGGCAATGGACTGGTGTTGGGAAGTCGACGCGTCGTTCGAGGACATAGCTTGTGCGTGTGTTTTTGTGCGCCCTTGGGACGCTTGATCAACGGCTGAAACGATTGCATCAGCGGCAGAGATGATGCTCCCGAAGAGTGGGAATGGTGCTAGTGCTTCGGTAACCTTGTCGACAAGGGCATTTCCGTCGCCTGCTGGCAACTGTGCAGGAGCAGGGGTAGATTCGGAGGACTTATTGCGGCGACAGTCGCGGTTTTTGCGCCATCTGGCACATCGATCCTCTTTGCTTTCAGGTGCAGTTTCTAGGTTCGCTTTGGTTGGGTCATTTCGCTTGACCAACAGCCCTTGTTCATTGAATCCCCATCGGTTTCCGAGACTGCCGCGGTTGACCATGTCATGAATCCAAGTGCTTGGTGTGCGCCACGTGTTCCAGTTGTCCCTGTCCACCATCTTCCCAGTCTGCTGGAGACTCAGCAAATCCTCAAAGGCATCAGCCCACGGCTTCCGGGTCGCCATCTTCTCGTCGACATCTGTATACCATCTCTCAAAGAACCTGGCGCTGGAGATCTGTAAAGGAGCACCTTCCGAATCTTGAACTTTGACTTTGAACAGCCGTGACTGGGCTGGGTTACAAAGATAGATGGGTGAGTATGGACTCAACATAAGCCAAGGAATGGTTTCATCGGCGTTATCGAATGGCTGCATACGCCGGGCCGCCCACAGCGAATAGGTTGTCGGCCGACCTAGGGGTTTCTCGCTCTCAACCATTGCGTCTTCGGTAGAGGCGGCGTCGCTGTGCGACGATCTCTCCTTCTGTTGCCCATCCCAGCCGAGGGCAGAGAACCACGATCTGGACGGCTTCTTTGGTGACTCTGGAGCGGATGCCTGGAAGACTTGGACCTGCTTGTCACTGCCTGTCTGTAAAGCGTTGTAGGCATCCAACTCGGTCCTGGGTTGTCCCTTTTCATCGTACAGAGCAGGACACTTTCCCGCATTGTTCTGTGGCCGTTGCTCGTTCAACGCGGGACACTGTGCAGCCTTGCCTTTTGTCCACCAAGGCGTGGGCGCACCTTCGTCCTTCTTCTCGCCCTGCTTAGAATGCTGCTTCCACGCATCCTCCATACTCATCCAAGCCTCGGTTTTCGACTTCTCCAACTGCTGCCTCATCTCCTCCATCTCCTGCTCGAATTTCTTGCGGAATCCCTCTTCCCATTCTTGTCTCTGGCGCATGATGTCTTCGACTTCTCTCTTCCAATGGTCACTCCCACCCGACGACAACCCGAAGAATTGTGGGAAGCCTGAGAAGAGTGACGAGACTTGTTCGTCGGCGAAACGGCGGAATTGAATGAACGGGTTCTGCTCGTCGTCCTTGCTCGAGCGAGGGAAGGGCGTTTGATAGGTGGGGAAGGGGTCCATGGGAGGAGGGGGATAGGTTCGGTCTTTGGGAGCTTTGTCGTCTGGCATGTTGGAAGGCGGCTAGTGATGCATCAAGCAGGCATCAACAGGTGAAAACAAGTTAAGTGATAAGACAGAACGAAGGGGAAGATGATGGCGTGGTGGCCAACGTTGATGCCTGGAGTGACTCGACGACAATGCTCGAGATGCTTCGACGCGGGGTCGGCGTCGGTCTCATCCACGCGCCGAGGTCGCCAGGTGATTGGATGAGGGGCAGGGGCAAGCCACAGAAGGCGGATAGGCCAGCACGGCGACGAGGATACATTTACGACAAGAAATCCACATATTACATCCTCATTCCTGAGTATAGGTACAGCGATCGTCTCACAGTTTCGCTCGCGCCGGCACCTTCTCCCATGCTTCATCGAAGCCTGCTGATCGCACCCAGTGGGGGTCGCTGGCCTCCACCGAGTCGATGGCCATGTGCCCGAGCTTCAAGAACATATCCCCCTTGATCGCGAAAACATCATCTGGCTGGCTTTCATACTGCTTGCACACTTGCTCGCTGTTCGCCAACGCCCTCACAAGCTTACTTGCATGTCCGTCATCAGGAAACTGATCCACCCGCCGAATGATCTCTGACCATCCATCGTTGGGATTCTTTGGGTGGTAGTTCTTGATCTCGTCGACCAACAGTTCCGGACATCCTCTCGATACGTACAATGCGAGGTCGATCCGGCCCTTCCATTCCAACAGCCTGGCCTTATCTTCCACCTTCAGCCAGGGTTCTTTGATGAATGCCGAGAAGAAGATGGAGCAATTGACGCAGTGCATGTAGAAGAAGTCGAATTTGACTTGTTTGTCTGGTTTCTGTGCTGCACCTGTGAAATACACGGCGGCATTGATCATCTCTGCGGTCTTTTGCTCGAGCTCGTCGGGTTTGACATGCCATTGGGATGCCAGAGCGATCATCTCGTTGGGAGCACGAACGAACACGCCATCACGAAGCTTGTTGCCATCTCCCCAGTGCGCTGATTCGCGAAGCTTGTCATTCGCACGAGCTTCGTTGATGAGTTGAACTAGACTTTTCGAGGACTTTGTGCTTTTCGCGGCATCTTCAGCAGAATGGAGGAAGGTCCCTGTCCAGCCGTCGTGTATGCATGCTTGAGCCAAGGCTTCAACAATGATAGCCGGCTGTTTGAACTCCACCCCGAAGCCCAAATGAATCAAAGGATGCAAGAAACCTGGCATGGGTCAGCATTGATTGATAGTCGGGTCGATGATGCGTACCAGCGAACATCCTGTCCAATATCCGCTCAGCGTGCTCCGTTTTGGCGAAGACTTGCTCGTTCAAGACTTGCTCCCAGCCCTTCTCCTCGATCTGCTTGCGGAAGAAAGCCTCGAAATCATGAAAGTATTGTTCCTTGCCCAAGAACTTCTTGAATTCTTCTGGGTCGTCCATGGACTGGACATTTCGTTCCTTGATGGGGAACTGCGGGCGCTGGTAGGATTGGTTGAGGTCAAAGGCCTTCTGGATCTCTTCTGGACCAGCGCCCAGAGCATAGATCGTCAACAGATGGTGGGCAATGTGGTTGTGGAAGCCGCCGTTGTTGAAATAGATGTGGAATTTGTCATGGTTCTCCTGCAGTAGTTGGCTTCCAATCTTACCAGCCTGGGCTGATATGTCCGGGACATGATAAACGCCAGCTGCGGCTGGATCAAGTTCAATATGTGAGGCGGTAGCCATACTGCGCCGACTTGGTGGTGCTGTAAGACGCTGCTGAAACCGGTGGAAAGCGGACTTTGTGCTCAAGCGACCTGACTTGGTCAAGGACGAAACAGATGCTGTCAAGGCCCAAGGAGATCTTGTTGCAAACATTGATTCCGCTGGTCTTTCATCGCCCAATGCCAGATTCTTATACTTCGGCGGGCAGTTTCTCCGTGGATTGACTCTTCACGTATCCCAAAGTCGTATTGCAACCTGAAAGGAGCGATGAGGTCAGCGGTCATATTTGCTGGCCAATAGCGCGGCTCGGTCACCGACGAGAGAAGCAATTGACAGCGAAAGTCCGGGGTAAGGCGTCACGAGCCGAGAGGAGAGGATGGTCTCGATCATCGCTTGGGTAAGCAGCTAGGGAAATCGGCTGCATTTGTTCCGAGTCAGAATCAATCTAGGAGGCGATGCTTTGTTTGCTGCCGCTGAATCTATGGAACTACTGTCCTTATGCTTACCAAGGTGGAGGATCTAGGTCTGCTTTGTTTCAGCACCCACCTATGAACACACGCGAACATCACCCTCCGCGAAGTCCCTTTCCATGGCAGCTTGCCCCGGATTCCACTAAGCCTTCCCCTTCACCTTACTGACACCACCGTCGACAACGAGATTCTGGCCAGTAACAAACCCGGCTCCCATCAAGTACTCGCAGGCTTCAGTGATATCCTCCGGCAATCCCGCGCGATTGGCAGGATGAGTTTCGATGTCGTCTTCTTCTGCCTTCCACTCCGTCCCGCTCTCGTCTGCTTCTTGATTCTCGTGCGTGACTTTGATACGACCTGGAGAGACCATGTTGACACGGACTCCGAAGCTCTGGAGCGAAACTGCCATGCTCTGGGTGAGACCTAGTAAAGCAGCTATCGACGCCGTCAGCCATTTGCTCGCTGTCACGATCTCGCTGTGCAAGTTTATCGCCGAACATACCCTTGGTCGAAGCATAACCCTCCTGGTTGGGATCTGAGATCATGGCACGGAAGCTGCTCATATGGAGGATGCACGGTCCAGCAGTACCAACTGTGGATTCCGGAAGCTTCTGCTTGTCCTCCTGCTTCTTGACTTTCATGTAGGGAAGACAAGCCTGTGACATGACGAAGGGGCCGGTGAGGTTGGTTTCGACGTAGGCATTCCACTTGTCCAGGACTGAGGGATCTTCCATCGTCTTGCCGTCAGGCCAATCTGCATACACGTTAACCTTGTCCAGATACAATACGGAAGGCGAATGCAAATGGTCAGGGAAAGACATGGAAGTCTAGGACAGAATCACAGTAGGGCAGACATCTGGTGATAAGGATACGAGGCTTGAGGCGAGGGATAACATACACGGGTACGAAATACCGGCGTTGTTGATAAGGTAGTCGATGCGGTTGTCCAGGAACTTCACGGCTTTCTGGATGGTTGAGCGAATCTCGTCGACATCGCGCAGATTGCAGGCGGACCAGCCAACGCGGTCGGCATGCTCCTTCAGATGCACCTCGGCGGTATGTCGAACATTGTCTTTGTCGAGATCGAGGATAAAGATCTTATGGCCACCCGAGGCGAAGTGACGGGCAAGGGCTCGTCCGATGCCTAAGAGAGAGGTTAGGGTTTCAGAACAACGTGGCTGAAGTCAATTTGGTTCACCTTGTCCAGCGCCGCTTATGACAATCCTTGACTCGCCTTGCAAGACCATGTTGTTCCAAAGATGCTACAGCGTTAGTGAAGAAGATGGGCTCTAAAGAGTGTTATCCTTGATAAACGTCAATTGTCGAGCTGGTATCTTGGTAAGCCCTTGCTGCACGTCTTGACCGCAGTCTGACAAAGTGGAATGGCAAAGGAACTGTGTCACTTTTATAAGTCGCATCATCTTTCGCTGTTGACAGGGACTCTCTTCACTACAAGTAGGACCGTTTCATTGGTCGCGGTCCAGCACTCCGTATCAAAGAGGGTGACGACAGTCTGTGAATCCCGACGATGCCAAGAGAACAATCTTAAGACCAAAGATCGGAAATCTTCTCCGAGTACTTTGGGTTGCCGACTGTAAAGTTGCTGCTCTACTGGCTCTGCGGTCTCCCGTAGGAGCTTGGGCCCTGACATCGACCTTGAGTGAATCAAACCCAACTACGATCACCAAGAGCAGGTAGGTGATATGGTTGCTTTATTGTTGAGTCGTCTCAGCCGCTTGTTGCATGGCGCAATGCAATACCAAGCCCACATAGGCCATTGACCTGGCCCCTTCGGTCCCGCTCCGAGTTTGCCACAGAGGATCTGTCGACACAAGCTCGGTCTCGTACCTCTCAAAAAGCTCGGATTCGGCTTCCGAACTCCACCTATCGGTGGCTAGTGGTCACCAACCCTAACGCGACAGCTATTGACGCATGGATGTTATCAAGACCGTCTTTTGCGGAAGCGGTGCATCATCACAGAGAGCTGCGACAGACTCCGCTGGCGACTGAAGGCGTGGTATAAGGACTGCGCCGTCGTCTAAAGCCATGGCTATGCAGGAGCTCGCCGTGAAAGTCCGCGCCCCTTTACCCATAGTGGCTCGGACACACTACAGCATGTCACAGGTAAGATCGAACGCGACAGTGTGTGATGGGACAGTCCGGCAGACTGGGCACTCTCTTTGGTGAACCGGCAAGGCTTCGACCCATTGGCAAATCCAAGGTGGATGACCGGAGCAGGCAAACTCGAAAGATCAATGGCACGGATCTCGAGTGCACTTCGATTAACCAATGGTCCTCATTGGATTCGAGAGTGGCGTGCTCAATCGGAAAATGTGATGCTGGAAGTGGATCCTTGTGGTGCGAAGGTGGAGGGACTGACCATGGCAGCGCGTCGCCCACCAACCGCAATACATTCCGGCCTCAACATATGAGCGCATCCAAGACGATTATCATCGTGATTATTTCGTTGCCTCCCAGCCTCGTCAGAACTAGAGGTAGGGGTTCTTGCCTGTTGCCTGCCTGGGCAGAAAAGTTTTCTTCTTGCCCTTTTCCCTTCTTCTTTCTTCTTCTTCTCTTCATATCACTCAAACCACCCATCCTGTAAGCTTTGTGCTCCCAGACACCAGCGAACAGGATCCTAACAACGTACTCCAGAGCAGCAGCGACAGCAACAGCAACAGCAGCACTTGTAAGTGAAGCTACGCCATTAACAGTGACAAGATCCTAAAGAAGTACTCTAGAGCAGCAACGGCATCAGCAGCAACTGCAGCAACAATAACAGCAGCAACAGTATTTCTTGTAAGTCCAGCACTTCCCATTTCCATTGAACGATGGCTTTGGTGCTAACAGCAACTTCTAGCATCACATCAAACACAATGGGTTCCGTTGTGTCTAAATTCTCCTCCTGCATCAAGCAGGCTTTTGCCCGGTTGGCGAAGGCGTTCCCCCAGCGGCGGGCAGCGCCTAAGCTAGAGGCAGCGGTGGCCCCGGAGCCAATTCTCCGGGAGCCGATCAACAGCTTCTGCCGCAAGATGCGGGCAATAAAGGCACGCCAGTACGTGTCGTGGGAGGAGGATCTGCCCAGGGCAGACGCCCCCCAATTCTACAAGGTGCGGAAGCAGGACAAAAACCTGCTCATGCTGCATGGCAACAAAAGCATGATCTGGTAGAGGTCGTCCCCCCTCTTACCATACACCAGAACAAACCCACTGCTTCATCGGCAAGCTTCAATACAGGTGCCCGAGTACTAGTAGTGTCATTTCGAACGGCTCGGGTGTCCTTGAGGGCCCAACGGCAAGTACGGTTTCGTTCTTGGTTCTTTCAAATGCATTCCCCAGAAAAGCATAAAGAGAAGATGAGACACTGTCTCCGAAAAAAGAAAAGACAAGATGCCGAAAGGCCAAAAAAAGCAAAAGAAAAGAGGGAAAAAATCCTCATATCATGGGGTGTGGTCAGTCCGCTTCTTCGCTGGCAAGCTTCAATACAGGTGCCCGAGTGCTAGTAGTGTCATTTCGAAAGGCTCGTGGTATCCTTGAGGGCCCAACAGCAAGTATGACTGCACCATTTGTTTCCGAGGAGCGCAAAAGTCAAGGCGTTCTGGTGTTTTGGCGTTGGCATTTGGGACTTTGGGAGTTTAGGCGTTTAGGCGTCGGGCGTTATGGCGTTGGCGTTCAGGAGTACGGTGTTCGGAGTTTGGGGCACTGGACAAACAGAGCTTTTAGGCGTGGCGACCGCCTGGAAGCCATCAGCTTAGGCTGTCTGTCCTTGGAGTTGGGGGCAGCACCGGGCAAGAACACCTACAGGCACACATTTTTATGACCATCATTACAACTCCAGCAACCGCCATCCCTACCTATGCCGCCCAGTATACGAAGGGTGTCCTACAAACCGCCCTTATTACCAACCTTGTCATTATCACCGGGAGCCTCACAAGGTCTTATTATCATTACTACTATTATGATACCAGGTGGACATTATTACCACTATCATTATACTGGGCGGACATCATTACTCTTGAGAACTACAAACATTATTGTTACCACCCTGGCGGGCATCATTATCAGCACTCAAGCAACACCTCAACACCTAAGACGCCTCCCCTACACTCAAATATCATTACACACCTTTGCTGCGAATGACCTCCTGCTGCTCCAACGCCCTCAATATCATTATACAACATTCTTATTGCTGCCGACATCCTCCTGCTGCTGCTCGAATCCTCCTCAATATCAATACACACATATCATTATGCTGTTGATACCCTCCTGCTGCTCAACATCATTACCAAACGAACAAACAAACAAACATAACTGCTGCATCATTAGATACTGCTCCTGGTATCGTTCATTCTTTTTTTTTCATCATGCATCTGGCCTTGTGCCGGGACTTGGAGAAGAAAAGCAGAAAAGAACATCCCTGTCAACTGCGTCTACTACTGTACATTCCTGGCGCGCATCCATATGAAAGAGAAGATATTGCAATTGTGAAAGACGTGGCATTCTTGTATGGTATTTCCAGCTATTTATCCTGTCTTGTGCCCTCCGACACATGCAATCCGGTGAAGACAACTCGTGTAGGAGGTCAAGATAGACTCGTCGCGAACGCCACGGGTACACAACCCGGAGATTGCCCACTTGAACAAATACTCCCCGATGTAGATTGGCGTCAGAGGATATCGTCAACGTCATCCATCTCTTGAACGATGTGAGCCGTTGGCGTTGTAGACGACGTGATTCCTCGCCCTCAAATGCAGAGAGGCAAGGGCCCTCCTTCTCATGTGTCCGTCCATATTTAGCAGTATTCAATGTCTCGGGTGCTGACGCGCACATCGTTGAGATCGATTTCCTTCTTATCCGGAGTATTCGCGGGCGTAACGAAGATGGATTCAACACCGCTGCCCCCGAGGAGTTATATGCCCAAGAACCCAGATGGCCCATTCCCGTACACGCAGGCGGATCTTACGCCCACAGAACCCGGCAATGACACTGCCTTTTATTCGTCGCCGCGCTTCGTGACACACATTGATGACAACGCCATCAACAACCTCCGACGGCATTATGACGACGTCTTGCCTCGAAGGGGCAGAATCTTGGACTTCTGTTCCAGCTGGATTTCGCACTACCCGCGCGAGGTGGCAGAGGCGGCCACGTCGGGGGAGCTAGAGGTGCTGGGCACGGGGATGAATGCTCTGGAATTAAGCAAGAACAGGGTGCTCAAGCATTGGTCCGTGCAGGATCTCAATGACGATCCGGATGTGCGGTTACCGGGAGCGTCGGCGAAGGAGGAGCCGGAGCCAGAGCAGAAGCTCGACGCATCGACGTGTGTGGTCTCGATCGACTATTTGACCAGGCCTGTGGAAGTGCTGAAGAGCATTCGACGGCAGACAAAGGACGGTGGCAAGGTACATCTGATCGTCTCGAACCGCTGTTTTCCTACAAAGGTAGTCAGCAGGTGGCTGCAGGTCGATGAAGAGGACCGGCTGGCCATGGTCGGCGACTATTTGTGGTGGTCCGGGTGGCGACACATTGAGATCCAGACTTTGGTCCAAGGATCGTTCATGACTGATCCGTTGTGGGTGGTCAGGGGGGAGAATACGGGCGAAGTCACGCAGTCGGTTGAGAATTGAGTCTGCGCGGGATGCTATGAGGCATGGAAAACTGCGCTTGAAGGGCGACGCGTGCAGTGCAGTCCCAAATGACGCCGCCTCAGGGTGAAGGACATGCCTATGACGAGGCAATCGTGGGCCGAGAAATGGATGCATTCACAGGCACACTGATCCCTAAGTGCTGTTTCGGTGCAGCCAAAAGGCGCAGTACACTGCTCATAGCTTTCGAGTCCCTAGACGCATATTGACCATGCACGCTTCCTCCTGCTCTGCCTCTCGACTCCTCGCGATCATCCAATACCTTCGTCCGGCCAGCCAGTCTTCAGAGTCAATGATACTGCTCGACAAGTTATCTGCCTTCATTATGATCTCTAAGCCGTACCTTTCCTCAAGACCCTATCCGTCCTCCTGCTTGTCTTGCCCGGCCTCATGAAGCCTGCTGCTTGCAAGCTCACCTATCTCCCACTCCTGTCCTACTCTCTCCACCTCACAGATCGACTGCTCCGTACGTCATCGTGGTAAACGTCTCGAACGCCAGACTGGATCCCTACACACGTGGGACTCGTGCAACGGAGCGGCTACAGGAAGTCATAGCTCAAACGCATCCGGAACACCCCTATCAGACCCGCCTGTCACTGTACGAAGCTCACAGCAACCCGCGAGTTCGGCTGTCCTGTCGTGACGGAAGATATCGTGAGATATTCCAGGTACTGCACACAGAGAAAAAGCCTCCAACACCGCTGGAATAGAGACAGCTGGGTATTTCTATGGAGACGTACACGGTCTGCAAAGCTCCCGTCTCGAGATCTTCTATGCAATCAGCAACATCTTCAAGTTGGATCCCAGTTTCGTTGATGAGTTTTCTCACGACGCTTCGGCAACGTCATTGATAATCCTTTCTGTTGTTGCCGAGCTGAGGACTTTGTGCACCAACCTCCTCCTATCACCAGACCAAATCCCTCTAAGCTACTGGCAATCGATCCGTTTCCTTCTTGGTCGGCTTGACCGCACGACCAAGTTCTCGTCCTCGATAAGTCGATGACAAAACAGTGTTCATTTCTGTGCTGGACACCCTCATCAATGATCTACATCGGCATCAGGAGGGCCTCCAAAGCGAGCACAGCTCTCAAGGTTGGGGGCTGCGTCGATCTTCGATCTAGATAGTGACAGTGGAACATAGGAATTGACATTGGTAGGTGGAAGGGCACTCGACGTTCCCGAGCGTGTGGCGATCATATATCGGAAACAATGCGAGACACGACAAGGATGGCGTAACGCCTTTACAGCATAAGTGTTCATTACTGTCTGTTTGCTGTCTCGCCGTCGCTTGCACTTGTATTTCCGAAAAGGCTCCATTGGACCACTTGAGAGCTATCGATGGGTGGTCTGATCATACAGAGCTATATTATAATTGGTCATGTGGCTGGTTCATTCCGCGTCACTCCTTTTGCTACTCGACCGTTCACTGTTCGCTATGGACCTGCCTGTCGAACCACGTCAAAGCTCACTCTGCAGTAACCCCGAAGTCATGCCTATACCACCTTCGGGGTCTCTCCTACCTCTGACTTCTCTGACCAAGCCCTTTGCCTCCTCAACCTCATACCCGTCCATGCATAGCTCCTCCGCCAACCGCTCTGCGCGTTCAAGGTCACCAATCCTGACAGAGTATCTCGCAAGCCACAATCTCGCCTTTGAGGTCGTGGCCGTGGTACCTGTCCCAAAGCCATCTTCTGGCCCAGCACTTTCATCTTCGTTGTCAGAACCTTGTGACCCAGAGTCGTCTGGAGAGGGAGACGATGATAGCACCTCAGTATCGTCATCTCCTCCAGCATCACCTTCACCTTCTCCAGCATCAACATCCATGTTCGCAGCATCCCCGGCACGCATTTCTGAAAGTCTCGCTCTTCGTTCCTCGGCAGCAGCATTACGCCTTTCTTCCTTCCTCTGTCGCTTCTTGAGCGCTTTCTCTGCCTTCAAGACCGACTTGTGACTCCCACCTGTCTCCTGCGCAACGCATAGCTCCATGTATCGAACGGCTTCAGCCTCGCCCTCGGGGCCAAGTCGCTCATACAGACTAGCAATCTGATATAGCGTCTCAGGATCGAGAAGTTTCCGACCAGCCTGCTGCTGCTGCTGCTGTTGTGATTTCGTCCCTGGCGCGGATTTTCCGCGTGAGGCACTGGGAGCCACATTGCTGCTCACACTAGCATTTGCATTGAAGCTCGACTGCACGGAGCTGGACTCTTCGAAATACGTGCCGGCAACCAGAGCCCGTTTCAACGCCTTGATCGCTTGATCGAGTCTCTCCATCTTTGCATAGCAGGTTCCTACGGCCTGCCACATCTTCGGGTCGTACGGTCGCAGCCCTGCAGCACGCTGGTAGTAGTACAGTGCATAGAAACCCATGTCGAGGACCTCGTACGCCTGGCCCAGGCCGTACCAAGCGCGATAATCCTTCCGGTTGACATCCACGGCGCGTCGATAGCTCTCGATCGCGGCGTGCGTGTTTTTCAGCTCGATGTACTCATGACCCATCAGTGTCCATGCGGAGAGAAAGCTCCTGTCCAAGGTGAGGGCGCGGCGGAAGTACATGACTGCTTTTTCGTGCTGCGAGCACAGGGAGTAATAGTTGCCCACCACGCAGCATGTTTCTGGGCGGAACTTGTCGACTGACGTGGCGAGATGGGCGAGGAAAGCGAGGCGAGGGCGGTCGGCCATGACGTAGAGAATATTAGAGTAGTGATCTAGGCCGTCGAGGCGATGGGGATGGGTAACTAGGAGTTCTTGAAATATCGCGGCGGAGGACTCGTATTCTTTGGCGTGGTAGTGGCTTAGAGCGAGCTGGGTGAGCAGGAATGTCGACTTGGGGAAATAGTTGAGCAGGGTGCGGAGGTAGTTCAAGGTGGTGTATTGGTCGCTGGTGGAAAAGAGGTCAACGCTCGCGTATGCCTGGTACATGATACTCATCAGGTTTTGAGGGAGGACGGACGGAGAAAGTTGGGCGTTCAGGTCATCGATGGAGGAGAGGAGGGAGGCTAGCTCTTCCCATGCGCCCCAGTGGTAGGGATTGACTCGGACGGAGCGGAGGAGCCATTGCTGGGCGAGTTGTTCTTGTCTTGACTTGGACAGGATGATGCCGTAGAGGTATTCCAGCCAGCCTTGAGAGCGTTTGAGTTGTGGATCGGCTGCGTCTCGCGCACCAAAGTACGCTTCCAGTCCTCTTGCCAGGGCGGCCAGTTCTCGATTAACTGTCTGTCCGTTGTCCGCAGGGCCCAAGACCATCTCGCTCTCTTCATCCTTGCGCTTCTCTCCAGCGAGATAGCGCGCATAGAGAGCGAGGAAGAGCGACTTCTGGCTGATGTTGGGGAATGGATTCACTGCGGCTTTATCATTGTGTTTCGACTTGCCTTTTGCTTTTGAAGGCGTGGAAGTAGGTGTTCGTCCTTTCGGTTTGTCGAAGATGGCCAATCCTCCAGCTGGTATGGCCGGGGGCAGGAATACGGCGGCACATCTATCAAACTCTTTGGTGTCAAAGAACGCTTTGGCAAGCAGGTATTTGGGTGCTTCTTTAGCCTCCAGCGCCGCCTCTTCCGGGTCATCGTAACCGGTTGTCAGACTGCGGTATAAGGATTGTGCACTGGGCATGTCGTGCATTTGAGAATCGCCATCTGTATAGCCAGTTTCAGGGAGAGCATCCAGTAGTTCGGCTGCCCTGGAATATCAGTCAATGTCTGTCCGGTCCTTTAGGAAATTACGCACCATTTCGAGGACTGGTATAGGCATCTCTCTGAGCACCTGATGGCCGCCTCAGTTAACCTGTCCCTTAGCTCAGACACAACCTCGGTGTCGAGCTCGCCTACAGAGCCAAAACTCTCCTGCTGCCGAGGGGCCATGATGACAGCGTGGGAATGTCCCCAGCAAGAGATGACATGAATGGGCGTTACTCGTATATTCGCCCTTTTCTCAGAGTGAAAGTCCCATGTCAACAGCGCGTCTGCGGGGAAATTCGCGGGACTCCGCAGTTATGCAAGGCTGGCGACTAGCCTTGCCCTCGTTGTCAGAGGGCGCCTCGAGTTCATTCTCGTGATATAATTCAGTTCTCACCTTAGGCTTCCTGATTTGCCTGCCAGGAAATAGACTCGTACTCCATTACGGAAGAGATTCACTATGGATATCGCACGGGAACTCTCGCGGCCGGAGTATAAGCCCATCTTCTGTATTGAGATGCATACTTGTGGAGAGCCCACCAGGATCGTTATCGATGGATACCCGAATGTCACAGGTACGCTTCTAGAGCAGAGAACTCAGGCCCGCCAGACGCATGACCACATCCGAAAACGACTCATGCTCGAACCTCGGGGACACTACGATATGTATGGTGCTGTCCTCCGTCCCGACACGGAGCTGACCCAACTCGGCCAAGCCCATATGGGCGTGCTCTTCATGACAAACGACGGTTATTCAACCATGTGTGGCCATGCCACTATTGCGCTCGGAAGGTTCCTGCTTGATACCCATGACCTCAACATCTTCCCTCGAAGGAATGATATCATTTGGGACCGCAAGTCGCTGATTGCCGATCTCAATATCCACGCTCCTTGTGGCCTTCTCCGACTAAGTGTCCCTGTCAGTCCCGATGGAAGGGCTTCAGACCCCAGTAAACCGGTATCTTTCGTGTCGGTGCCCTCCTTTGCAACCGGCCTCCAGGTTCCTCTGGCCATCGCGCATCCGTGGCCGCAGTTGGAAAGGAAAGGTGCCCCTAAAACACCAATATCAGTGGACTTTGCCTACGGCGGAGCCTTCTATGCCGTTGTTGATGCCAGTAGCCTTGGCTTCAAGGAGCACTTGCAGGATATCGATATGCGAGAGCTAAGCAGGGCTACAGAATCTCTCCTCCTGAGTATACGTGAACAACCCAAGCTGACAAGCTACTACCAACATCCCGAGGAGTCCGACTTGTCGTTTCTGTATGGCGTCATTGTGACAGACAGCGTCCTCCGGGAAGGTAAGCCTGTTCCGAACGCAGAGCTGGGCGTCTGTTTCTTTGCAGACCAGCAGATCGACCGATCACCTACCGGCAGCGGCGTAGCTGCTCGAGAAGCCCTGGCATATTGCAAAGGAGAGCGAAGTATCGGAACAGCATGGTCTTACCATTCGTTGGTGTCAAACCGCGACCTAGGACCCCCCTTCGTTGGTACGATTGAGATGGCTGACGGCAGTCCAAAGCAAGTCAAGACGGCCCAAGTACACGTCAGGGTGAGTGGGCAGGCATTTTATAGCGGCTCCAGCACCTTCTCTGTGGAGCAAGAGGATCCATTGGGCGACTCAGGCTTCGTCTTCACGAAGCTAACGCTGGGGTAGATAGAGGTGCGGTTCAGAGAAGTCTTGTTACGAGAATCCCTGGCTACCGCTTCTTTGGTCATCGTGGTCATTCGATGCACGTGCAAGACCCAACGACGGCTCCTGTAGCATATGGACAAGCACTGACTGTGCTCATATGGTTTGAGAAGCGGTCAAACTCTTGCCGTCCAAGAACAATCTTCAATACGGCGAAGCTCATAAACCATCACACGCAACCCCTTCAGACGGCCGTTTGCGCCGCTGACGCTGTCCTCGACCTCAAACACCTGAGAAACCGTCCAAACCGACGAGTAATTTGAACGGCTCAGGCCTCAAGGCAAACATCCAGCAGATCACAGTGGACACGGTGTCGCAGGTTCTCAATCAAGACGCCGCGCAACAATGAATACTCTCTGAACACCCAGTCTACATCCGACATCCGCCATGCACCAAAGACAACTCTCCTTTCCTTCATGAAGACGTCTTCTCAATAATTCACAATGTCAAAGTACGTCGCTTCAGCCTGGAAATCCGACCAGCAAATGTAAGACTAACGTATCAACGCAGCAACCGATATTCCTCTCTCAATCGCCGCGCTGCTCCGGCCTCCTCCCTCTTCCAAGACTACCCCGGCTCACGACCGTCATCCTCATCCTCCACACAGCGACCGTCCAGTTATGCGTACTCCCAGCCCTCCGCATCCTCCTCGTCTCCCTACCTGAACCCACTCCCGAACTCAACCCCGTACAGCCACTCGAACGGCTCAACGACGCCCTCGGGCGGTGGTTTCCGCCCCGCAACACCGAATTCAAAGGGCCAATACTCCGCCTCCGTGCTCGAAGAACTCGAGTCCCAAAATGAAATCACCCAGACCACCCTCCTCAGCCAGAAGGTTTCGCAACTGAAATCTCTCACCGTGGCTATCGGCGATGAAATCAGAGACTCCAGCGCTCTGGCCAGCCAGATTAACGACTCTTTCGAGAACACGGGTGTGAGGCTACGCGGCACGATGCGACGGATGCTGAGGATGGCGGAACGGACAGGCGTAGGCTGGAGAGTCTGGCTACTGTTCTTCGTGGCCGTCTGGGCGCTCTTTGCGTGGGTTTGGCTGTTCTGAGAGAGGAACCAAATAAACCAGAAACCGATGCAAAGAAAAAGAATGAGAGGAGAGCAGAGCAGAGCTCAAATCAGAATGGGAATCCCATCAGTGGAAGATAAGGACTCGGGCAACCAGGTTTTTACTTCCCGAGGTTCCACATTACGCCCCGGCCTCGAGGATGCGAAACGTGCCGAAGCAGGAGGAAAGGAATGAGTGCCATCAATGCTCTCCTCGCCGCATAGCACCGCAGCAAGAACAATCACGACCGCGATTCTCGACCCATAGCGGTAAAGTTGACCATGGCGCGCTTCGAGGGCGAACCTCAAGTCGAGCCTTCCCACGGCGTGGCACTGTCTATCCATCTATCCCGTCTCCCGCTTCTCGAAAGCACCTCTCGCAGACGGTAGACAACCCCTCGATTGTGTATAAAAGTATTACACGCCACGTGTATCATTGCATTCAGGAACAACGGCCGGAAAGGAGGGACCTCACGCTACAGTAATTCAATCGGCTTGGAGCACCAGCATGGCGTTATTGGAGTTTTTGGATCCTATTCGTACTCGCAAGCATTGGTGGGTACCGTGCGAGCGGGTTGGATGGACTTCAGGGCAAGAGGGACGAACGCACGCACAGAGTTTGTCGTGACAAATATTATTGGTTTCCCGACGTGAGGACGAGTTTGAGCAAATGCGAATGGACCTGGGACTTGCTCGACCGACATAGTAGGCTCCAGACAGCCCAGGCCACAACTCTGACACGAATGATTGGTCTCTCTATTTGATCGTTGGTCCTACTTACATGTCCGCTGCGTGCGCTTGTGCTCGTGCGGGCGTGGGCATGGTTTGTGCGTGTACACTATCTGTACTGGAATGGTACTGGTGTTGGTACGTGTAGAGTACGTGCGTGCGAGTATCGATATCTGCCTACCTACCTGTTAGGTAGGTAAGGTATTCAACGGACGAATGGGTGACGAAGGCTACTCGTTGATACATTCGCAAACGCGCAGTAGATATACGTATTGTAGTACAACCTCTTCCATCCGCTGATCCCTGAGCGAAACGTTCCTCCCATACCGCCACGCCAGTCGGGTCTTAGACGCTTTACTCGGCCGCCCGGCTTCTGCCGGCCAAGAATCGCCCACTCCGTCGTCTGCCGACTCTTCTGCCTTGGTCTTGAGTCTGTCCCGGAGGTGCACTCGTGCTCGCACTTTCCGGGGTGTCCCACTCTCCTCCACCCGCTCCGCCTCCGCCTCCGCCAGCGCCTCCACTGTCTCCGTCGCCGCCGTTGGAGGCTACGTTGGGCGAAGAAAACAAGCCACCGCTGGACGTCGCCGGTCCTCCAGTCTGCAGCTCGGCCGCAACATCGGCATCTGTCCCGGCGCCAGCATTGCGTCGACGGGTAGCCCGCTGGAATAACGTCCTCCTCGCCCCGACGTTCGTACTCGTCCTCGCACTCGCACTCCCATCCCTGGAGCCACCAACGCCCAGAGTGGCGGCCGCGCCGTCGAGCCAATTCCGCGCCGCAGCGGCGCGGCTTGGACTGGTATTGCCGGCGCCAGTCGCACCGCCTCTGCCTCCCTGTCCTCGCGCACGAGGTACTCCTATAGCTGGCGCACGGAGCTGTCTTCCTTGATCTCCGGTTCCCGCCTGCGCAGGGGCACGTGCATGCTCGGGGGCGGCAAACGGGTCCGGTGTGTTGATATCAACGCCGGCATCTTCGCCTTCAAGATCAGTATCAACTTCCTCGTCATCCACATCCGGATCGAGGTCGACGTCGATATCAACCCCAGCCTCAGCGGCGAGGGGAGGTGTATCGAGCAGTTCTGGAGTATGAGTCTGCTGTAATTGATGGCGCGTGGTTGGACGAGCAAGATCGGGACGATAAGGTCGCTGTCTGTTTCCGGAGACGATTCGAGCGGCCCGCGTGGATACGGAGCGCTGTGCCGGGGTGAAACGCGCATTGCTTGTGATGGCCATTTCTGGTGTTATGGCTTGGGCTCCTCTTTGACGAGCCATTATCTGAGGTTGTGCCTGGTGAGGCCGATGGTCTGGTGACGGGAGAGGCGAGGGGCCTGTAATCCATGGTCCCGAAGAGCGTGGCGCTGCCGCACGAGCTGAGCTCCGCGGCAGGAATTGAGGATGAAGTTGAGGGCTCTCTTGTCCTCCCCCACTGAGACGACCGTGTCCTGGCTGGGCTGCTTGGGGTAGAATGGAGATGTCCATCTCGCTCTCCTCCAGTTCCGTGTCCGTGTGTTCCCATGCTTGATCATCATCTGCGTCGGGCACCTCGTCGTCGAGATCACGGTCTCCCGACAGCGTACTACGGCCAGGTCCATGGAGGTCGGCTTCGTACATGTCATCTCCATCGAGCATTGCGTTGGCGAGATCTTCAGCGTCGCGCTCGTCGTAGTCGTATTCGCTTCCCGACAAGGGGACTCGTACCCCAGCAACGGTCGTGTGTCTTGCGTGTCCTCGATCTCGGTGCCTCGGCGGCGGCAACGGCTGAGGGAGTTGGTCTTCGTCGTCGGTATCTGGCTCTCGTCGCGTATCGTACACCCAACCTCCATCCGCGCCCACAGGAGAAAGAGGCTCGTCGTCGTCTTCGGCCTCTTGATCGTCTGCGTCGGGGATCTCGTCGTCAAGATCTGCTGCCATGCCCATCTCCATGCCATCTTCATCTTCTCCCTCCTCTGCCGCGCCGTCTTCTTCTTCACTCTCATAGTCGGCATCAGGATCAGGGTCATCCGCGTCCGGGATATCCTCATCCAGGTCCCTTCCTTCTTCCACCTCGCCCAGCTCCTGCGCCCTCGCCATCCTTTCTTGCTCCTCAGTCTCCAGCGCCAGCCGCTCCTGCAACTCCACTTCGCGTAGCTGTCGTTCAACCTCCTCACGTTCCACTTCCTCCTCGCGACGACCGAGCATCGTTTTCGCACATCCAGCGGGCTTTAGCCAGCTGTAGCCGTACATGGCGATGGCCATTTTTCGCTGCGAGACGGTGCGTTCGTCGGTCGAAAGCGCGAGGAGCGTGTTGTTGCGGGCGTTGTAGACGGCATTGTGCTTTTGACGGCGATGGTGGTGATGGTGATGCGCGGCAGGAGTGGATGTAGGTGCGTCAGACGCCGGGGCAGTTATTGGGGGGAAAAGAGATGATGGCGGTGGAGGCAGAAGGGGGAGGGATGTGGATAGGAACATCATGCTGATCAAGGACCCACGGGTTGTACCGGCCTGGGCTGTTGTTACAAACGTCGAGGTCCCAGAGTTTCACTGGTTGTCTCGATCGCTCGATGGAGCCGGCAATTGACACGCCGGAGACGCGGTCGCAAATTGTGGTCGCCTCAGGCAATAATGATACTGTTGTGGTCGAGAATCAAACCCGGGACGACACTTCAGGGTGGTGGGAAGCGGCTTGTAATGCCTCCGAGAGTGCATGTGCAGAAGCGAGTCCGGGCTTGTTGTAGACTGGGTCTCAAGCCTCACAATCGAGCCGTACGGCACAGCGATATGGTTGCCTGGTCAGGGTTTTGTGGTGTCGCGAAGCTGGGAACACGCCACGGTTCGACGGCAGTGGAGGACGGAGTACAATTCGACCAGTTCACATCATCCACAAATCTCACTATCAGATCTCCATACCACCAATAAGATTTCAGGCTGTCAATGGCAGAGAGTTGAGGCGCTCCACCCGTGTTAGATTGATAAACCACCTAATTGTGATTTGACGTGTGTGTGAAGTGAACGACGACGTTGAGCTCTGCCAAGAATCCGGAAAGGGAAAACATCAACACTCAACACCAAGGCAACTTCAGCTTCAGGTCAACCTCAAGTTAACACAAGAGTAATGAACACCAACAATGTTCTCTGCCGTAGTAGTTGCGCTCCATCCGTCACGTCTAGTTATTGTCTATCCGGCTTGATATCTTGTTTCGATCTCTCATGCCATGGACCCAAATCGACGACCTGAAACTTGTTCTCTCCTTTACATTTGGACTCGAGTATCTCGCACATCACGGGAAACATTCTCGAACCCTACAACCGAGGCACCGTCTACGCCGCCGGGAGAATGTGGCTATAGCTAGATAGATGCGGCCTCCTCCGCGGATATTCTGAGATTCAAGTCAGTCTGTTTCTACCTTCTCGAGGCGACCTCTTGATGAGCCGCAATCGCGTCGGGGTCGACCCTAAGATTTACGCTTCCAACCGCGACGTTAAAGACCGCAACTAAACAAATTGAATAATATCATTGAACCTGCTATCTACCGCTGACGTGTATTGATACATTTCCATCGGCAGTGTGCAGCGCTCCCTACTTTGATTCTTCTCAGTTCCGATCGTCTCCATCGCAGGTTCTTTCCAATAACGCAATTGAATGATAACAGACTGTGACCTTTTCGAGAACCCATGCTGAACCAAATATCCGTGCTCATAAAACGATCGTAGGTGTCGGAAATCATCGTCCGTGGCAGGTCCCACGTACATTAACCTCGCTTGTCGACATTCATAATGCGCTCGTCAGGGTATCGTTGACACAGACTGATGCGCTCATCATGCCAAACCGTGAAACAAAAGATTGATGAAAAGCCACCACAGTACTTTTTGGGGTTGCATTCCGTTTTTCCATGCAAGAATTAATCTTCCACAGGTGCCAATACTCAAGCACCGACCTTGATCTCGGTGCCACGTTTGAAGTCCTCGGCTGCGTGCGCCATGTCACCACCCTTGTGCGCCTTCGACTCTTTGGGCCTCGGTACAGCATCATGTTGAGCACGTTGGATGATGCCGCCCGTCACTGGGAGGATAGAGCCTTCGCCCACAAGGAAGCTGTCCACCTGTCGGGCGCATTGGCGACCTTCGTTGATACCCCAGACGATAAGGGACTGACCACGCCGGCAATCACCCGCAGCAAAGACGCCCGGAAGGTTGGTGTTGTACATGTTCTTTGGTGTCTTGATGTTCTTCCGCGGGTCGAGCTCAACTTGGCCTTCAAAGAGACGGTCATCGGGACCCAAGAAACCCATGGACAGAAGCACGAGATCTGCCGGGAAATATTCCTCGCTACCCTCTCTGGGCTTCATGTCCCAACCACCAGTGGCGCTCTTGGTCCAGTCCACCCGGTTTGTGTTGATGCCAACAATGCGTCCGTCCTTGACATCGAAGTCCTTCGTCATGACACAATACTCGCGGGGGTCTTTGCCGTAGTGTTGCTTGACTTCGGTGTGGCCGTAATCGACACGGTAGATTCTCGGCCATTGAGGCCAGGGATTGTCGCGAGCACGCTCTGGCGGTGGCTGAGGCAGGAGCTCGAAGTTGGTGATGGACTTGGCTCCGTGTCGCAGAGAAGTGCCGATGCAGTCGTTGCCGGTATCACCACCTCCAATAACAATGACATGCTTGTCCTTGGCGGAAATGTAGTGGCCGTCGCCCAGCTCAGAGTCAAGGAGTGACTTGGTATTGGCGTGCAAAAACTCCATGGCAAAGTGTATACCCTCGGCTTCCCGATTCTTGATTTTAAGGTCACGAGGAACTTGAGCCCCAGTAGAGATGACCACTGCGTCGTACTCCTGACGTAGTGAGTCGAGGCTGACCTCCTCACCCGGGCCGACCATGACACCTGTCTTGAACTGAACACCTTCCGCCGCCATGAAGTCAATTCTGCGTTGGACGATCCTCTTGTCGAGCTTCATGTTGGGAATGCCATACATGAGCAAACCACCGGCACGATCGGACTTCTCGTAGACGGTGACGGTATGTCCCACGCGATTGAGCTGATCCGCCGCAGAAAGGCCTGCTGGACCAGAGCCAATGATAGCGACCGTCTTGCCAGTACGCTCCTGCGGTGGGTCGGGCACCATCCAGCCCATCTCAAACCCTTTGTCGATGATGGCGCATTCAATAGACTTGATGCCAACCGGATCATCGGTGATGCCCAAAACACAAGCACCCTCGCAGGGAGCGGGGCAGACGCGGCCGGTGAACTCGGGGAAGTTGTTGGTCATCAACAAACGGTTGAGAGCATCCTTCCACTGATCTTGAAAGACCAATTCGTTCCACTTCGGAATGATATTGGAGATTGGGCAACCGGTATCAGACTGGCAGAAAGGCACACCACAGTCCATGCATCTGGCCGACTGGTACTTCAACTCATCTTCGTTGAGTCGGGAATTAAGCTCAGCCCAGTCCTTGACTCGGGTCTTCGGATTGCGATACTTCTCGGCGCGGCGAGCATATTTCATGAAGCCCCGTGTCTTGTCGAGCACGAGGGCGGCCTTGTGTTTGGCTTGATCAGCATCTCCATTGACTCCTTCCTCGATGTCCAGCATGCTGGCCTTCTGCTGCTTCGCCTCTTTATCATGGCGGATTTCGCGCTGTTCCTGGTGGAGATTGCGGACAGGATTCCCCGGCAGGATTGGCAGAGGATATTCTGCCTTCTTAGCCTCTTCAGCTTGCTTCGCCTGCTCTGCCAACACCCTCTTGTAGTCGGTAGGTAGGACTTTGACGAAGCGCGGAAGGGCTCTGTTGAATTCGAGCAGGATGCGGGCCGCCAGTTCTGAACCAGTGTAGTGATGGTGGTCTTCAATCATTCCTCGCAAGAATGCAATCTCCTCGGGTGTCTCAACGCCGGAAACTTCTACCATTTCCATGTTGATCTTTGAATGGAAGTCTTGGTTCATGTCCAGGACGTAGGCGATACCACCTGACATACCAGCAGCGAAGTTGCGACCTGTGCTTCCCAGCACAACGACTCTACCACCTGTCATGTATTCGCAGCCGTGATCACCAACACCTTCAACGACTGCGTTAGCACCTGAATTGCGGACAGCGAATCGTTCGGCAGCGACTCCTCTGAAGTAGCAGGTACCACTTGTCGCGCCGTAAAGACAGACGTTGCCAACAAGGATATTCTCCTCCGCTTTGAAAACAGCACTGCGGGGAGGGTAGATGATCAAGCGACCGCCCGACAGTCCTTTACCGACATAATCATTGGAATCACCTTCCAGCTCCAAGGTGACGCCGGGCGCAAGGTATGCGCCGAAAGATTGGCCAGCAGATCCTCTGATATTGACGTGAATAGTGTCCTGAGGGAGACCTGCCTCGCCGTATCGCTTGCTGATCTGGTAGGACAGGGTCGCGCCCAATGCACGGTCGGTGTTGACAATGTCAGTCTCAATTCGACAGGGCAATCCCTTCTCCAAGGCAAGCTCAGATTCGGAAATGAGTTTGTTGTCCAGCCGAGTGTGCAGTTTGTGGTCTTGCTTGCGGACATTGTACGTCGCCACACCGGGACGGATAGAGTGGGCGGGTGTCAAGATCAGGGACAGGTCGATGTTTTGTGTCTTGCCTGTGCGAAGGTCTTCGCGGACTTTTAAGAGTTCGGCGCGACCCACCATTTCGTTCACTGTTCTCAAACCAAGCTGAGCCATAATGGCGCGGAGTTCATTGGCCACATAGTAGAAGAAGTTGATGACATGCTCGGGAGTGCCTTGAAATTTTTCTCTGAGAACAGGGTCTTGAGTAGCGATGCCGACTGGGCAAGTGTTCAGGCTGCGAGTATGTGTTAGCAAAAACAGCTGAAGGCAAAGGGGAGGAGAGGGGACCATGCGTACTGGCACTTGCGCATCATAATGCAGCCCATGGCTATCAAAGGCGTCGTAGCGAAGCCCCATTCTTCAGCGCCAAGTAAGCAGGCAATTGCAACATCGCGACCGGTACGAATCTGGCCATCAGTTTGCACGATGACACGACCTCGGAGATCATTCAACACAAGAGTCTGGTGGGTTTCAGCAAGACCAAGCTCCCACGGGAGGCCGGCATATTTGATGCCAGTCCACCTCGAAGCACCGGTGCCACCGTCATGACCAGATATCAAGATATGGTCAGATTTGGCCTTTGCGACACCGGCAGCAACGATACCGACACCCACTTCAGAAACCAGTTTGACAGAGACTCTCGCTCTTGGGTTGGAGCACTTCAGATCGTAAATCAACTGCTTAAGATCTTCAATAGAGTAGATGTCGTGATGCGGAGGGGGAGAGATAAGACCGACGCCAGGGGTAGAATGCCGAGTTCGCGCAATTGACTGTGACACCTTGTGGCCCGGAAGCTCACCACCCTCACCAGGCTTGGCTCCCTGAGCCATCTTAATTTGGAGTTCGTCAGAGTCGGCAAGGTAGTTCGATGTTACACCGAAACGACCAGAGGCGATCTGCTTGATGGCGGAACGCATAGAGTCGCCGTTCTCCATCTTAAGGCTACGCTCCGGGTCCTCACCACCTTCACCGGTATTGGATTTTCCGCCCAGCCGATTCATAGCCACAGCAAGAGTTGAGTGTGCTTCCATGGAGATCGAGCCGTAGGACATGGCACCTGTGACGAAACGTCGAACAATTTCCGTCCAGGGCTCCACTTGATCGATCGGAATAGGTGCACGTTGATCGAAGTCGAAGTCGAGCATACCGCGGAGCGTACAATGCTTGATTTGCTCATACTCGGACAGGGAGTAAGCCTCATATGACTTGTCGTTCTTCGTCCTGACCGCATCCTGAATGTTTGCAATGCTGACAGGATCGTTGATATGGGGTTCGCCACCGTCGCGCCAGTGATATTCGCCAGACTCGGCCAAACCAGGGATGGATCTGACGTGCCGAGAGGGATAACCTTTTTCGTGCAATGCAAAGGCATCCTGGGCAATGAGCTCGAACGTCATGCCGCGGACTCGAGTGGCAGTGCCGGCGAAACAACGGTCAACAACAGTATCGTCGATGCCCAGGGCCTCAAAGATCTGTGCGCCTTTGTAGGACTGTAGAGTCGAGATGCCCATCTTGCTCATGACCTTCAAGATGCCGCCATCGCAAGAAGCTTTGTAGTTGGCAATGATTTGCTGATCAGTCAGCTTCTTCTTGATGAGCCCCTGGCGGTTCATCTTCAGGATACATTCGATAGCAAGGTACGGGTTAATGCCATCAGCACCATAGCCCACTAATACACACATATGGTGCACTTCTCTTGCTTCTGCAGTTTCGACAAGCAAGGCAACTCTCGACCTCCACTTGTTCCGGATCAGATGGTGGTGAACCAAACCTGTGGCAAGGAGAGAAGACACGGGAACTCTGTCCGCCGATACTGCCCGATCAGACAGGATAATGACCTTGTCGCCTTGATCGATTGCAGCTGTGGCTTCGTCGCAGATGTCGTCAAGTGCCTTCATGTAGCCATCGATGCCGTCCTCCTTCTCAAAGGTGATATCAATCGTCCGTACAGACCAATCTGGGTTGTACGTTTGAATGTTCTTGATTGCGTTCAGCGTCTCGATCTCGAGGATTGGCGATGGAAGCAAAAGTCGGCCACATTGCGACTCATCCATCTCCAACAAGTTACCTTGGGGCCCGACGTAGCATTCGAGAGACATGACGATTGCTTCTCGGATAGGATCAATGGGAGGATTGGTGACCTGGGCGAACAGCTGTCTGAAGTACTCGTAAAGGAGTCTGGGTTGTTGGGCAAGGGCCGCAAGAGGTGCGTCGTTGCCCATGGATCCGAGCGCTTCCTTGGAGTCTGCGGCCATAGGTCCGAGTAGTAGACTGACCTGCTCGAAGGAGTAGGCGAAGGCCTTTAGTCTAGCGTCCTCCTGAATGCTATCATCGGAGAGTTTGTAGCCTAAATCGACCTCTTTCGAGACGGCGTCCACAACATCAGGCATCTTCATCAGCAGCTTGTTCAGCCACTGTTGGAACGGCTGTCTATTTGCAACTGTGGCTTTGAGTTCAGCGTCGTCGATGATACGCCCAGCCTCTGTGTCGACCAAAAGCATCTTCCCTGGCTGCAACCGACCTTTGATGATGACTCGTTCAGGTTCGATAGCGATGGTACCAACTTCAGAGGCACAGATGATTCTATCGTCGTCGGTCACATAGTAACGGCATGGTCTGAGACCATTTCGGTCAAGATTGGCGCCGCAGTAGCGGCCGTCGGCAAACGTGAACAGCGCAGGACCATCCCAAGGCTCCATCAAGCAAGCAGCCCACTCATAGAACGCTGCTTTAGCTGGATCTATGGCTGAGTTACCCTGCCAAGCCTCGGGAACCATCATCATCACGGCCTCAGGCAGGGAAAGGACCCTATTCATCATCAAGAGCTCCAATACGTTGTCAAATGCAGCAGAGTCAGAGCCTCCATCTTCGACGATGGGAAAGAGCTTCTCGATTTCCTCGCCAAACAAGTCGGATTTCAAGACACCTTCGCGCGCTCTCATCCAGTTCTTGTTGCCTCTCAAGGTGTTGATCTCACCATTGTGTGCGAGCCATCGAAGAGGCTGTGACCGATCCCAGGAGGGGAATGTGTTGGTTGAGAACCGAGAGTGAACCAGGGCAAAGTGACCTTCGTAGTCTACTGAAACCAGATCATGAAAGTACTGGTACACCTGAACGGGTGCTAATTGTCCTTTATAGACAATGTTCCTGTTGCTCAAAGAGCAGACATAGAACCACGGCTTCCATCGTGCATCATGTGAAACTGTCTTTCTTAGGATGTATAGCCTTCGCTCAAACTCTGCATCGTCAAACTGTTCGGGGTCGGTGTTCTCGGGCGTATTACCAGTGCCGTATGCGGAGGCGAGGACGACGAAAGGTTGCAGTATAATCGGCTCGCGGGATAGGGCAGCAGGACCAAGCAATGTCGAGTCTCGAGGGACCTCCCGCCACCCCAAGGTGCGCAGTCCCAGCGATTGAGCAGCCTCCTCGAAGCTGAGGGTGGCATGCTTCAGCATCTCAGTGTCGGGCTTGAAGAAGAGGTTTCCGGCGGCATATTGACCCAGCGGAGGAAGTTCCACGCCAACCTCGCGGGCAAAGTTCTTCACGAAGAATTTGTGAGGGATGGAGGTCATGACACCAGCGCCGTCGCCATCTCGAGCATCTGAACCCACAGCACCTCTGTGGGTCATGTTACAGAGGAGATTGCGTGCTGAATGCTGTCAGAGAAGGACCAGATGCCGGGTTTTGGAGCGGATCTTACCATCGCTGATGATTTTGTGGCTCGCTTTGCCTTTGATATTGGCAGCGAAGCCTACACCACAGGCATCTTTCTCGAGGCTAGGGTCGTACAGGCCTTGCTTCTGCGGCAAAGCCTCACCCCAGCCATAGCCCTTCTCGGGCTGGTACGGAGTGTACTCTTCCTGGACCTCTTCAGTTGCGATCTCTTGTTGTCTTCTTTCCTCGGCGACTGAGCCCATCCTAGGGTCGACTAGCGACGAAGTCTTTGAGCTGACGATCGAAGACGTGAAGGCAGGTGGCGAAGGTCGTGCGGATAGCTGCTCTGAGTTTAGATCGACAAAGTCGACAAGTCGCCGTACACTGCTGGATGACAGCGACGAGGTGCTCTCGTTTCCTGGCAGCAAGGAGGCTGTCTCTCTGTGAATCGAGCTCCTGCAGCTGAAGGAGTGCTCGAGGGGGGCTGGTGGATACAAGAGACTGCGAGCAGGACTGAGAGACGAGGAGGAGGAAGAGCTGAGGGTGGGCAAGTGGAAGAAAAGAAAGATGCTTGGGCTGGCGAAGGCGAAACCAGCAGCAAGCACAAGGTGTGGGGTTAGATTTTCAAGCAAAGCGCAGAACTTTCTGCGCTCGTCACTGTCACTGTCTGTGTCTGATCGGGCCACTGGAATTCTACGCAATGGCGCCTTTCGCGGGTAGCCGATCCAGCGTCGGTAATTGGGCCTCCCCCTGCTAAAGGCACTTGAGCCAAGATTCACTTGATGCTTCACTTCTCCCGAGCGCAAACAAAAATTTCGCCCACCCAGCAGGCACACTCCCGGAACAGTGCTTCTCGCACCGCGAGGTGGGTAGGCTGTCATGGTGGGGGGGCGCCTCGGACGCAGCTGCACCTTCTCCATGGGCAGCTCTTTCTGCCTCTTGCTATTGGCGCGTTGGCCCTTATCCTGAACAGTAGCCTCCAGCTCTCCATCATTGTGCATAGAGTGTGCATATGGGAGAGTTGCTGATAACGGACAGCTTCGCCCAATCACCATGTCGCCTTTACTACTAGATTACCTTTCAAAATCTCAGCACCGATTTTTGAGCCCGCTACCGGCGTGCGACTCTGCCCCCCAGGGTGTATTTGTGCCCTCTTTCGTCCAGTTCCTGTGTGTCATAGCTGCACTCCACTTGTAGAGTCTAGACGCGCAAATTACCGAGATCCTGTGCTTGTGCTTACACTATTTTGTGCGAACGGCCAAGCTGAAGGGGTGAACTGCGTAAGGCTCCCATCGGCCTTGACCGCGAGTCGCTCCAATGACCCCGTCGGCTCTTGACGAACCACGCTTCACACACCTGACCACCAGAGCCATCTTCCGGTATCGCCCGGGCCTCTGGTCTCTAGACGCAAAATTTTTCTGTTGCTTTCTACGGTGTACAAAAGAAACCTACCTGGGTACGATGCGAGAGTGCTAAGTCCTTGCTGACACCAGGACAGCCGGCAACGGAGGGTAGAGATATCACGCAGGTGCACATGCCTCATTATCATCGGACCACTATGTTTCATCCTTCACTTCGAAGCTTCGAAAACTGTCGCGGGATTGTATTGCCTGTCGCAAGTACTGAATACTGCTGTGCCATGTGGTGGTACCACCACCAATTTAAACCCGAACAAAGCGCCTCAGCATGTATGTACCCCACGCCGGGGCTTGCTGCCAGATGGTCCCTCGTAACAAGCATGAGATGGGTGCGAATCGCCCTGTTCCACCTAGAGTCACGTCGCATGGTACAGTACATGTCCTCCTAAGCGATCCAGTGCCATGTGCAATTTTTCTGGTCTTTCGGTGGACAGCATGGTCAGCAGCATCAAATGCCAGTCATCTCGCGGTTCATCTGGTTGCCCAGCTCACCACAACAGCATCGAACCATGACTTCATTTGGCCACGAGCCAATGATCAGAGACAGGGCCACACGTCGAACGTGTTGATTCGAGCATTCGTTTTTCCCACTCGCAGCAGCACTAAAGTGGCCCTTCCGACTTCGGACAGGGTGGCACCTAATCCTTGGTGTCATCAGAGACCCCTGCTCCTACTAAGCCCTGCATGCTAATGAAATGCATCAAGACGCAATACTCCGTACTCCGTACCTTCGAGCCGCATTCAAATCCGGCTATTTCGATTGGCTATTCTGCCAAATAGAGCTGTCGGACCCTGGATACTGCTTCTTTTGTGGAACACAACCCCCGGCTAACTCGATGCACGCCGAGAACAGTTGCCACTGAGACTACTACTCGTATTGGGAAGAGCTACATATATTGCCTGGAATATCCTCGGGTTGAGAATTCGAGCTTTGATTATGCCATCTTTGATACAAGCCGGCCTCCGGGTGTCGGCCCATATTTCGCGGATTGTCGCCCTTTTGACAACGATGCGGCATTCTTAGCCCTTCATTCAAGTGTGGGTTCTATCATCATTTCAAGACGGACCGATGCAATGTTGCTTCAGGCGGTGAGATTGAGAGCATTCTATGTGTCGATGAAATTGACATCCTCGTCCCGACCGGGCATTTTGTCCTCTCTCTCCCGCTTCCCTTCAATCTCCCACAGCGTCTGCGCATCAAACAGAGTAACGTTGTCATTCACACTCCGATATTACGGTCAGTCCCATCCTAGTCCACATCGCCGATGATTGAAGCCACCCGAGAGAGCCAGTCATGGAAAGAAATACTAGTGATGTTCTTGTACACGGCAGCCATCGAGGCCGTCGACAAAACTGTCTTGGGTACAAGACTGGAACATAATTTGCATGCAGACTTTTGATCATGGCTTGTCCATGTTTCTTGACAACACAAGAACGCACATTTCGACGAAGAACGCGGGCAGCTGGTCGAATATTCCGCAAGAGACACCACAAGGATTCGCAATGGACTCGTTCTCGTGAGGATGAGGTGCATGGTCGGAATATGAGTCCCATGATATATCGACCCAGCGACCCTATTTGCTTATGCGACCACATAGTATAACTCCTGCAACGCGTATGTGGTTCGGCCTGGTCGCAATAGTCAAGCACTTTCAGAGTGGCAGCCACGATACCGCACCACATCTCAACTGTGGATGCTACTGTAAATAACATTCCATTTCATCTATGCTGCCTCTTGCGTAACACGAACTGCTCTGGTCAATCGGTTGTGTAAGGGCAGGCAAGCGCCAAGAAGAGTCGCCACGGGACGGAATAATATATCGCCGATACATTTTCGCGTGATATGCGCGTCAACTCGTCTTTCCCCAGATTGAAAACACCACACCGGACTCCTAACACACTGTCTGCCATTCCAACCTTGTAACATTATCGAGAATGTTTGTCGTATCCTCCTGAACTACAATGACCTAAAAGCGCCTTCCAGGTGGTTACCTCCCTTCCTCTTCCCACTTCCACAAAATCTCTGCCCTCGACAAGGTCCTCTTCACCATGAGCCTCTTCGGATCTTCGCAGCCAGCACAGACTGGCGGCCTCTTCTCCTTCAATAAGCCCCCTACCACCCAGCCGACAGCCACAACATCATTGTTCGGCGCGCCGCAGCAGACACAGCAGACACAGCAACAGAGTAGTCTTCCGAGCTTTAGCTTCAGCGCACCCAAGACCCAGGCGCAACAGACTGGAGGGTTGTTCGGTACATCAACCCAACCACAGGCAGCAGGTGCGACTTTTGGACAAGGTCAACAGCAAGCGCAGGGTCTCTTTGGCGCATCGCAGAATCCTCAACAGTCCGGAGGGCTCTTCGGTGCCTCACAAAATCAGCAGCAACCTGGTGGTTTATTCGGCGCGTCAACCCAACCTCAAACAGGAGGCAGCACGTTCGGGCAAGGGTTGCAGCAAGCGCAACAAGCAGCGCAGCCTTCCTTTGATCAAACGTTGCAATTTGGTCAGTCACGACAGGGACAACCCGGCGCACAATCACTATGGGAGGAGGGCCGCGGCATGAACACTTTCCGCTCAATACCCGTACAAATGAACATTGTAAAAAATAAGTGGGATCCAACGAGCTTATCATCTCCATTGCGGACGTACCTGTACCAACACGTCGAAAGCGAAACCGATGCATTGAAGTACCGACCAGGGCCCGGGGAAGACGAGGACAAGTGGGAAGAGGCGGTCTCACACCGACCCGGGCCAGACTGGGTTCCCTTGCTTGTGCAGGGCTTTTTTCAACTCGGCCGCAAGGCTCAGATACAAATGGAAGGCATTCAGAGATGCAACATGATGCTCCAAGAAATCAACACCTCCCTCGAAGTGCAACTAGACAGGCACCGCCAAAATGTTGCCACCCGTCTCGAGGAATGCAAGCGGAGGCAAGCAGTAGCAGCTCAACGGACACTGGCATTGGCAGTAAAAGTGCAGATCCTGCGTAACCGAGGCTATGTCATGGACAATGCTGAAGAAGAGCTGAAAGCTAAGCTGGAAAATCTGCAACGACAGGTCTTCGATCCTAGCTTAAACGCCCGAGAGCAGGAAATTTGGGCGAGGATGCTCGGGATCAGAGAGCGCGCAAAGAGATTGAAGATGGAGATGGACAAGATTGCGCCCACGGCTCATGCCAATGGAGAAGACTCTGGCTTGGACGAGGAGACGATCAGAGCTGCGAAGAAGGTGAGTGCGACTTCAGCAGGGGTCCTCTACCGACTCTATTTTCGTCACACAAAACCCTCGTTCCACGCGTTTTCAGAGCTGACCTTTATTTTTTTAGACACTAGAAGCGTACGAGATCCAGTTACGCCACTTGCAGAAGGAACTCGACCTGGTGCAGCAGGAGTTCGAAGAATGGGAAAAGATCTCCAGAGACAGAGAGAACGACTTACCTCGTCGCAGGTGAAACGTGCACGCAGATAGATCGCCAATGCAGGACTGCACAGAGCGGATGAAGAGGGAAGGACCGCGTGCTGTCGGTTCCGCGCGCAATCCTGCATCTTTGTGGGAGCAACACAAGAAAAAACAAGAAAGTTTTGCATAGCGACCCGGTAGTGATGATCTTGGTGTCATGGCTGGAGAGGATCTTTTGGCCTATGAATCCCAAGCCGCCGCTTGGCAGACAGGCGTGGTCGGCCTCAGGATCGCGCTGTGTAATGTACAAGATAATGTACAACGAAGAGCTGTATTCTCTTCAGATGGTCCCGGATGCCTCCTCTGAGCGAGAAACCTTTCGTCTCGACTCTTGACATGTCATTCCTCCCGTTGGCGAACATTGATTCCGGGTTGGCAACCGTCCTCACCCATCCGAATAGTTTGAGTCCGTAGCATGGCCGGAGAGGAGCTCAGAAAAGCTTGCTCGCCCACTCAACCACATGCGGTGCTAAACGTTCGCAGATTTGTGTCAGCCCATCTTTCCCTCAACGTGTATGTTCCCATTCGCCCGATCTTTTCCGCAAACACCAATCCATCGCAAAGTTAAGGGAGGTTAAGACGTACAGAACCACAATGCGACGCATGCCGCCGTGAAGATCTGCACCTCCACGGTGGCTCGTGCTTCGCCGTCGCGGATTTCCTTTTCGGAGAGCTGTTCACTTGCTATGAGAGCACACAGATATTAGCCCATCAGCCAGCAGTGTGTAGATTTCCCGATGGGAGAGGTTGAAAAGGTCACCTACGTCCGCCGAACATCGTGGTGATGTGAAAGGGTGCTAGCTTCGAGGCAAATCTACCGTCGCGGGCCGAGTGTCAAGTCTTTGTAGAATAGCGTGGCTGCGAAGCTTCGAGAGGATAGAACTAGTATGTACTGGTAGTCAACAGGTCAAGGACGTGGTTGCATGGCACTGTACGGAGTACAATATCCAGACTCGAGTTCCTCCGTATGTTCGCTTGATCTTCGGCGAAACGACGCCGAGTTTGAAACTCTGAGCAATGAAACTGGGACCAATCGTGCCATCACACTTTCATTGTTGCTTCTTTCCCTCGATAGCACGGTCCTTCGTGTCCTCGAGACACCGATTGAAGTCGACGACAATGTGTCTTCCAGCCAATAAACCCGTACACTTCGCCAAATTGCCCATGCTCTGTGCGCGCGTCATGCTTGACATGATATGAATACAGTTTACGAGGATTTAACCCATATTCGGTTCGAACCTATACCAGCGCGCCTATCAGCCATGTCTCTTTATGCTGTCGCTCTTATGCAAGACGTCCTTCCAAGGTCAAGCTGCAGGCATGGAGGAGTACTACTTCCATTGTCCCGTGCGTCGAGTAACTCTCAACATGTGCCACATATACGCGGCTCTCGTTTGCGACGATGCTGGAAGCGGGTGTCTGTCGACACCACTATGCAATGGTAGACTCTGCACGGACCGCAGTTCCCGCCGATCAAGACATGATCCTCCACGACTAGTGTCTTGATATCGAACTTGATCACAGGTAGCTGAACGTTGTCCTTTCGGATGTCCAATGATGACAATCATACGGAGCCGTGCAATGCGCTTCCTGCATTAAACGTGGGCACTGTTGAAATACTCTCGTTTGAGCTCATGAAGGTGGACAATCCGCTGCTGGGCGACTCCTATAGCATGACTGAGAACCATGATCTATGGTGTCCAACAACATCTACAAGAGACATTCCCTCGCCCTGCTCCCATCCCTTCTCTCAGGCTTGTTTTACGGTCTTCGCACCTGACGCCGTCTCTTTATGCACCATGCTCCAAAAGTTATACTCCGTCATCACGACTGGTCCTAGGGAAGCCATTCGCGGAAGGCGGATGGTAAGAGGGCCCGTTGAGAAGTCTGCCTCTCTTGAGGGACTATTGGCCATTCTCAACGATCGAGACAGAATCAACGACCAGCTTCGGAGCCAGCTGGCGGGCTTCGACAGGGAGGAGCTTGCCGAAGGCATCAGAAGCATCAAAAGGCTCTTGGACTGCTGTCTCATAGCAATGGCTTGGGCTATGTTCGCGTGCAACTATTTCGACCGGGTATGTCGTCTCAAGGCTCACTGCCAAAGACACAGAGCCGGACACTGACGTGATATCAGAGCTGTCTCGCCGCAGCAGAGCTCATGGGCCTACGTACTGACCTAAGCATGAACTCGAACGAGTACGGCCTGGCGATGATGCTCATGTTCATTGCATACGTTTTGGCTCAGGTGCCCTCAAATCTCTACCTGGCCAAAGGACGCCCTTCAATATACCTACCAACTGCAATGGTTCTTTGGGGCTCCGTTTGCACTTCTACCGCCTTTGTCAGAACGCCCGGAGCACTATACGCAGCTCGGTCACTCCTGGGCCTCTTGGAGGCACCCTTCAGCGTTGGGTGCCTCTTCTTAATCTCATCCTGGTACACGCGGACCGAGTTGGGTTTGCGGAGTGCAATACTGTTATCAGCACCTATGATGGCCAACGCATTCACTGGTGTCATTGCGTTCGGGATCCACGACTCCGTGGACGGGGCGTATGGTCTCGAGGGCTGGAGGTGGTTGTTCATTGTTGGTGGGTCCGTCACGATCATCATCGCCTGCATTGCGTTCTTCACTCTGCCAGACTATCCGCACAACACTCGGTGGCTTTATGAGGAAGAACGCGCCCTGGCTCAACTGCGACTGATTGCTGACCGCGGTGCTTCTGAATATGATGTGAGTCGAGTTGTCGGCCTCAAGATGGCATTCAACAGCTGGCAAGTATGGACGTTTGCGGGCATGTACTTCCTATTGGCAATCGGCGCGTCACTGCACAACTTTTTCCCTTCGGTTGTGCAGACCCTAGGCTTTTCGAGGAACACGACCTTGTGGATGACAGCTCCACCATACCTGCTTGCCGTGGTTGTTGCCATCTCCGCAGCTCTGTCCGCCGACCGACTTCGGAATGCCTCCTCCCACATCATTGGAACCACAGCATTGGCAATTGTCGGGTTCTTGATGTTTTTGCTCGAGCAGTCCACAGGTCGCCGAGACGTCTGGGCTCGGTATGCATCGACATTCCTGATGATAGCTGGGGCACATGCTGCCAATCCGATCGTGCTTGGTTGGGCACAAAAAACGGTTCGACAGCCGAGGGAGATGCGGGCGACCGCGATTGCGATCGTAAATACCTCAGGGACCATAGCACAGGTGAGCTAGGAATGGGGCTCCCTAATACTCAGACGCCCGGCGTTGTGCTGCCCTAGCGGGAATCATTACTGACGTACGTCCTCAATAGATCGCCACCTCTGAGCTTTACCCCAAGCGCTGGGCGCCACGCTACATTCAATCGATGTCGCTGAACACAGCATGTGCACTGGCAGCAGTCCTCCTGGCAATCTTCATGCGGGAAGCTTTACGACGTGCGAACAAGAAGCTTGACCTGGTGGGTAACGCTGTTGGTGGGGAAGCACAAACGCCAGGGCCATCGAACAATGAGCAGAGGCAGGGGGTCGTTAGTACATACAGATATGTCACTTGAGCTCTGCGATCCCTGTGCGCACAAGTGCACTCCTTGGCAACACGGTCTTTATGATATACGCGGGTATGGTAGACTCAATAATGGCCATGGGGCCTTCGACGCAACAAGCTGTAGCTCTGGGAGCAATCGACGTCCAGCGCACCAAATCACCCGGTACGCCACGTTATCACTGTGGCGGGTCCGCCCCTGGGCTGGGGCTACAGGCAACTGGTGTTTCACGTCCAGCAGACTACGGTATCCTGCGCACCTTTGCCGCTTGTTAAGGTTGCAAAGAAGAGACCGTCTAAGAGCGTCACTCCACGCTCTGCCGTACAAGTCACCAGATGCAGGTACCAATATGGCAGCTGAATAGGCCGTCGAACTCTTCTGCCCGAGAGAAGTGTGCGAGGACGCCTTATCCGCGTTGCAATACACTAGGGTATGGGCTTAAGCACCGCGAACCTATGGCAATTTCGGGCCCCCCAGTACATACACAGCCGAGTCCGATCACACCAATCGCTATACACACTCGCCCGATGCCCAGACGCTACTCAGGGGCTCATTTCGACGGGCGGCCCCCATTTTCTGGAGGGCGCTTAATGTTCACGGTCTGGGCCGCCTTCCACACAGCCGGATCTTTGGGCTCTGTCCAACATGTGCGAGGGCCAACATGCATTCATGCAACAGCTAGGTGGCTGGCCTGAAAGCTTGATCGTCAACGCATCGATGGGGTCCCGATTCATCAGCCCATGAAGCCCGGTCCATGGGCAAGTCGCGGCCCTAGCCACTCTCCGCGATCGCTGGCAGTCCTGCATTTCGGGCCTGCTCTGCAACGGTGAGTGCATGAAACGTGCCGCACATGGGGAACTCAAATCGAGCCTTCGAAGGCACGCTGACGATCTTCTCTTTTGTCTATGTTGTTCAGTGGTCCTTTTGACGTGGGTTGACAACATTGTACACCTTGTTCATCACCGTCCTTTCATCCTCGAGCTGTTCAACAACGCTCGTGACTGGCTGACATCACACACGTTTCCTATCCTTGAGATTACAACCGGCCCGACTGATTGCGGTGCACGATGTCCAACAAGAGCGCCACGTCGGCTGTGAATTCTCCCGATCCAGTCCGTGAATCGATGGCCACCTCGAGCGCAACCACGGAGAAATATCCAGCATCGTCTACAACGACGGGATACCAGAGCTATCCAGAGGTAGCGCCTATCATGACACAACCTCCACTTCAGCCCTTCCAGCAGCCGCACAACGGCTACACTCACCCTCAACAGTATCACGACCAGAACGGAGATCCACCGGAAGCAGGCCGATCAATACCTCAGACGCCAAAACGCAATCCCTGGGGTCTCTCACCTCTGGCTTTTGGCCTCTTGGTAGCGGCAGTCACCGCCGTGATAGTAGGCGCGGCAGTGGGCGGAGGCGTCGCGGGCGCCATGTCAGGCAATGACTCAAAGGCGTCAAAAAGGTGAGTGAGAATGAGAGAGAAGCCCACACTGTATCCAATCTGCCATGTCGTCGGAATGACAGCTCACTGATATACTATATCCCTGTACAGCAATGCGACCGCCACAGTGACCATCACAGCCACGTCGACCGCTACCGCCACCACGGCGATCGACATCTCCTCCCCCACCGACTCGGCCCTCCCGCTGCCCTCGTCGCTGGAAAATTACGTCGTCAGCGAACCCTACTACGTCTCCACGCTCTTTAATCCGGGATGCCCAGACTCCAACTCGCGCATCGACGTACAGTACGACACATCGTTCGACCTCTTCTGCGGCGTCGACATGCAGAACCACGTCGACGACGAAGCGAACCCGGACTTGCAGGTCGCGGACGTGAGCGGTCTGTTTGCCTACAGCATTACGGATTGTCTGTACGCCTGTGCCAACGCTATATACTTCAATGAGCAGTGGGGTGATGAGTTCGGAGGCTGTAAAGGTGTGACCTGGCAGTATCAAATGGCACAAAGCAATTCTTCGGATTTTGCCAACTGTTGGCTGAAGAACGGAACATCAACGGGCTTTCAATGCAATACGTGTATTTCGGCAAAGTTGGTGACCTGAACGGCGTACAGAGGGGGGTCGGGAAAGGCGAAGAGCCAGCACTGAACGGCATACAGGGGGTTGGGGGATTTGAACAGCCAGCAGTGAACAGCATGCACTGTAAAGCGTCAAGTTTTCGATTGCACGCTGCAGCGATTTCTAGGTTTCTTGGGACTTTCGCTCCGCATTTTGCACACGGCTGGAACAGGCAGAAGGGGAAGAGGGATGGAACCGGCGTCAAGGCGTACGACATGAGCAAGTAAGGCGCAGGTCTATCCTGTAGGTACGCCGGAATTCAATTCTGTTGGCGTCCGCGCCTTATCTTTTGAACACAAGAACAGGCAGATCTCCTTTGATAATTTCCCCCATTGCTCGCACACGTCTGCAGAGTCGTCGAAACGCAAGGCTCAGATTCCGTCTCTAGCAATCCCGGCCGGAGATCATTAGACTTTTAGGTCACGAAAGAACGTGCTGGCCACGTCGCGTAGCATATGCTAAGATTCCGTCGAAAACCGAGCAAGGGGGAGTTCGGGCCGCCTAGGTCGTCGTAGGGAAATGGAACTGAACGCTGTGGTTTGTGTCCAACTCGGACCTGCAACTCTGATCCGTCAGCCTCGGCCGGAGGAAACCAGCTCGATCATCTCTCCGTCACGAGAACCGTTGTGCTCGGTGAGATCCACGTTGCGGATGTACTGGGTAACAGAGTCTCGACTCTTCCTCTGAGCTAAGGATTATTGGTTTGTCCATTACGCTCCTGTACGGGTAAACGGCACCGGGATACAACTGTAGGGGGTGCCTGCTGGCCAGGAACCTCCGAGCCTGGTACCGAAGTTGGAGATCACAGAAGCGCAGGTGGTCGACGGCTGCGGTTATCTGGTGCAAAGATTGGATAGATTGAATTCATCAGGTGCTCGAGGTGGATGGAGACGCTTCCGAAATCTGTAGAGGGAGGTCTCCTCAGAACCGGCTCAGAGCTCAGTACCGGATTGGAGGCTTAATCTGCAGGTATGAACCGGATCAGAAATCAGCCATAGTCAAGAACGGCACAAGAGATGACCGAATGAAGAGTCTGATAGACTATGATTCGCAATCCAAAAGGGAGCATACAGACGTACTGTGGTAGTATACTGAGTACGGATTACTTTATCCGACAGTGAGCATCACCTGCCCACATGATTCAAGTACAGTCACGTGAAATTTGCCTCTGACTCGCGTGGACGTGAACTTCACTAAACTTCATGAATGTTGTCACTTGCCCGCTGCGACTTCCTGTTGCTCGCATTCCTACATTTCGTGTTGCTCAGATCCTCTCTCTTACCTGACCCGACTTCCTCCTCTACTCCGTGCGTTCCCAGAAATCATGGCAGACGACGAATTACAAAGCACTGCTGCGCCAAACCTTGATTCTGATGGCTACCCGGAGGAAGGTCCACCGCCCGATGCCGAAGGTCTTGACCGACCAGACGAACACGAAGACAAGCTCGACGACTTGAACGATCAATTTGATGATCCTGATAAGGAGCGCGAGCCCGACACACGTCCCGACGGGCCTGAGAATGACCTCGCAGCCGAATCCGATGATGAATCACTTCTTTCGGAAGTCGATGAAGCGCAGTTCGCAGATTTCGACCCGGGAGCCGTTGAGGTTGCACCTGACTTCGACGCGCTCAAGTCCATCAAGGTCAACAAGCGGAAGCGAGCTGAAGGCGAAGAACCGGCAGCGAAGAAGAAGAGAAAGGACAAGGAACGTAAACGGCCCAGTCGAAGAGCGGACAGTGAAGCCTTGTCTGGTGCTGATGGCGTCGATGGCAAGAAACCGAGGAAGTCGAGGGCTACAGGAGAACCCCGACAGCGCGTCGAGATCAACGAGGACGACCTGTCTCCAGAGGAGAGGAGAAGACGAGCACTGGACAGAGCAATGGATGCTGCAGTCAAGCGAACCCAGGGGAAGAGAATGAGGAAGGGTGATGGCATCGTGAGTCCTGCAAATACAGAATGCCAGAAAAGGCAGCTAACACGGTGCAGGATCTGGAACAGGCGGCAGACGCAGAGATTGAGGACTTGCGGAATCGCATGATCACAGCAGCCGAGACCGATGGAGAACTCGTTCGACAAGGCCAACCTGCGGCGCAAAAGCTGAAGATGCTTCCCGAAGTGGTCAGCCTGCTCAACCGAAACACCTATGTTCAATCTATCCTTGACCCCGAAATGAATCTTCTGGAAGCAGTGCGGTTCTTTTTGGAGCCTCTCACCGACGGCAGTCTTCCAGCATACAACATCCAACGCGAATTGTTCGCAGCTTTGGCAAAATTACCCATGAACAAAGACGCTCTGATCTCGTCTGGCATCGGCAAAGTCATCCTCTTCTACCGAAAATCCAAAAAGGCAGAACCGGCCATCAAACGACAAGCCACGAAACTCATGGAAGAGTGGTCAAGGCCCATCCTGGGCAAAACCGACGATCATACCAAGAAGTATGTTGCGACAGCACAATACGACCCTAACAAGGTGCGAGATGTTGCGTCTCAGCGACCTCTGGCTGTTCCGAAGGCCAAGATCAACAGAGCGCCTGGAGAGAGAGAGAGCAACAGGGCCAGAATCAATCACGTCCCAACGACTTACACTATTGCCCCGAAATCACATGTCATTGCTCATCGCTCGGGCCCATCTTAGGGAGTTGGGAGAAAGCTATCAAGGCAGAGCAAGCGTGCAGCACGGGCGCCCTGAAGCTTGGTATTGGCCGATCGAAAGGTGTCTCTAGTGGCAGACGAGGAGCCCCGAAAGGTCATCTGAATGTGCGTGGCGAAGAGCACATCTCATCTTGCATTAGTATCAGCTTGCCCAAGACATGCGGTGGACAGAGATGAGAATGGCGCTGAGCATTGCCGGGTTCCCCCAGCTCACAATTAGTTCTAAAGACATCAGTCCTTTGTCTGCATACTGTATGTTTTGCATTCAAGTCCCTCCCCTGCCAGATGTGATCGTCACAGCTCATTGCGTGGGACAGTTTTCTCACATTTAAAGTATTGTTGTTAAGGTTGCTGAATCGTCGACGAGCTACGTGGCATTCAGTTTCTCGCACGGACTCAGCGCACATTCACACCGCCGTATCCTCAACATATTGATCACTCTGTAATCTCGGCGCCGAGTTCCCTGTGTCATGTACTGAGTGGTCCACAGGACTGTGAAGAACAAGTGACAAAGGAATGCAGACCGACCTCGGTCTTCAATGACCTGCGCGCCTTGCATTGTGATATGACTCTCCATGACCAGCCTCCTTTTTCTTGTCTTGGAAGCTCTGTTTATAGGTAACAACCTGGCATAGTTCAGACTCAGTGGTGGTAGAGGGAATCCGTTACTACCTGGGAATTGATACGCCGCGCAGACTGGCAAACAACAGACAATCCCGGAGTAGCTTCCACGCAGTCCAAGATAGAGGCCGTTCAATAGCGCCCTACAAATATTAACGGTACGAGGGCCTTGTGGCTCCCAACCCATTCACTACGGCATCGCCCTTCATTCAAGCCAAGTTGTTCGAAATCGGAGCCGTGGTTTTTTTCGCGTCGACGCCAGAACAAGCAAGCGTTTGATGATGATACCATCTGCACTGGTCCATTACCACCGAACGGTCCTCTCCCTGAAAGAGTCTCCATATCTTCCACCGTCCAGTGCGTACCATTACGAGAGCCAGGCTTTGTCCCTCGTTCGAATGGACCAGAAGCAGGAGAGAAGCTCTTGTCATAGAAGCAGAGGTCTGAAGAGGAGCCAAGGGGATACTATATCTTTGCCGCAGGGCTCGCGTTGCGACCAGCGCGACGGTCCTGATGAGCAGCTGGAGACATCATGGTCACCGAGATATTACGGCCGCTGGCCTCGGGTGCTGCTCATGTCTGTCAACAGAAACAAGCCACAGATCTGTGGAAACGATGGAGAAAACGTGATCAAGAGACAGCGCGACGCCCATGCCACTGTCGCGGTCATTTTCCCTTTCAGGTACTCTATGCCGTCCAGGACATGCTGCCCGGGGACCGAGTTTCCCCGAACGATGAAACGACGTCTCCAGAAATTACTCAATTGCGTCGGATTTTGAAGTTGTCAGGCCACGATACTCGTACTTTCTAAGGGAATGTAAAGGCGGCGGCGTGGAGAGGCTTTTAAGTCTCCGAACGTTTTCCGGGCGACGCCGTGGAGAAAGCTAAACAGCGCAGTCGCCAGCAATTTAACTATTTTCCAAGCCCCTTCGGCGGTGTCCGGACGTTCGCCTGCCGCTCACCGCTGGCTCGCTCATTATGGCCACTTTGGGCAGTTTGCATGATTATTCCCACGAAACACCGGAGGCTTATTAGGTAAGGAATTCTTTGTGTACTGATTCGCACATAGCAGAGCCCGAATGGGAGCTCTAGATCGCTTCCATGGTTGGATGTTCACTCATTGGAGGACGCCACGATAGACGGACAATGTACGGAAGCCAGTCCCTTGCCATTTACCGACCTGATGTCATAGTGTGGTGTAGCTCGTCACAGCTCACGAGAGAAGTTGATTTCGTTGTCCTGTCCTGGCACCTCTCTCCTTCCAGCACATCGTCAGCGAGAAGCAACTCCAGTGCAAGCTTCTTGTCAGTGCAGGGAAAGACCCGGAGATCAAGTTTAACGGTCGTGCAGCATCAGTGAAAGGATCAGTCACTTCTTTCCAGAAACAAAATTGACGCAACGCAGGCTGACTGAAAAATTTCCCCACCAGCAGCCAGCTTATTCATTTACCAGAAGTCAATAGCAGCAACATCAAATCAGCATTTCTCCTCCGATTTGCTGGAATACGTACTGCAAGCTGCCGCAGGCCTCTAGCTCTACCAGGCAATCGAGCACACAGGGGTATATATCGTCCGTCACCTCGCTTGAAGCCCAGACTCGCTCTCTTCCAACAAGTTCACTTGAGCGTACAGCATACCCATCTGCCAAACCCCACCACGGTCAACCTTACACTTCGAACAAGAAGCTCGATAGTTGAACAACCGCAATCATGAAGCTTCTCACCAAGGAACAAGAAGAAGAACACTACCGCCAAACCCTTATCGGCGGCGCGATATACGGCGTGTCTGGGCTGGCAGTAGGCCTGGTTGGCGTCGTCGCCGCACACCGTCGCTTCCCATTCATCCGCAGCCTAACTCCTGCCCTCAAAGCTTTCCTTGTCACCTCGAGCGGAACATTTGCCGGCATCATCGGCGCAGACCATTACTCCCGCGCCTACGAAGCCTCCCAGAACCCTAAAGAAGTCGAGTTTCGAAAACGCCAATCCGAACAGGCAGTTAAAGATGCCGCGGGCAAGACGTTTACCGAGCGGGCCATGGAGTTCGGTCGGCGAGAACGATACAAGATTGTTGGCGGCAGTTGGGTGGCCTCGATAGCAGCCTCTTGGGTCCTCGTCAACCGGAACAAATACCTTACTGGCGCCCAGAAGATTGTGCAAGCAAGAGTGTACGCCCAGTTTCTGACAGTGGGTGTCTTGATAGCTACTGCGGCGTTCGAAATTGCGGACCAAAGAAAAGGAGAGGGAAGATACGAGACCGTCAGATACATTGACCCGAAAGATCCGGAGCATAAGCGCATGATCGAGAAGCAGGTTGAGAAAGATGCTCCCAGCCAAGGTTCAGGCAGCGGATCCGACGATCTCTGGAAGCAGATGGTCGAAGACGAGGAACAGCGATTGAAGGCCAGAGAGGAGCGTCACAAGCAATATGAGCAGGAACACCACAAGAAGCATAAGAATGGCAAGAACAGCAAGCAGCATGAAGGAGAGGAGAAGTGAACTGCGAGCTTCAATGGAAACCCAGCCAACGCCAACCGTCAAGACCAACGGTCTCAGCTGAACCCTTGACTTCTCACCTATTCCTGTGACACATTACAGCGGAAACTCATTGTTTTCAACACAAGTGCCGCCTCTTTGTACATTACCACCACGAACTGAGTCGACATCGAGTCTCTCAAGAAACGATCACACACTCGTACATAGCTTCCACGACTTCGAACCACCCGCAACTCTCCTTGATGACGGATTACGCAAGCCTTTGGACGGAGTATAGGAGTCTGTCTAACTGTGCATTGACGCACAAGACGGCGTTGGATGTGGGAAGCGAAACCTGCCTTTTTCTGCTATCGAGTTGCTGGAGCAGCCAAGCGGAAGTGTAGTCGTGCGATTAATATGAAGTCTTTTCATAGACAACGAAGACACAACCAACTACATAACCAGCCTAGTCACATCTTGACATCGGTGGTTGCAACAGGAAAAGGCCTTCGAGCTCCTGATCAACCTGGAGCTACCTTCTTGACCACATCGCCAGTTTACGTCGTCGTATCGTGGAGGTACAAGACGTGCTGAGATCTCGGAATATATTTAATCCGGTCCCGGAGCCATTCTCGTCTTGCACGCTCTTCTCACAGATCTCTCACTGGCGCTGATTCTCATCTCATCGCTTTCTTTAATCTTGCACGCATCTTGAGCCATGTACGGCTTATAATAATGAAAAGGTAGACGGTGGTATTATTTGTTGTGGATTTATAGATCACTTCCTTCTCTTCCCAAATGCCCTGCCACCTCGAGATTCAAAGCATTTTCACTCTTCCGTTACTTTGATCTTTCGCATTCCCTCCTCGGATCAAGCATTTCAATCATGCCCGGGATGTCTTTAATGAGACCGGCCCTCTCCACGGCCCTTTCTCGTCTACCCAGCGTATCCTCCCTCGCGTCATGGCGCACCCTCGCCCTCGTCTTCGCGCTCGTAAATCTCAAGGGGCTACCGCTCGCATGGCACATTCGGCTCTTCTACCGCATGTTTGAGAACTGGTACTCTCACGACCGTGTTCGGCACTCTCTTCAGCCACCACCATCCTCGAAATCGACCCATCCCCTCTTCGAGCCCGTCTCCATAAAGTCACATTCGCCCTTACTCGAGATCGACTATAACCTCCACAAATCCAACAGCACCTACTTTGCCGACCTGGACGAGTCGCGGACCTCATTAGTCTCGAAACTCCTTATCCCCGGTCTAAAACAGGGGAACATCAACCTTGAAAGGGAAGGGCATAGAGGTCCTCTCAATGTGATTTTGGGGAGCGTACACACCAGCTTTCACCGCGAGATCAAGCCGTATGAGAGATATGAAGTGAGAAGTAAGATTCTGGGTTGGGATAAGAAATGGATCATAATCGGCAGTTGGTTTGTTCGGCCTAGTAGGAGGGGGACCACAGAGACATTATTGGCGAGTGCTCTCAGTAAATACGTGGTCAAGAAGGGCAAATATACGGTCCCCCCGGAGAGGTGTTTTACGACGTCAGGCTGGTTACCGGCACGGCCGTCTTCAGCGGGCGTGTCTTCAGAGGAGCCGTCGGTTGCTCCTACGCCCCAGGAAGGATTGGTATCGACCATCCCAACTACTCTGGCTCCAGCGACGGATGGCCTCGTGGAGAAGTTGGAGAGCGCAGCAGGAGAAGAGTCTACTTCGGGTACGATGGATGGTGATTCAGACTGGTACCGTATCGAGAAGGAACGACTTCGAGGACTCCAGATAGCAGAGAACTGGCTGAACCTGGACAAGCAACTGATGGAGGAGTTTGCGAAAGCATAGCTTCCAGCAGCGGAACGAAGTGTTCGCCTATGACGTCTCGACAGTTGCCGAAGCACTGAACAGGAGTCACCCTTCTGAGCTTCACACTCAGTGGAGCGATGCAGACTCCTTGATCCTCTCCTGCAAAATGAAGCCGTAGGTGCAAGGGAATGGCGGCGTGAGAGCCACCCTTTGACCAGTTGGGTGACCGTCGATCGCACGGTCAGAAGCTCAGACAATGAGTCCCGGCCAAATCAATTGGTGGTGAGATCAACATGTTGGCTGGGTTGCTCAAAGTTCGAGACGAGTACTGTAGCTATCGGCCATTCACAGTACCGGCCATTTTCATTTCTTCGCTTCCGACATATGGAGCTACCAGTACTCCGCACATCGTTAGCATGGTTTCTTCATCAAGCACACCACCTAATTATTTGGTGGCCCTGTGAAGAGTACTCCGTAAATCCACGCACGGAGTCACGCCCAAAGAAGGCTTGGTTGCTCTTGACTTTTGCGGCGACCGCGCCTCATCTGGTGATCCAAGCAGACAGACGCCACTCCGCTGTCTGGCCTCCAGCCTGGCACTGGCCGGTTCAACTTAGGCTATCTCTAAGATACCTCGGGGAACGCGACGCGAACAGAGCTCCCCTTTCTCGTCCCATAAGAGAGCTATGCAGTGGCGATCGAATGGCTCCAGGAAGTTTGCCCAGGAGCGACCGAGGTGGTGTTTCACGATGCTCGTGCAGGCTGCATTCCTGACCATTCAAAGCCACACGTCGGATATTCACCGCATAGACTAACCGCCTCGGTCACTAGGCGACGTCGAGGTCCCTGCTCGGTACGCGGCTAACGATTGGCAGCAATTGACCTGACCGCATGTCACCCCTGAGAATCTGTGCGATCCTCTCCCTCCAGCCTCTCCTTCAGCTCCATGTTGCAGCCTCCTGGCGATCATCAGGAGGCCCGCCCAGAACGAGATCCTGACATGCGCCCAACCCCCCTGCGTCACTGGGTGACGGACAGAACCAAGCTTTCCTCGTATCCGCCTGCAGCCACGCCCCGATCTGCTTTGAACCAATCCCGCTTCCTCCAGCTTGTGCTTGACAGCTCCGCCCCGAGGCCCCGTATCTGTCAAGAATCCAGTTCCCAGATCCAGCTCCCAGCTCTGTGTCGAATCATGCCTGAGTACAGAGCTCTGTCTCGGAGAGCGCTCCAGCAGCTCTGAGAGCGACGGCAGTCTACACAGTACGAGTGGGCGGCGGTTCTGTGTCGCGGACCCCGATTCTGGACATATCACGTTGACCCGGTTGTCAAATGCGGACAATGGAGATATGTGCCAATAGAATACCAGTGTTTCAGAGGCCCCTTGCTCGCCACTAGCCAACAGGCATACCCGGGTATCGCTTGACGGCCAGGGAGGACGGTCGACCTCGATTGTTCAACATCTATATAGATGGCTTTGCCGTCTGCACCTCTCATCATGCTCGTCTCGAAGCTTCATCTCTTCTCATTCATTTTTCTCCCTCTCAGCGTGGCAGGCTAGTCCTAACATTCCTTTGTTACCCTGACGCTCTTTCTTCTGCCTGGTGCAGATCATTCATTCTCTTACAAGGACGACCGTGTCAGCGACCACTCCTTTGTTAGTGACAACAGGTATGAACATGATCTCTCCAAGTTATTCATCATGTGTCTCTCTTTGACTTTTCCAACCTTTCATTGTGGTTCGTTCAAACCATGTGGCCGGGAAAAAGTCACAATAGGTTTATTGTTTACCACCCCAGCCTTGTTGCGATTGTTCGCCGCACAATATTGGTCTTTACCACTGCCTCTCTTGTTTATGTGGTTAAAGATCAAGGGTCGGCCTCATTTGTTCGCAGTCGCAGCTGTGTCACTGCTTTGTGCAGAATTCTCTCTACTATTTAGGTCTCCTTCAATTTCACGTTGACCCATCCATTTCTGTCAACTGCCCATACACAACCTTTGCACCTGCGAAACTCAGATTTCGCCAAACTCAACCGCAAGCTCTGCTGACAAGAGTGTGCCAGTGCGATCCGGCTATTGCTCTGCCAACACATTCATTTTAAAACAACTTACAACCTCGCCCAGCTTCTCACTGCCCTGAGCAAATCACTCATCAGACAACATGACGGTGTTTTCGAAATCAGCTGCGTTTGCCATCACCGCCCTTCTGGCGGTGGCGGCAGATGCACACATGATCATGCGAACTCCTGTGCCATACGGCAAATCGACACTCAACAACTCCCCACTGGATGGTGGTGGTGCCGACTTTCCCTGCAAGCAGCGCCCTGGCGTCTACGATGCCGAGGGTGCCAGCAATGTTGCGGCCATCGGCGAACCCCAGACTCTCAGCTTCATCGGTGGTGCAACCCATGGTGGTGGATCGTGTCAAGTCGCCCTGAGTACCGATCTGCAACCTACCAAGCAATCGAAGTGGATGGTCATCAAGAGCATCATTGGTGGATGTCCTGATGCCTTTCCTGGCAATCTGAATGGCGATGCCAGCAGCACCGAGTCTGCGACATTCCAGTACACCATTCCCGAAGGCATCGCTCCCGGTGATTACACCATCGCCTGGACTTGGTTTAATCATATCGGAAACCGCGAGATGTACATGAATTGCGGGCCTATGACCGTCACCGCTGCGAAGAAGAAGCGATACGCACCTGCTCCCAAAGTCTCCAAGAGACAAGCCAGCTTTCCCGATATCTACGTGGCGAATATCGACAACAAACAGTGCCAGACACCCGAGAACGTGGACCTGATTTTCCCCAATCCTGGCGCCTACGTCCAAACCGCTGGAAGCGGCCCCTATGTCACAGCTACCTGCGACCTCGGGAACAACGCCAACAATGCTGAACAACCAACTGCATCCGTTCCTGCGGTTTCTGGGATCGCTACCAGTGCTGCTGTGCCCACTGACGCCCCTGCTTCCGCACCCACATCCGCACCTGGTTTCGCCTACGGCAGTTCTGGTCAACTTCCGCAAGCCACCGGCGGTGGTAACGATGGAAAATACTCCGCTGGTAGCCCTACCGCTGGTAGCTTCGCAAGTGGCGCAGTCTCGGTACCTAGTCCTGCTCCTGCTCCATCTTCCTCTGCTGACGGCCTCCAGGTCATTCCCACCTCAGTTGCCGCGGGCCTAGCCGCCACCCCTGCTGTTCCGGTTAGTCCCTCACAGACCGTGACCGTGCCGCGATACACTAACACTTCTGCCCCTCAGATCGCTCCTGGTAATGTTGCTGCACCGACTGGAACTGCTTCAGTCTCCACTGGTAGCTCTTCAGGCGTCTCCGCTGGGGCTGCAGGCCAGCTCACCGGTCCCTGCTCGAACGAGGGTGATTGGAACTGCATTGACGGCTCAAGTTTCCAGCGATGCGCGTCTGGATCGTGGAGCGCGACCATCCCACTGAGCGGCATGAAATGCACTCCTGGCGAGACTGGCAACAACAACTTCGCCATGACACCTGCAAAGGCCAAGCGGTTCGAAGCTTGAGCTCTACAGTATCACATCATCTCTGGATCACAATTGATCAGTCCACACTTGACATTACCAACCGATTAGCCGGTCTACATCAATCCGGCCGATCGCGATGTGATGACGGATTCGTGGCTCGCAAGTGACTGATGCTTCTCTCAAGGAGACGCGGACTATCCAACTTGTCCCGCTCCGTGCGAACGGCACGCCCTCGGCTTCGATGATCTCACGAGATCTAACATTCAATTCTACGGATCGAACGATCTTATGACAAAGATAGAGAGACCTTTGCATCAGCAACGGCGTTTCGGCTTCCACACTTTTGAAAAAAGGGTTCTTGCGGCGTCTTGAACCAGCACCCGAGCTAGAAAATTTCTAGCCATTTGGGAAAGGCTGTCTCAACACGATGATAGGTCGTAACTGGCAAAACTGGAGCGTTTTGGTCCCGCCCAAAAACACGCGGGGACTAGCAGACTGGAGCTGAGACAGGGTCAGATGAGATGTACCTGTACTCCATACCTGTACGAAAATGCTCGAAACAGACGATAGAGATAGAAAATGAATGAGAAAAGAAACGGTTGCGAAGCCAAGATTCGTTAATATTGTACTCTACTCAGTAGGACGAAGTCCTTGAACGTGACGTGACGTGAATCCATGTGAGGAGCTTCAGCCCACGAGTTCATGAACTGATGAACACGGATGATCACTTGAGAGGGATACGCTACATAGCAAGTACTGTAATCATCGACGAGCTCCATACACAAGCGTGTAGCTACAAAGCCGGTCTTTTTACCGCATCAGTTGCTTTGGGTGAGGTTGATCGCTACGACGGGAACAGGAGCTTGACCAAAGTCACGGAATGGGTCGCCCGAGGCGGGCAAATTGGCGCCACGCCCCGGTCCGAGGTGCTGACCTCCGGCATGAGACTGCCAGCGCCGGAATACATTGTATTTGACTTTGAGCGCATTTTGTGCGTCAATGTGACTAAAGCGTCCTTGACAGCGAAGCATCCGGCCAGGGTGATTGTCTCGGAGGGTACGACATGCGGTTGAGATGATGGCTCCATAAGGCACAGGCGGGTTCGATAGACCTGATCGCCTCAATATCCGGGGCACACCGCGAACTGGGTGAGTCTCATACCGATTCAGCATGGGGATTTTTGGGGGGGCCGAGGGGGGCCGGAGGAAATATCGGTACCGACGCCGCCACAAGCGCTGGCAGAAGTGGTGAAAATGTCGGGGATTCCATCCCTGAACGGGGCCACTCGGATACTACGTGCAGTCTGTCATTGTCGAAGCCATTGTCGGCCTTTTTTGGCGCGGTTCTTGCGGTTTGGCCGTGATTTTACAACAACGACCACAACTCCCGGCGAATGCGTGCGAGGTCGAAAGGTCACGCACGAGCGTTGGTAATCAGAGAGACCTGGCCGTATGATGCCGCGAGCGGGAGACATCAGTCTGGCCAGGGTGGATGAGGCTGGATATGTATGGCGAGGAGCTTCATTACCACGACCACATGGGAAGTGGCCCTGAAGGGTGCAATCCACTCATCTGTAGATTGCTTTGCGCGAGTTTCCTACGAGCATTGGCATTGTCGTAGGATATGTACAATTGGGTTGTTTGGCCCCTTGAGCTATTGTAACCATCACCTCTGTTCGAATGACTCTTTGCCAATACTCTCCGCCTCATGCTCGCCCTTGAGAATCGGAAATTGTCCCTGTACCTCTCCCTTCTGACTGGGACTGGTTGGCATCGGAATCTCATCTGGGTCGCCCGTTGGTGCAAGAGGGTATGAAGTCGAGGGCAGTGATTCGAGGTGCGCTTTGTTCTTTGTGTGGGCCTATCGCGACAATCGTTAGTGCTTCGTCCAGGCACAGAGATGTGGGCTCGTGTTTGTCTGATATATACTTACATATGGGAGACCGCAGTATGTGCACCAGCAGATTTGGGGTCTGTCCGTATTGATGAAGATTCTTGGATGTCCCAACGGTCCGCCGCCACCGTCACAGGCCACAATCTTCGTGTCGACCCACCGAACAGGTTGTTTGTGGATCAGCTCGATCGCAGCATAAGGTCGAGGCTGGACGGAACACTTTCAGCAAGGAGCCTCGCAAGGGCGGTCTTCGATTGTTCGTACCTGAGCCTCAATGATTGTCTGTTCAAATCTGGGTCCAGACATGGCCACCTCTCTGGGCATTTGATTGCGTGACCAGACATTCGCTCTATTGGGCGCCTGCAGCACTCTCGCCTTCTCTGCTACGTCTGGAAACTCTTGCAATGGCGCATCCCGGGCGCCACCCACACTGACTTCCAGTTCGTTTGTCTTGGACACATTCGGAGTTTCTTTTCGAGGGGTAGGGTCATTCGCTTGTTCGAAGTTCTCGCCAGTGCCGGGTCCTTGTCGCAGCCGAGAGGTGGATGTGCTGATCTGTCTTGTGCATAGCCGTGCGGTATGGTTGACCCGCGTCCTCAAGGCCGGGATGAGGGAAGCCATTGTCGCGGCAGAAGTCTACGCCGATTGAGATGTGTTTGATGTCGAAGGAGAGGTGATTGAAGCTCAATCGTCGGCCAATCGGAGAGCTTACTGCTCCGCAAGTGCAGAAGCTCACCGTAGACTTGCTATGGCGGAGCACACGGCCTTCTGGTCAAGGCACCACCGCGTTGCGTGTGTAGATGCGGTCGCCAATTCGACAAGCACCTCCAAACACCATTGCACTTCTTTGACCCTCAACTCCCCAAGGACAAGCTCACTGCGAGCAGAGCAACTCGAACTCTTGTGATCAATTCCAGCACCGTATATAAGCTTTCACCATGGCTTCAGGCTACGATCGTGCTCTTTCCGGTAAGTCATTTCAAGCTGGATAAATGCTCGCTGCTAACAGAGTCAGTCTTCAGGTAATACATCTACTCGCGCAATCGAATGCGGCTAATTGAACCAGCCCCGACGGCCACGTCTTTCAGGTCGAATATGCTCTTGAAGCAGTCAAGCGAGGAACATGCGCCGTGGGCGTAAAGGGCAAAGATATCGTGGTGCTGGGCTGTGAAAAGAGATCAGCCATGAAGCTACAAGACACCAGAATCACACCATCGAAGATCGGTCTCGTTGACTCTCACGTCTGTCTTGCCTTTGCCGGCCTCAACGCCGACGCTCGGATATTGATCGACAAGGCGCGAGTTGAGGCTCAGTCACACCGGTTGACAGTCGAGGACCCTGTCACCATCGAATACATCACGAAATACGTGGCCGGTGTCCAACAAAGATTCACGCAGAGCGGCGGTGTCAGACCGTTTGGGATCAGTACGCTCATCATTGGATTTGACAAAGGCGACAAGGAACCAAAGCTGTACCAGACCGAGCCCTCAGGCATTTACTCCGCTTGGTTTGTGTGATCCCCCTACTGAGTTAACGGCTACTGATCAGACGCAGGAAAGCAAACGCAATCGGTAGATCCAGCAAAACCGTCCGTGAATTTCTCGAACGGAATCACAAGGACGACATGGACCGAGAAGCAACCATTTCGTTGACCATCAAGTCACTGCTCGAAGTCGTCCAGACTGGTGCAAAGAATATTGAGATTGCCATCATGGCGCCTGGAAAGACCATCGAGATGCTCCCCTCAGATCAGATTGAGCAGTACGTCAAGACGATCGAAGCGGAGAAGCAGGAAGAGCAAGCAAAGAAGAAGCCCGGTGCTAGAGGCACCACGGCCTCTGCCACATCCTCGCTTCCCACGAGGCCCGGGCCCGAAGGTGAGGGTGGAGCCGACGAGTGAGCGATAGAGAGGGGTCTTGTATCATCACATGCATGAGCGACGGGAGTTCTGGCAATAGGTCAAAATCAGAATAAAGACGTCAAAGACACTTTTTAGCCCTCCCAGACCATCCACCTTCATGCAGCGCCTTGCGTAGACCATGATCGGCTAAGCGTTGAATCAAACCAGCCTCTCCGTGCCGCCCTTGATGTCGAATATCGTCTGCTGCTCGTCCTGTTTGATGCGATCGTCTTTGAGCATTCTGTGCCTGTTATTAGCGGCCCTTCAGCCACACGCTCCGTAAGCACCCACCTTGAATCCACCCTTGCGTCCTCGCCTTCAACCTTCAGGGCGGCCTTGGGAGTAAGCGCATCAATCACAAAGTGATTATCGCAATTGGGACAGTATTCGTCACTAGCCATTGTTCAACTCGATGCGAACCCAAGTCAAGGCCTGGCCGGGACTGGCAAAAGACCTACCTCTCATCCCAATCCTTCGTATTCTTCCGAAACGCCTTCCTACACTTCTTACATATAAAAGTCTGATCAACTGTCAGCCCTGTCGTTCTACGACTAGATGTCAATGTGCACGTTTGATGACATACCATATCAAAACTCTGCATAAGCGCGTGCGTTTCTTGTTCGGCGTGGCATTCCGCGCAGTCGAACCATTTTCGACCTGAAGGACACGGTCGTGTCAGAGAGTAGCAACCCAGCGTCAAGATAGTGGCACGCTTACAGCACGGCGATCGAATTGATACTTGCGCGTTTAGGATATGTTTGCTTTCTTCGGCGTCAGTCGCCAGTGTGAAGTGTCCATGAGGTTTTGGTCAAAACCTACCACATCTTTGCAGATGACAAGCAGCCAGATTGGCAGAGATTTTCCTAGTAATTATGCACGGGCGTCGAAAACTGCGGTCGTTGGTTGGAGGTGTGATTCGACCACGAAAGGGATTTGGTTCAATATCCCCTGTTCGTGGACGCCCTTAGAAAAGTCGCGTCGTGGCGAGTCATTTATCGAGATATGCGGGCCGTGGATGACTCGCGCTGGTTTGTCCTCGTTTCACTCTTCCTTTATGTGCGCTTCACCTTAATTTCTATGTAGGGTGTCTCATCCCATAATGATGAGCATTAACTGATGTGCTTTGTCTTAGCGTATCGCCTTTACGGAACTTTCGATCCCCTCTCAACGAAGTTGAAACCTACTGTAAATGGTTTCAACTTACCCGCATCACCACCTTCCTAGGGACATCTCGCCGTACTCAAGATGCACCTCACGACATGATTCCGAGCGAGGCGATGGTACATGCTTGTGCCCGAATGTATTATTCTCTGGAACTAGGCGCTCGAAACGACTTCCTCCGGCAACTGTGATACATCACAAGTCGCTCAACGGCTAGACGATCGGTTCTTGAGAGAAGTGTACTGTAACTGCTCTACGCCGCCGACCTAGAACAGATCCCCCGACTTCTTTGGCCTCTCGGGATGCAACCACAACATGGGGTCTTTCAAGTCTACCCATCCCAAGAAGGGCTTGCTCAATCCGTATCCCACCAATTCCTGCAAATTCTCCGGCAGTTCCCTGACCTTTTCAACGGGATTCACAAGATACTGATTTTCCTCCTGTCTCAGATACCCTCTCGTCATGAACGTACTGTACACCAATCGTTCCTCTTCTCTGATGACACCATCCTCACCGGGTTGGTTGGTCTTGTTTGCACTGCCTCCATGAAAACATCCAGACAGCACCATGAAGCCATCACCCGGCTCCAACTCTGCGTAAAAGGTTTGTTCCTCGCGAGGCGGACCGGCCGCATAGTCCCAGAGGTGCGATCCGGGGATGAACCGGGTGGCACCGTTCCGCCGGGTGGTTTTCTTGCCAGCGACGAAAAAGCCTATGCCTGCGTCACGGCCGATCTCGTGCGTTGCGGCTGCCGGGTGGTAGACATGGTGGATCGCGTCGTCTCTGTGTAAGGCTTGGTCGCGAGCGCCGGGTCCTATGCTGAATACGATCGTGTTATTCAATTGCGGGCGCGAGACAGAAGGTTCGTTCTTCTCGCCAATCTAACGAAGTGTCAGCTGTGTCGTTCAGTAGCCCAGGGCAGCCATCAAACGGGCGTGCGGTGCGCCATGCTCACCCAATTCCAATGCAAATGACTGCTCAACAGAGCATCTGTGACCCCTTTCCAGAGGGGGTGTCCCACAATACGTTCCGCAAATGTCCTGGACTTGGTCACCATGCCGAAAGCTCGACGAGTCTCTTTCGGGAAGAATTCGCCTGCGCGGGGAGAGGAGGATTATCAGCCATGATCTTCCAACGTTGACCTGGTCAGCGTGTTGAGTGCTGGCCGCTCGGGGGGCACCCTTCTGAAGAGATAAAGACCGGTCCGCACTTACCCTCGCCACCACCTTCCCCCCAGGCATTATCTTGCTCCAACCAAGGTCTCGTGTCTTTCTCGAGACTAGCAATCTCGTCGGCATTCAACAATCCACGAATTACCACACCGCCAGCCACACGGATGGCGGCCACCAGTTCTTCAACCGAGCAGCTTGCCCCATCGAAGGACTTCACCTCGGGCACTGGCGAGGATGGACCTTTCAGATCTCCAGCATGAGTCGATCCGTTGGTCCTCGTTGGTGTGGAGAAGGATTTTGGAATGATGACGGGGATGTCGACCGCGGAGGGCGCCATTTTGACGACGACGATGACGAAGGAAAATCAACGACGTGAAGGAGCCTGAAATATGCGTCAAGGGTGGCACCGCCTCTGCCTGGCGATATAGCTGTACTCGTGCTCTAGCCAAGCCTTCAAATACATATACATTCAGGCAACGAACGAGATCGGGGGTGACAACAACCCAAGCAGGTGAGTTACCCAATCCCACTGACCGGCTCTTCCATCTCACCTACCTGATACGTACAATTTATCGGTCGGAAGAGTCCCCTGCCACATTCTGGTATGCCGAGGTGCGCCGGAAATCTCAGCACTTGCCAGATGTACATCACACCCCAGATGCTCCGAACGGGGCCGCTCAACTAGGAAAGAGAGCTCTTATCGGTGCCCTCCCATGTTCAGCATGGATGCGGGGCATGTCGAAGCCAAGTGAGAGTCTTTTGGGCTGCTCACCTTAGACATCGGCCCAAAGAGGAAAGAGAGACTTTCGATCTTGTTTGGTGGATGTGTCCCTCGGCCGAACGTCGCGGAGATGCGATCGACAGCGCACAACGCCATGGTAATTCAGTTTACACTGTGTGAGTCTCAAGTCGCACATTCCTAGGCTCTATTTCCCAGTCAAGCGGGATGAGCGCAAAGGTATCACGGCTACTCTGCTGGGTCTACTCTACTTCCTCCCCATTGCCTTCTCAACCGCCTCCAGGGCAGCCATGACCTTCTCGTCCATATACCTCCTCCCGACGATACAACAGCTGACAGGAGCACCGATCCACTTCTCCGGCTCGTACAGGTCGTAGTTGTACTTATCCTGCGCGTTCATCGGCACATAGCCTTCCTCCTTCTTATCCTTCTCCACGTCCACAAACGTGACCGGAAACACCGCGGCCGGGTAATCGAGTAAGTTCCATTGGCTGGTGTACGGCCAGTATCTTGCCGTGTCGTGCAAGGGCGCCGCACCAGGCGTGGCAGGACAGATGATCACATCGACCTCTCGTCCCGAGTCGGCGGTCTTGCTCCAGTGTGCGGCGTATTCCTCGCGGTAAGTGTCCCGTTCCACGCACAGTTCCCAGTACTCGTGCATCGTGCGGTTCTTGACATTGGGTTGCTCCTCGGTAATGAACTTCGTCAAGGGGAGGATGGGCTCGCCCGCTTCCTTCAGTGGAGCAAGGAGCATCTCCCCGCCGTCGGGGAAATACAGGCCGGAGACGATCTCCCAGGCTTTGTCGTGCTTGTAGGGTTTCCAGTCGACGACTTCCATGCCTGCTGCTCTGCACGCTTCGGCGACGATGCTCAAGGCTCGGATCATGGGCGGATGGGGCTTGACCACCCCGTCGGACCATTCAATGGCCACTTTCAGGGGCTTGGTGAACTTTTCCGGTGTCCATGGCTTGACCGTGAGTGACGGGTCCCATCGCCAGGGTTCCGTGTCCAAGATGATCTTCATGAACAGGTTGATGGTCTCGCGGCTTTGCGTCAGTGGACCGAAGGTCGCGAGGACAGAGTCTTTGCCGTCCATGGTGTGCCGCATGCCTTTGAGCGGGATGCGTTTACAGGTGGGCTTGAAGCCATAGACACCGCAATTGCTTGCCGGCGCTCGGACGCTGCCGCCAATATCGCCCCCGAGACCCTGCTCATTGTTAGCAACACCCTACAGCCGGGGAACTTTCACAGCACAACGCAGAAAGGTGGAGATATAGACTTACCCAGACGCTGCCGCGAAATCCTACAAGCGCACCCTCTCCGCCACTACTTCCACCGCAGGTCAAATTGCGATTCCACGGATTGACAGTCCTACCGTAGATGTTGTTGTCGCACTCTAGCGCCATGAGCGTCTGAGGACCCGTCGTGCGGACGTAGTAGACGCAGCCCGCCTTCCACAGGTGATCGTTTATCGGGTTTGGATCAGCAGGCATGCCAATCCACGCCACATATGAAGCATGGGTTGTCTTTCCATCCATGTTATGGTGCTCTTTAACCTGCATCGGCACGTCAGAAGCTAGTACCGCCTGCTCGAAGGGAATCCATGGACTTACCGAGATCGGTAACCCATGCAGCGGGCCGATGGGCTCTGGCAGCGAGTCGAGATACCTCGCCCTCTCAATTGCTTCGTCCCACATCAACTCGGTAACACAATTGACCTGTAGATGGGCCACGCTCAGTACTTGAGAGCGCATGGGCTCATTGAGCCGATGCTGGCTGGACCGGGCTGGGCTGGGCTTACCGCATATTGAGCCAACGCAGCTCTCCGCAAAAAAGCCCGTGTCAACTCTTCCGAGGTGAGCTTCTTCGTCCGCAGCATCTCAAGGAGCTCGATGGCATCATAGTTCTGCGTGAGCTCATACTCGCGAGGGGTGAGATACTTCTTTGGCAAGTCCTGAGAAGAAAGGGGCAGAGGGTCAGGAAGAGATTCGAAAGGCGGATCGACTTTCTTCAGCGTCTCATCGCGATAGTCTCGTGCGCCCTTGGCCTTTTCGACCCATGTTTCTTTGGAGATCATTGTTGCTGCTGCTGAGCGAGCGATTGGTGAGAGTCGAGGAGTCCGATTGTGTCTAGAAAGAGCAGCCAGCAGATTTATCGCAGTGTGAGGAAGAGGCAGGCTCAAGACTCTTACGGCTCGCCTCCTGTACCATGAGCCTAGTCTTTCTAACTTTGAAGCCCTCTATCCAAGAAGTGGAGGGTGTGATCCTCCACACACGCATGCATGTGGCCCATTGTTGTTAGACTTCGTGAGACGTGCTCTTGCGCGTCCCAGCCGTCGCGTAGACCAATCTGGGCGTTGAGATGAGCAGCTCGTGCATATGTGAACCGAGGTCTAGATAGACAACAGACGCGGAGCAGCGCGGCCGGGAGATTCCCGCCTCGATATCTCGAGTGTCCTATCAGCACATGCGGGCGGAGTGCTCGGCGAAGGGGAGACCTATCTCCAGGGCTGGGGAGATGGTGGTCCCAATGTCGATCCCACCGCTTGGTAAGACGCGACAGCCTGGATAGGAAAGAGAGATAGAGAGCCGAAGGGACGCAGAAGTGTTGCAAGGCCCAGCTTGTATCGCAGCCAAGTGGGTGACAAGATACCATTGGCATCGACGCAAAACCCTACTGGTGCTGGTGCTTCGCGTGCTATCACACTTCGATGCCTTCGACGCTTCCAACTGCATCTCATTCCTGCTTGTGCGCAGCGACGATCACCCGGCCTGCAGCAAGACGGCATCACACACCCGGTGGCGCACATCAGCGGCGCGCACGGTCTGGCAATGCAGACAAGATACTGGAGACGCCCGAGCATCCGAACGAGGTCGATAAGAAGAACAGCCCATTCCAACTGTCGCTATTGGCTGTGATGGAGATAATGCAGCCTTATACCCCTGTCCTCGAAGCCTTCCGGCTATGAATGTGGTACAAGGTACAGTACCCTCTGCTGTCGCACGACCCGCGAGAATCAGAAGAATCGACGGCGTATAAGATGGAGTGACCGGCTGCTCGTCTGGCTGGCTTCCGGCGTCCTTAACCCCAGTCGTCGTGGCAGCATCGTTCTTCTGGCTCGTCTTCTCCCGACTGTTCTCGTCACAACTACAAGCCATGAGTTTCTTGTACGAGCCTTCCTTCGGGAAGGGCAAGCTCCGGCTCAACCGACCCATCAACCAGAACTTCGTTGTCGGCGGGTGAGACTCGGTACTCCAACCTGTTGCGAAAGCACGTTGACCGGTGTCAGGATCTTGTTCTGTCTGCCAGGTATCTACCTCGCGCTGACCGGGCTCGGTGCGGGAGGTGGACGTCCCTCTTCCCAGACAGTCGCGTCCACCACCAATGCCGTCCTCTATGGCTTGTTCTGCCTGTTCGGCTGGATAGGAGGTGCCATCCTCAACCTGGTTGGGCCAAAGCTGACCATGGCATTCGGCGCCCTCGGATATCCTCTCTACGTCGGCGGGCTCTGGTACTTCGACCGACAGGGTCATGCTTGGTTTCCCTATTTCGCTGGAGCGCTGCTGGGCGTGACTGCTGGCTGCTTGTGGACGGCCGCCGGGTTCGTGCAGTTCGCCTACGCAGAAGAAGACCAGAAAGCCCTGTTCATCACGTGGCAATGGGTGTTCACATCGTTTGGTGGCACGATTGGGAGCCTCATCGCCTTTGGAGTCAACTACCATCAGACCGAGTCGACGGGCGTTTCCAACGCCGTCTACACCGTCTTGTGAGTTGGCCGCACGACGTGCCCCGTCCAAAGCAGAGACTGCCTACTGACCTGCAGCCTAGCATCGTCATAATGTGTCTGGCCATCGTGATATCTCTCCTCTTCATCATCTCCCCGAAGAAGGTGGTCCGGGACGATGGCACGCACATTGCCATCTTCACGCAGCCACGAGTCATGGAGGAGATCAAAGGCCTCATCATCTGGTTCACGGATTACAAGATCCTCGCGCTCATCCCGGGCATCTTCGTGGCCGAGATGAACCTCGTAAGTCTGAGAGCCTCTCCACGCAAGCCCAGCCGCACACTAATCTACCGTTACAGGCCCTCCTATCCAGCATCAACGCGTATTACTTCAACCTGCGCACCCGCTCGCTGAACAACGTGCTCTTCCAGTTCATCATGATGCCCTGCCCCCTACTCCTCGCCTACATCATGGACACGAGCTACATCAAATCGCGGCGCGTTCGAGGCATGATCGGCGCCCTCATCGTGGGCACCATCTGCCTGGCCACCAACGCGGGCCTCGCCGCCTGGATCACGAAGAACGACGTCAACCGCCAGAAGAACACTCCGCCGGGGGTCGACTGGAGCGACAGTGCCTTTGGCGCCGGGTTCGTCCTGTACCTCCTGTCCGGTAAGTTCCACAACGCGTCCTCTGGGCGGGTTACGTCCCCCGCAACCCTGATCTGCGCACATCTGACGCACGTTTTGACACACCAGGCATCATCTACGCGACGTATCAGATCGTCGTGCAATGGACGCTGGGCGCCCTCTCCAACGACCCCGTGCAATGCTCGCGCCTGGCCGGGCTGTTCAAGGGCACCACCGCGCTGGGCATGTGCATCTCGTTCGTCCTCGACAGCAAGGACGTGTCCTACATCGACCAGCTGATCGTGCAGTTCACGCTCTACGCCGTCGGGCTCGTCTTCCTGCTGGGCATCATCTGGTTCTGCGTCAAGGACACGAATTATTTCCTCGAGGACAACGTCATTGTGCCGCACCGCTGGGAGGAGCGCGCGCGCATCGAGGGTCTCGTCGCCGACGAGCAGATCGAGAGGGAACACCAGAAGGAGATGCTCGCGCAGAGGGGGTCTATTGTCGACGAGAAGACTCTCCCTTCGTTGGATAAGGGGGTTACCGCGTAGATTTGAGAGAGAGAGAGAGAGAGAGAGAGAGAGACAGAGAGAGGGCAATGCATAGACTGATCCATCCTCCATCCACCCTATGGCGTGCGTGAAGCACAAAGGCCACCAAGTAGGAAATGACAAGGTTAAACATCATCCTGTCATGCAGGGGACAATCCGAAGAAGTTCGAGCGATTGAATACAATCGGTAAATCAAAATCGGTGCGCTGACGAGCAACCCATCCGTTGTAGCATTTGGTGTTGAGAAATCCCATCGTGCTCTGTAGTGAGACAACGCCACGCCACAATTCTACCACCGTGGAGTACTGTAGTGTAGTGCGTATATTGTATGTATAGCACCCTTCACTCAGGTAAAATGCCCACCGAGCCTTCCTCGAGGATCATACCGCCTCTTGACGGCCTTCAGCTTTGCATAATTCGCACCATAGATCTGCGTGCCGGAGAGATGATACCCGTACGTTAGCCACCACAATAGAAACTAGACGGGAAATAGTGGCAAGGACACACAGGGCATAGGACACGGATTGTAGAACGTAGAAAGGCATAAAACTCGCGATGTAGAACGACCACGCGGATACGCTGACTTACCGCCTCGACATCATTAAACGACTCGATAAAACTAGGGAGATAATCTGCTGGAGTGTGCACGGTGTGGATCTCAAAGGGGGCGCTGGCCAGTGCGGCGATTGACAAGGCGTCTGATTGTGACTGTGACTGCGATTGCGATTGCGATCGCCTTCTCGAATCCGAGTGTGACTCAGACTCGGTCGAGTTCGAGCCCGGGAACGACCCAGTTCCGAGCTGGAGGATATGTCTGTTGGGTCTGCGCGGCCACGCTGTCGCTTCGGGGGAGGCGGTCGATGAGAAGGCGGGCTTATAAGCGCAGAGCAGAACAGCCGATCGTTAGCGTCAGCTCGTGGACTGAGGCTCCGTCGTCGATGTGGATGTGATCATGATGTTGTAGAAGGTGTCAAAGCATCACTTACAGGCTGCATGATTTCCAGGAGCACGAACGCTCCGGCGCTTTGTCGCGGATCTTGTTCCAGGAGATTATTAAACCAGGCCCACGCTCGCAGGATAAGAGAGTCGGTCAGATGGGTGTGCGGGATCGTGGGCGCGGACATCCAGCTGTTGGTCACGCCCATGGCGACGCGGAGGTTGTCTGGATATCGCGGGACGGAGGCTGTTAGCTCAGGACGACGGCAGTGGTGCATGCACAATCAGGGGGCACAGAACAGGGCCCAATGTCCTCATGAGTATATGTGCATGTCGGCTTACCTTGCTGCTGGTTCGCCTCCACGTAGGTCATGGTCCGAGTATTGTCTATTATGCCAGGCATGTCCAACGCCCAACCGAACCCGTCGGCACTCCGCCCGTGAGCTTCTCCGTTCGCATCGTACACCACGATCATGATGCCCGGCTTGGGATCTTGACCCGAGAGAGCCGCATGGGCAAGGTCCAGACAGAAGAGATGCATGGCTATCTTTGGATCTTGTGTTCTGCGAGTGAATGCCGCGACCGCTCTCGCGAGTTCGGGCAGTGCCTCGTTCGGGATGATGATGTTGCCCGAGTAGATGTCATTGGTGTATTTGTGGATCTTGAGTTTGAACGCCGTGACGACTTGGCAGGTCAGAACAGAAGTGAGCAGAAGAAGAGGAGGAGAGCGCACTGACCGCCAAAACCACCTCCTCCACCGCGGAGCGCCCAGAGTAAGTCTGGCTCTTGTGATGCCCACAGGACACGACCATCCATCGTGACAACCTGCGCGTCTAGCATGTTGTGCGGGTCAGAAGTCATTCCGAACTCAGATGATGCCCAGGAAATGCCGCCGGATACCACGCTGCCGCCGACACCGACGAAGGTGCACCGTGCGCTAAGTGCTGTGGGATGTGAGTCTCTACCCGGTCAAAAGGGGAGGACGACTACCTCACCCGCATACCCAGGTGCTGCTTCCTCAAGCTTCTCGTCGACCTCTCCCCAAGTCTGGCCGGCGCCGACGGTGATGGTCTCTGCAGCGGGATCGTGTTCGAATCCGTCAAACGCACCAAGACTGATGAGCACGTCTTTGGCGGAACTTGAGCCAACCCCGCCGGATCGCACGGCGAAGTCCAGCTCCGTGTCATTAAGATATGCAAGAGCGCGAGCTAATTGCTCCACTGATTGGGGACGGAGCAGCAGCTTCGGGCTCAGATGCCTTTGAGCGGCCCATGTTTTGGTCTCCTCTTTGTAACGCTGCGAGTCAGGCTGGATGATTTCGTGGTCATCGAGGAACGAAGACAGATCGGCGGTCCAGGGGGAAGACTTTGCCATGACGGGACACCAGAAGAAATCGTCGAGGATCCAGATACTGGCTTCGCAGTAGATGTGGACATCCCTCTGGAAGGATGGGGCTTTATAGATCGAGCTTGGCTAGGTCCATACCTCGCAAGGATATACCTGTCTGGATACACCCACCTGCCTCGTCCGACCGCGCCTTACAATGTTGCAATCACCGAGGACTCGGCGCGGTGCTAGACACATCGGTGGAGCGCTCAAACGACATCGACTGTCCAATGTGTAGCTGTGGGAAAAGAAGTTGGGGGTCTTCTGTACGCAGCAAAGCCGATGGCGTAAGGCTGGTGTGTAAGGCCACCACAGCCAGAAATGGCAAAATGATTACAATCTGTCGCTCCACTGCACAGCAACGTCATTAGCATATGTCGACGGTCCAACTGAGTGGCACTTTCATCGCAGAGAAGTATAGCAGTTGTTGAGTACTGTCATGCAGGCCGTAGGGGTGAGAATGGGAGAGCTGTTGACCCGGGCATTCCTCAACGTGCCAATGAATACGGAGTAATGTATAGAGACCTTTAGGCCCAGATCAACTTGATGTGCTTGTCTTCTTGACTTCAGCCATTCGTGCCCGACAACCATTTCTGTGTAGTGCTAGTGCTGTGGCCGTCTCGCTTGTTCAAGGAAAATATTGCCGGCTATAAACGGACCAATCTGGCCGACGACGACGTCCACTCCAGCAGCATCGCATGCCTCAGAGAAGCCAGGGGAGCTGCTACATCCGGCTACTTAATTACCAAAGAACTCTGGATGCAGCAGTGCGCTAGATCCAATCTCACCGATCTGACAAGAGCCTGCTCAGGCATCGAGACAGCGTTTATTGCTGCCCGTGAGCGGAAAGAAGTCATTGTAAAACCACAAGGCCCTCGATTGCGCTATTCTGACACCCAGTTTGAGCATTAGGAACGGTTGATCTCCGTAGCATGGTTCAGGGCAAAGTTGTTGTCTGGCTGACATCGACTGGACAAGTAATGTCCGAGAAAAAGAAGCCGCTGTCAGCCGGTGTTACATAGTCTGCGACTTGCTCGATGTAGCAAGCACAAGCGTAAACTGTCGGAATGTCAAGACCGTATCCGACAGAGATTGCGCCGACGTTCTGGTCTATGCAGTATTGCCGACAGACTGCGTATTCGATCTCGGTGGGGGATTGATAATAACCGACAACCTCCGCCGCAGAGTTAAAACCTTCTAAAGCACAAGTTGACGGTGCGGGCGGAGTTGTGGTTGTAGTGGTTGTGGCACTTGTCGTAGTGGAGGCTGTCGTTGCTATGGTCGTTGAAGTTGTCACCGTTGGGGTTGTCGTGGTAGAGATTGAGGTTGTCGTGGTCGAGGTAGTGGTGCTTGTGGGAGTCGTGGTCGAAGTAGTGGTGCTCGGGCTTGTGGTGGTTGAGGATATCGCGGTGGAGGTGCTAGTGCTTGTCGTTGAGGCTGTCGTGCTTGGGGAGCTCGTGCTTGAGCTGGTGGTGTCCGGGGTAGTCGTTGTCGCAGTCGTAGCCGTGGTTGTTGTAATTGGACTTGTCTTCGTCGAAGTTGTTGCCGTGGTGTGTAAGGCGGAGGTGGTCGTCGACGAGGAGGAGATTACGGTGGCGCTAATGGAAGATGTGCTACTTTCACCCCATCGCGTTGTAGTATCGGCAAGTGTCGTCCAACTTCTGGTGGGGCCCGACACCGTAGTGGAGGTTGTGCTTTTGTCCGGACGACCAGTTGATGAGACCGACGAGGTATCGAACCATGAGTGAGAAGAATTCGGAGGATGCGGGAATGAAGGACGTGAGGAGCTGCCAGTGTACTCTGGACCCCGAGCACTGCTCGCAGGGCGGGTGTTTCTCGAGCTCGGTGTTTGTGACGCCCTTCCTGTTGATGAGGGAGTTGTAGGTTTGACAGCGCTCGACTTTATAGTGTTGTCCCAGTCCAACCATGGCTGCTGATGAACCGCACCTGACGCAGTTGCTATCCTTGAAGTTTGCCGATCTCCGCTTGACCAACCCTCAACATCAGGACCTATTCGACTTGGGCGATAACCGGAGTTTCCTCTCGGCGCCCCTAACGTAGGGACCGTTGTGGTCGACACAGAAGGTGCCTGAGTAGCCCAGTCCGACCAGGGTTCCGCGCCATCCAAGAATGCAGCAGTAGGAATCCAGACAGGTGCACCATAGCTCTCTGTCACGAAAACTTCGCAAACAGGATCGTCTCGACGCTCGAGCTCGCTAGCAACGACTCCAAAAAGGGCTGTTAAAGCACACATCCAAGGATGGATATGCATCTTGTCAATCAAATGAGCGGACCGAGCTTGGGAGCTCCAAAAGGAACGACAAAGGTCAATGGATTGCAGGAGCGCAGCAACGAAGAACCCAAACAAACATGGAAAGGAAGGAGGTTTAAAGTCATCCTCGGCGCATTGGGCCCGCCGACGTTGAAAGACGTTTTCATCGCCGCTGTACGTAGTAGGTCTCTTTGACCCTGACAGCTCTGACTCGAGGCAAATGACGACTTCTGGTGGCGTGCCCTTCCATGACTACCCCTTGTGATGAGCTGAAATAGCCTCCATACAGAAGACAGGAAAGTCTGGATAAGCGAAATACCGTAGAGGTGGATGCAACGATGTGCTCGCAGCTCATCTCGCATCGTAGTGGCAAGTAGCGGCCAACGGTTTGAGACCGGCACCCAGCTAAGCACCAATAGTTCTTTTAGCCATGGTGTCTGGGCGTCCCTCAGCCCCTGACACTCGATGTAGCAATGCTTACCTAAGGGGAGCATGAGTACGAATAGGACTGCGAAGCCGCAGGTCAGATCTGCTGTGTCAGAAGTCAGGCTGGACTGATCGGTGCTCGGGTTCAGAATGTAGAACGAACATACTCCGTACAGAGTGCAGAGAGTCGTTATTCATTATTCATGTGTGGGTGAATAGGGCTTGGCGAAGGGATGCCTAGTCCACGTGATTAGCAGCACGTGATCCAGCTCACGACTAACTGGATACAGAATAGACTGTGGGCATGTCGCTGGCTATTCTCGGCACGATATCCGCCCCGTTTGATTGGCTGTTGGACGGGTCTAGATTCCCCTCACGACTCTTATCATCCTTCCGACGTTTGTTATCGATGTCCCTCGATTCATATGACTTCGAGCAACGACGTGGGACCCTCACCATGACAATAACCACCTGCACAGGGCAGCTCAGCTATGCGTGTAAGTCAACTGACTGGGAGAAGGACCAATTCGCTGGGATGGGCCAAGAGCGACTGCCATACGTGCGCCTCCCACAATCGGTATTGTGATCGCCGACGACCTCGATGCAGTCCCTGTCTGGCGGAGGGGGCGGTGTGCAAGGGTTACGTGCAGCAACTCAACTGGGAGAGAGGCGCCCTGCGCGTCAGCAAAAAGCGAGCAAAAGCATATCCGGAGAGCACGGAATCTAGGCTGGTTTGTACAGCTCCGCTTCCCACGCCTGCCACTTTCACCTTTGTCGACCCAAGTGAATCACAGAAGCGACCGAGGCGGAGATCAAGAACGAATTCAAAGTCCAGCCTCTCGAACTTTTCTGATCCCAGCCCAAGGAATACTGTGGCCACCGAGTCTATGCATGGAGACCCTTCTATCTCTTCCGCCTCCCCGTGCTCGAATTGGTCAGTATCGACGCCGAGCACACCGCGATTTAGTGTCGGCAGCCAGGAGATGGAGCCTGTTCTCTATCCTCAGATCGGCCAACAGCCAGGCGACGTCGGATATGCGCTGGCATTTTTCCACTCATGCTTTGCCTACACCACACTTACCTTTGATGTCAATGTCAACCCCTGGCGGGCCTGCCTGCCTTCGATTCACGAAGACTTGCCATGTGTCCGTTACGCCGCAGTCGCTCTTGCTCAGCGCCAGCAAGCACATTTCAGCGGTAAGCCTGAGGGAGTCTCAATTCTGAAGTTGAAAGCGAAGGCCCTGTCGCTCTTCGCGTCGAACTTGAATCATCTCTCCTTTGAATGCGGCCTGAGCACTGCCCTCCTTCTTATAGCTCTCGACTACGCTGAGACCGGTGTCTCGAATTGGACTGTTCACCTTCGAGGCGCGTGCCGCATCCTCGAAAGCCACGGCGGCATTCGCTTGGCTGAGTCCCGGCCCAACCTCAGGGTCCAGATCGCCATGCTCATCTGGTACGACGTGAACGCGGCACTCATCTCACGTCGTGGACCCGTTTTCCCCAGGACTTACCTTGATGCGCTCATGGCATGGCAAGCCGACGACGAATGGAGTATCCTTGCTCTTAATGGTCTCCCAGACGGCATGTTCCTCGACATGTACGACGTCGCCGTTGCGGCGTCACAGCTCGACACCATCGACTCATGCACTGTGGAGTCTCTTCGAGCAAAGTTCCTAAAGGCGCAGATCAAGGAAGGTGCAGGAAAATGCCAAGTCCTGATGTCCCAGGTTTGGAGACTGGGTCTTCTGTTGTATTGCACTCGAGTCTTCTCGCGGGCATCCACGCCTTCGTCTGTCGTACTTCAGGTGATCAAAGATGAAGAAGACTTTGATACAGGCTTGGACTTGGATATCCCTGCAGACACGCAGCTGGAAGCCCATGCGCTCGCAACCCAGATTCTCGACCTGGTGTCTACGATTCCGCCGGACAGCAATTTCCAAAAGCAGTGTCTGATGCCCATCATCCTCGCCGGCTGTGAAATGTCGGCAACAGATTCGGCACACCGAAAGATTGCTGTCGAATACTCAGAGCGCTGGAAGCAGAAGACCGGGATCTGGATATTTGACTCGGGCCTAGAATTCTTGCGGACTGTCTGGGCGAGGAACGATGTCGAGATTGCCAGTGGTGTCGAAGATGGATGCAGGGCCTTGCAGGTGCCGTGGACGGAGGTTTTCTTACCAAGTGCAGGTCATGGATTTCTCTTCGGATGATGTTGAGAAGCAAAGTCCCGTCTGATCTCACCCCAGCTCGCAGTATTGTTATCACTTTATGCCAGAGCAGTGGTAGAGGTCGGAGAAGTGAGAGCGTCAGACGAGACGAGACGGTCCACCTATTCTATCACTCCGCACTCGTCGAGCCGCTCGCAGTGGAGGCAGTAAGACAGACCTCGTCTTCATACTCGCGGTTACGACCTATGGCATCAGGGACACCTAGAGGTCCGCATGAGGCGTCCTCACAAGTAGAACGACTCAACCATCACCTGAGGGATATCTGCGCGAACCTGCCGCCCAGAAGAGCGATCCGTTACCAGTTGTCGAGAGTACCCTGCTGCCAGCGACATCAAACACGAATCTGCCAGTCATCGGCGAAACCAAGGGAGCCTACTGCAGTGCATACACCAGCACTACGATGAACACGGGAGCAGCCTGCGCGGCGTGAGGAGTGCATACTGACTGAAGATTCATTCTCCAGCCGGTCGATCCATACGCACAGAGAGCAAGAGCAAGAAGAAGCGCGGGAGGAAGATCGTGCATGCGAGAAAGGCTCTTGAAAGTTGACCAGTTCAATTCGACAAGTTCAAACCAGCCTTGCGGAAGATATCCATAGCCCAGGTACCGTAGACTACCAGTACCTATATCGGGACCAGGACCAGGACCAGGACCAGTATCAGTACCAATACAAGTACCAACACGTACATACATGGGTACTGTAATTTCGCGCGTCAAGTCAAGAGAAGGTGCCCAGCAGAGTATGCAAGTGTACCTGCGTCTAACAGAGTTGACAGCTGTCAAACCCAAGCCCCCTAGATTGCGAGACTGAAGTCTATGTCATATCATGTCATAATCATGCCTGGTATGGTAGTGAGTGACACTTTGTGACACTTCACACACGCGCGAGCGCGAGCGCGACCATGAACGCGGATACGAACGCGAATGCAACTTGCAACTGCAATCCCACGCCTTGTCATTGTACTCGTACGGAGTAGGATTATGATATAGCATGTAGCTAGCATGTGCCCCATGGATGCCCCATGCAAACCGTCCGCATCATGATCCCCATCAACGAGCCGACGAACCGACTTATGATCCATGGATTGTATTGATTCGCCGAGTAAAGTGAAGTGATTTGACCTGACCTGATACGACTTGATCTCTCCGGGCCCATCTGCGAGGTTCACAAGCGGGGCCCCCCCCCCCCCCCCCAGCACGGCCGGATCTTGTTGTTCCAATCTTGTCTGACACGTTCCAATATTGCGAGACAGCATCATACTACGTAACTGAAGCTGGCACGCACGCACGCACGCCCGATATGCACGATATGCACGATATGTACTCCATACTCCCTCCGGAGCATGCATGCCGTGGCTGGCGTTCATGCATGCATGTCTCAGGTTCGACCGGGCCGCCGCCAGGAAGCGTCATCGAGCGTTTGGACATACTGGGTCCATACCAGCACGACACCATCCGATCCCGTCCATCCATCATCCCCCATCCCCATCAAGTCAAAATCAAGGTATGAGGATGGAGTGGTTGTAAACTGATTGATTGATTGATCGATCGTTAAATCATGAATGCTGTCATTGTACTCCGTACATCATCCATCATGGCACGTCTGGGGGTGGGTGTACTCGTATACTGGGGCCACCTCCCTTGGATTGAAACATCCGCTTACGAGTACTCCGTATACGTACCCACAACATCCTCGCACAAGTAACGAGTAGCTCATACTCCGTACTCCGTACTCCGTACAAATATTGCGCATCCGATGCAAGTGCGGGACAGCCTTGGGAGGGTGGGAGGCTGCTATTTTTGATTCAAGTGCCCTGGCCTTCGCCATCCGCCTGCGCCCGTCGAATGCTTGACTCACGCACGCCGTCCATCCATCCATCCATCCACTATTACTGGTGTACCTCGTACTCGTACATACCGTGTACTACCACTATCCCGCCCACCATCTCCACCCGAGGGCCAGTATCCTCGTACCGCACGACTACTATCTAGTGTTAGACCAACGTGTGCCTGGGCGGGTTAGAGTCTTGATGGAAATCGGCCCCCAGCAGGAGCAGGAGAACGCACGAGTCAAGGATGGTTAATCGGATCGCCAACGCCATTGCAGATACGAGCTACGGAGGGCTGGGACTGCCAGCCATCCATACACTCTTAGGCTACAGTAGGTACAATATCTCTGCGTCATGATTCATGATTCAGCTGCCAGTCGTGCCGGGATTCGATGATGGCAGACGATGAGCCCCTCGGGCGGGCCTTACATCCATTACGTCCATACATACCTACATCCATACATACAGTCGACGCCGGAAGCTGTGCTGCACTGCACTGCACTGCAGTGTAGTGTGAAAATGTCCGTCCACTCTCCGGGCACGGACAAGGGCCGGAGGGATCGTGGCAACGTGAGCGAAGTCTTCGTGGGGCCGATCTCATTTCACGAGGAAACACAGCAGGTGGTGGCGCACGGCAAGGACAAGGTTCGGCCTTGTAGAAGGTCTGTTTCGATGATCGGCAGATTGCCGTGGCCTCGTCAATCCATTCCAGTCGAGTTTCCCAGGTCGTCACACTTGATGAGCAGTGCCAGACGATGGAATGAACGACAGCCGTGTGCAACCACGTGTCTGAGCGACTGCTGGTTGGGGAACAACGTGTGCGGACTTCGCACACGCCCTGCGACGTCGCAACAAAACGAGACAAGAGCAGACCTCTCATCGGGAGCCACAGCTGGTTGAAGAATAAACTATGAATGACATTTGCATGGGTGAGAATAGCCCATGAGTGACTAGAGCTAGGAAACAATAAAACAATCCTTTCAAGCACACAATCATTCCAGCTCTTCCCGAGTCCCGTATTCCACACGAACGCCCCTTCATGTCCAACCACCCGCTGAACAAGTGCAATCCCCCCCGCAAGCAAGAGACAATGAAGCAATCCCCAACACTCATGAAAATGCTCAGCAATGCCAGATGCCATGTTCGAAGACCGTCCCAGTATGTACGTCGATTGCACAAGGGTAACAAAGAGCCCGCGCGTGAAGCAAAGCAAAGTCTATCAATGTTCAACAAGGTCCCACTCCCCATCTCTATCAGGTATCTTTTGGTAGCGTGACAAACTGCTCGGCGAGAATTTTTGGTCATGTCGTTCAAGTCCACAGTGGACACATCTGATGTCTTCCTAAGACAAAATGGCTTCGCGGATGAAGGAGCCAACGCCCTTAGCCTGCGAAAATGTTAGCAGAAACTCTAGACCAATAGGCGAAGGGTAACTTACCACTGGGGGTTTCATCATGGTGAAGTGGTTTCCGACCACTGTAACCATCTTGCAAACTTCGGCGCCCAACAACTTGTCCCATCCGTTGGGACCGAAGTCGGTTCGGTTCTCCAAGAGCCACTTCATGCTCTTGGGATCGTCGGCCTGTGGTGGTGGTCTTGGATCGCCGGGCTTGCCACAGACACCTTCGGTTGCCCAGATGAGCAGAGTCGGAGGGGCCTTGAAGTCATGCGTGGTCTTCAGCTCCGGACGGTACGCAGTCAATGCTTTGATGCTGTACTCGAAGTGAGGCAACAGCCAGTTGGGGGTCTTGCCGGTGCCGGTACCCAACAGGCCTATTTCGTCAAAGAAATGGTGGAGACGAGCAGGGAGGGGCTCGAGTCTGATCGGGCACGGTGAGTCGATGAGGATCAACTTCTCAACCGAGTAGTTTCGGTCGGGGTGCTGCTTCTGCAGGTCGGCCAGCTGCCTGGTGACTTCATAGGCAACAACACCACCGGCAGACCAACCGCCAAGGATGTACGGGCCAACCGGTTGTCGGCGCATGACCTCTTCGAGATACAGCTTGGACACACCTTCAATGCCGCAGGTGTAGCTCGTGGGGTCCTTCATGAAAGGGCAGTTGAGGCCGTAGACTGCGAGGTTCTTGCTGTCAATGGCAGGGATGGAGACGTAAGAAGTGGCTGATCCGGAGCCGTCAGGGAACAAGAATAGGTTCTTGGTGGCTGTCTTCGGGTTGCCCTGTAGCAGGACAGATGTGGCAGGGGGCATTTGGACGACGACCTCCACGGGAGGGGCAGCTGGGGCGACGACGACTTGGGCGACGACTTCGTTCTTCTGAGCGGTGGGAGGTGCCGCCTTCGGCTTGTCCAAGCCAAGAGCTTTACGAAGGTGACCGAGCGACGGGTTGTCGGCCAAGATTGTTGGGTCCAAGTCGATCTCGTGGTCCTCACGAAGCTTACCGAGGACAGTAAGGGCCATGAGAGAGTCCATGCCGAGATTGCTAAGATCAGTGGTCTCGGTGATTTCTTCCAGGTCCATCTCCATCTCCTGTGCGATGACCTGGCGAATGGTCTCGATCATGTCACCCCCCGCAGCAGCCGAAGGCGCTTGGGCGACGGCTTCCACCGCCGCAGATTTGGCAGGGCCCTGTGTCTTGGCCGGGAAGTCCTCAGTGTCAGGCGTGGTAATGCCAGACTCGACAGTTTCGTCGTCACTTTCTGAGCCCGAGTCGGTTGACTCGACGGAGCTGGCATCGCCGGCAGAGACCGGCTCTGGAGCTGACATACCGCCAAGGTGCTTGCGAAGAGCACCGACAGAGGAATAGTCCGTGAAGAGTGTGCTTTCCACCTCGAGATCAAGATCCTCACGGAACTTGCCAGAGATGGTCAGGGACATCAAGCTGTCGACACCCATATCGGCCCACTGGATGTCGTCGTTGAGTTCAGACTGGTCAACGTCGATTTCCTTGGCGATGATGTCGAATGCACGGGTAACGAGGCTGCCGGACGAAGGAGCAGGCTTGGGAGGTGCGGGAGCTTTCATCTTGGGTGCCTTGACTGCCTTCTTGGCCTTGACCTTGGGAGCCGGCAATTCGATCTGGGGAGCGGCCTGGACAGGAGTTGATGCCTTGACTGGGGCAGGCGCTGGAGCCGAAGCAGCCGCTTTCGCACCAGCAGGCTTGGGCTTAGGCATCATCACGTCCATCAGCTTGCGAGGGATGCACTGGAAGCGAACAGCGCCAGCGACGCCCACAACCTCTTTTTGGGAGTTGAACACGTAGACATCACCAGCCCGCATCTTGCTGCCAGCGACAGGCTGCATCTTGACGTAAGCAAAGTACTGCTTATCGTGCTCAAGAGGAGCCAGGAATCGCAGGCTGCCCCATCCGTGAGAGATAAAGCACTCATCCATGGGATTGACAGTGGCATTCACAGTGAAGCCTGACAAGTGGCACGCGCTGTCGATGTGGTAAGGGCTGAAGTAGAAGTCACCATCGTTGGGACCGGCGCGGAACTTGATGTTGCTGGTAGCCTCGAACTCAGGTCCATCGAAGATGACACTCTGCATACCTTGGTAGATGTCGGAGTAGTCGACCAAGGCGCCAAAGAGCTTGTATGCCATGGATCGGCTGACCTTGTCGGCTTCACCATTCTCCATCTTGTGCTTCAACATGTCGATGCGCGACTGTACGAGGTAGGACATCTTGTTCCATTCTTCCTTCCACGCAGCCGCATCTTCGAATCGAAGGACGCACTTGGCGTGAACGACGTCCTTCTTGCCATTGTTGGCCGTGACGGTGAAATCAGCCTTGCGAGCATCCAGATCAATCTTCATGGTCATTCGAACAATCTGGCTCTCCGGACTGTTGATGTTCTTCAGGAGGAGAGGGGCCGGATTATCCATGGTACCAATGTTGATGTCGACTTTCTCGCCAGGCTTGATCAAATTGACACCATAGTTGCACAGAGTGTAGGCCATGTCAGCATACAAGGTCGACGGGCAGAGACCACTGCCATTCACCAAGTGGCCGGCGATAACAGGGAACAACTTCGGATGGGCAAAGTCAGATTCCGCGATGATGGTGGCGACCTTGCCTTTGACCTCTTCAGAGACGATTCCTTGAACTGCTGTCGTGAGGTATTTCCTTGCTTTCGCAGGTCCGGTAGGCGCTGAGGGTGCAGCGGCAGCCGGAGCGACAGCCTTGGGGTAATCGCCCTTGTACAATAGCCAGTCGCCAGTGTATTGAAGCCAATAATTCTTCTCGTCGAAGCCGTAGAAAGGCATGTCGTTCAGAACGCGGAGAGACTCGTTCTCCTTGTGGAAGGCATCCCAGTTCAGAGTCTTACCAGCCGTGTACAGGCCAGCCATTGAGGTTGAGATGATCTTCCACGGATCCTCGTCCCGACGCATTGTGGGAAGAGTGGGGGCAGACAAGCACGACTTGATCATGCTGGCACACAGAGGATGACCGCCCACTTCCAGCCACAGAGAGGTGTCGCTGATGGTGGCGGTAGACATGCCCGCAGACAAACCGCCCACGAAGTCGACTGTCTTACGGCAGTGTCGGCTGAGATAGAAAGCATCGAAGACACCACCGACGCTGACAATGTCGCTGAGGAGAGGAGAGATGACTGGAACCCGTGGAGGGTTGTACTTGACGGAAGAGGCCAGCTTCTCGAAGTCGGCCAGGATGGGATCGACCTGAGAAGAGTGGAAAGCAAAAGGCAACTTGAGCTTGGTGCATTTTTGACCCGCATCGGCAAGTTTCTGTGCAACCGTATCGATGTCGCCCATGGTTCCCGAGAGGACAGTGTCCGAGACGCCGTTGATGCACGCGATCTCAATCTTGCCTTCGCTGTTGGCGACAACATCTTGGAGACCGGCGACTGGAGACCTGACAGCAAGCATGGCGTGAGTCCCAGCAGTACACTTCTGCTCAAGAAGCTGCGCGCGCTTGCCGACCAAGTAGATGGTATCTGCAACAGACAAAACACCTGCTGCCTGGAGAGCAGCGTACTCGCCAAGGGAGTGGCCGATGACGACGCTAGGGGTGACACCCCAAGTTGCCCAGAGACGAGTCAAAGCCATCTGAATGCAGCACATACCAAGCTGCACGACGGTAGGAGGCAAGTGTTGCACCTCGGTGGAACCATCGATCAGGGGCATGATCGAAGGGAGTCCTTGTCGCAGAGCAAGCTCGTTGAATTCCTCAATGTCGGCACGGAATTGCCGGGAAGTCTCGAACAACTTTTGACCCATGCCGGTGTATTGCGAACCTTGGCCTGTGAATGCCATCGCAATCTGGGGAGAAGCCAAAGGAATAGGATTGTGTGTCTGATCCTGGATGGCTTTCAATGCGGACTGCAACTGGGCGATGGACTGGACAGGGAAGGCCGCGCGGTAGTTGTAATGCAGTCGGCGAGCCGTCAAGGTGTAGGCGAGGTCAGGGAGGCCAACATTCGGGTTCTTGTTAAGGTACTCCTCATACCGGATCAGGGTCTTCTTGAATGCGGCCAACGACTTGGCCGACACGGTCACCACCTGCGTTGACCGAGGATCCGCAGTCGGTTCCTTTGGCACCTCCGGACCATCCTGCAAGAGCATGGCTGTGTTACCACCAGCTGCGCTAAAGTTGTTGATGAACACAGTTCTCTTGCCACCGGCCGGTCTGGGGAACGGTGTGGTCTGGAAGGCGATGTTGACATTGCGTTCCTTCAAGTCGGGTGCGAAGTTCTTGTTGATTTGTTTTTTGATACCGGTGTGAGGGGGAATCTTGCTCTTTTGGAGCATCAATAGGACCTTGATGAGGGCAGAAACACCAGAGACTGCCTCACCATGACCAATGTTAGACTTGACGGCACCGACGTAAAGTGGTTGGTCAGGACGTCTGCGATTTTGGCGGGGGGCAAAAACTGAAGACACTGACTCCATCTCGATGCCATCACCAGCTTGAGTGCCAGTTCCGTGCATTTCGACGTAGTTCACATCGTTGCAGGGTACGTTGCACTCTTTGAGGACCTTGTCGAACAAGAAAGACTGGTTCTCTGCGCACGGGTGGGTGATAGAGACAGCCTCTGCAGAGTGGTTGGTACCGATACCTCGAATAACGCCCAAGACCGGGTCGCGATCAGCGAGGGCATCGTCCAAGCGCTTCATAATGACAGTGCAGACGCCATCACCTCTGCAGTAGCCATCGGCGTCGTTGTCCCATGTCTTGCATGACCCAGTCCTTGACAAAAAGTGACCTCTGCTGAGGCCGGAGAAAATGTCGGAGTTGGTGAGAACGTTGGCGCCACCGGTAAAGGCAGTGTCACACTCATTCGCTCGGAGAGAGGTGATGGCCACGTTCATGGCAGCAAAGCTGGATGAGCAGGCGGTATCAACCGAGAAACTGGGGCCGGAGAACTTGAAAAAGTAGTTGATGCGACCCGGGCCAAAGGCACGCACACCACCGGAAATGAAGTATGTGTCGATGTCCTGGGCGGCGTTGACCTCACGCCAGTCGTCAGAGGTCTGGCCGTAGAAAGTGCCAATTCTGTCGTGCTTGGTGGAAGGAGTCCTGCCCGGTACGATGCCACCCATTTCCATGGCTTCGTAGCTGGTAGCCAACACCAGTCTCTGCATGGGGTCGGTTTGTGCTGCCTCTCGCGGCGACATATTGAAGAACCTGGCGTCGAACAGACCGGGCTTTTCAATGAAATTGCCAAAGGGCGTGTGAGACGTGTTCTTCTTCTTGGAGGTGGGATCCGTGTGTGAATCGACCGGGAACCTGTCCGGAGGAACTGGTCGGTGGACGTCAAGACCCTTCTCCAGCAGCTGCCAGAAGAGCTCGTTATCGGCGGCATCTGGGAAGCGGCCTGAGAAACCAACAATGGCAATGTCGGCTTCTCTCTTCGAGTGCTGGGTTCCAGCCGGTGCAACAGTCGACCAGTGCGACTGATCCTCCAGTGTCACCTTGGATGTGTTGGCCTTGAGGGCAGAGACGACGCTGCTAGCGAGATTCGTCGGGCCAACAGCGAAGACCTTCGCCTCTTCGGCTTTGCCAGACGCACAGTATTTCAAGACCTTGTCCCATCGTAGAGGCTCGATGATGATCTCCTTGAGCGCTTCTTGCAGCAACTCATAGCCATTCTTCGCTGGGATTGGTTTCCCCGTCACGCTGGAGCAGACAGGGTATCTGACGACGGCATTGCTGAAAATATCCTTGGTCTGTGGTCGAAGGATCTTCTCGATATCGGCCTGCGAATGAAGGTGTGCCGCGTGGTAAGGGGCGTATATCGAGACTGAGGCATTCTTGTGGGACTTGAAGAACTCAGAGTGGTCGAAGAGAGCAGCCTTTGTGGCGGGAGGGCCAGAGATTGTTATCGAGGTTGCCGAAGATGCACTGATCCACAGCCTGCTTGTCGGTGCGGTGCCCTTCTCTTTATGAAACGCGTCGAGGGCAGCCTGCGCTGACTTCTCGTCCGCAGCAACGATGGTCGACCATGACTGGGCTTTGGTGTCGGTCTCGATCTGCTCCGCCACCTTGCCGACGTGTGCACCCGCTCGAAAGGCAAGTCGAACAGACTCAACCGCCAGAGGTAAAAGGGCCGTGAGAGAATCTGAGGAAGCGACCGCGGTAGCGGCTATTAAACCGGTGCAGAGACCGACCAATCGTGCATCTGTATTAGGTGGAATGTATGAAGGTGTCCTCTCCTCGAAAGCACTGTCCCCATTGTCAGTCTGGTGTGGTCAGAGCGTCAGCTCGGGCGCTGTCGAATGCTTACCCAAAGAAATGAGTGAACTGTGAAATACAAACGAGAGCGCTCTCTACGGCAGCGTCCTTTGCCTCGCCCCGGTAGTAACGATCGACTAACTCTTGGATTGTTGAGAAATTAGGTACTGCTTTTGAAGGATGGGATCGGTATTTGTTTTCGATTCGGAGGGCGTCGCCAGCTCTCTCCAGGAACGCCTGTAGCAGGACGTCGTCCTTTCTGGAGAAGACCTTGGCGAAGAACGCCCGGCAGTCAGCGGTCTGATCGCCGAAGACGTATACCTCCTCCATGATGTACGGGGAATAGGTGTTGGCTTCAACGAGCGTTACTTTGAGGGAAAAGGGTCAAGAGAGTGCGGGAAGTGCAGGCTATCATATAAAGGGGAGGCCCAGGTGAAAAGAGACCAGGTAGCCAATGCGCAGTGAGTAAGGGAGCGAAAGTTGAATTGACAACCGCGCCCCCTAGTGGGTCAGGAAAAGAGGGTCATCCTAGGGCAGGAAGGCATGCATCAGATCTGCGCGCTGGAAATCAAGCGCATGGCAGGTGAGTCCAAATCTGGAGAGGCTGTTCTTTCATTTCGAGTCGTAGCGGTCATGAAGGCTGGCAATTGGGAATTGGTACAGAGAGACCCACCATGTGTATCAACGGGCTCGCTAGCCTGGATCGACGCGAACTAGTCACCTGGTGCTTGTTTTTCGGCGCCCGAATTTGGCAACCTAGAGTGGCTGGATCCCAGCGAGCCATGGTTCGGGGCGGTAATTTACAACTCGATACCCTCGCCGCTTCACACAGGAATATGGCCAGTTCTAGCCACACCAGGCCTCCAACGCTCCATTCGAGGTGCGACTCAGGACTACCCGCCTCACCCTTCGCTTGCAGGGACCTGAAGGCCAGCGCAGTCATCAATGCTCAATGGCGCATAATTTCACGACTTCGCCCTCAGCCGCACCACTCTTGCTGCAGAGTTTTCAAATGTTCCCCCGGGAAAGTGACAGCGGTACAGCGGATTTATGTGGTAGAGGGCTGGGATGAAACTTAGATGTGTGCATACGAGGAGTCGAAGTCAGATGGACGCCTCCCATTGGCTGTAAACTCTTGGCTGCGGTTCACGCGAGGAATCGCCTAGCCAAATTGGGCTTTTCTTTCGGTCTTGTTCGAATCGGTATTGGTTTGCTCCTCCAGCTCAACTGCTGCTGCGCGGACTGGCTCTGCCCACAGTCTTCGCCTAAGCGAACACCCAAGAAATTGGCCAAGTCAGAGCTGAAGCAGAGCACTGCAGGAAAGAAGTGCATTGATTGCGCGCCATTCGCATACTATTTCCTGAGGGCGATTGCAACGTTGTGCTGGTCTAGTATAGAATGGTGGTCTATTGAGTCTCACAAGCGCTTCCATCGCCACGATGCGGCTGCTGTGTCAACGGCCGTATCCAAAAGGCCTCTGACAAGCGCTTGACATGTAAAGACAAATACTGGAAGCGGCGGGCGTACACTAGCTTGCTCGCTTTCACCCCGCTGAGGCTGAGAAAGTTCCCATGGTGGCGGCAAAGAGATTGGAGGAGAAACATCACTCGCAGAATAGGGTCCGCTCTGGCCCAAAAGATGACTGCATGACGTTGAAGAGCCATATTGACCGTAGTTTTCAATATCAGGAGCCTGGAATTGTCGGTGTCATGGTCACACAGAGAGTACATTTGTGGCCCGTTGCCTGATGGTAGTGCTCCATGTCCGAACAGTCCAAGCGGAAGTATGAGGTATGAGAGCAGGACATCCGCGCGCGGTATCCGAGGTCTGAGAAACCCAGCCAGTGGACGAGGTGCCCCCTGTACCCCTTTGTGGCCAGGACTTGTTCCCCTAGGGCTGCCAGCTTGCTATCTTCGCGCGGCCATGCCGCTGCAACCGGGATCAACCTGGTTTCCTGTTGGCTGTGGTTTGTCTGGCTGTCTAGCCAAAACCACGCTAATCCTCACACAAGCGATCCCGATTAATTTCGCCGGACGGGGTGAGCTTTGATGGCGGAGTTTGGGACAAATGAGCGGTGGGAGAAGGCTCCTCGGATGTGCGTGATAGGGGGTGGAATGCCGAGGGCGTGGGCCACACAGTCCAGGGATGAACCAGGATGGGTCAAACATGCCTCAGGTCTCCTCCATGTAACTTCCGATTTAGCGCAGCGCCACACCCTTCGGGGCCTAGATAGCCTTGCCTGGAGGTACTATATTTGGTCCCTGGGCCTGGCGCTATCCCTTTTGTGCGTCAAGCTATCTCCAGGCCACCAGACGTGTGGAGTCGATGAAGGAGGGTCATGCCCGGCAATCAGGCCGCTCTCCACTTCACCCGCAGGGCCGTGACACCAGCCGTCTGGCGAAAGAATTTCTATACCGCCTTCGATACGCTACTCAACGACCACGGCCTGGCCGCATTACCTGTGGCTCGGGCGGCATCTCGATTACCAAGCTCAAGCACGAGTATGAAGGCTTGATGTGCACGACCTTGGACGCGAGACTGCCCGGATATCATGGCTGCGCTCCCAGATGACACGCGACCTCAGCTGTTGGACCGAGTACTGGGTACGTTGTCATCGTGTCTCGAGCCGGGGACTGGAGACCATCGCGCCACGGATCTTGGCCACTCTATGTCTATCTGGGCAGGGCCTTTGGGGTATCTCCTGATAACAATACACATGTGCGTGCTCCGAAACCATCCCTGACGTCTCGCAGGGAAAGGCTAGAGGCGCATCCGAGCAGCTTGTCTCTGATCTTTATCGGTCAGTTTACCGAGGACGTGCTCCGAACGTACTAAGGAATGCCGTCTTCGGTATGCCGCCTCCGAAAGGAGAGGCTATCGAAGATATACTTTCCAACGCTTCAGGAGGTCCAAGGGGTGATGAAGGCTAGCTGCACAGATCGTGTCTTGGAAATGGAGACCCTAAGTCTTCCCAAACACAGTGCTAAGTCTCCAGAACTCTTCAGCCTTGGAGTCGAAGCGATGTGCCCGAGGCCACCTAGTGGAGCGAACAATCACCACGAGTTTCCCACGCATTCCCAGCAGCCACCCAGCGCCAGCCTACAATAGTGTGCATTATCATTTCTCCTAATCGATAGATTAGCACAATTATCGGCCACTACGTCCTTCTAGTGTGTCTTTCTCGATTCCCCCTTTACCTCGTCCGCCTCGATGTATGCCAAACCCCTGTCTCCTTAACGCCAATACCTTAGTATGTAGTACGTACAGTAGTCCACATGCTCGCCTACTGCGTCAACTGCACATGGCACAATACGTCGTGCTTTAGCCGACTACCCACAGTATCTAGGCTTAATTTCTACGTCAGCATATCATTAACGATGGTGATGAGGGCGGGTTCTGAGAGGATCTCCCATTTGCTGACAATAACTTGAACGGGATTCAACCTCGAATCGGGACTGCCTACCAGACGCCTGTGTCGGATAGCTCACCGTTGTTTCCATTTGGAGGTTGGCAGCTCTCACTCAGTCCGGATGTCTTGATTCGTGTTGGAGTCTGCGTCTCCTGGGCGATGAGATTCCTGCTGGTGCGGACGGCATCACTTCCACAGCTCTCCTTTCTATTTAAAGTACCACCCACAATGAAGGCGGATATCCGAGGAGGAATCGCACTCTCAAAGTCCGCAGATAGGAATTTTTTTCAATCAACCTGCACCTCAACTGTCTGTCGCCTGGTTTAATCTATCTGCAGGTAAGCTTGGCTCGGACCACTCCGTTAACAAGCTCTTCAACAGTCATCAGTCTTAGCACACTCGCCTCACATAAGATGCGGCGAAAAGGTGTTTCCGGAGGAGGCTGTCATAAGATGCCAAGCTTCGGGCAGGCTCATGTCGAAGCTCACTGCGCCGGGATTGCCTGTCCGCGCGAAGAGGCGACGGAGCGTTCCTTGCTTTCCCATGCATCACGAGGGTTGGGCTGTCTACATTCTTGGTATGATACCTGACATTATCCAGGCGCCAATCCTGGCAGGCCAGCATTCTCTTATCTTCGAATACCATAAATGGCGTTGAACTCTTTCCCTTGCAGATGGTCGAGTCGGCCCGTCGAGTCTGAAAACCGGGAATTTTGCGGTTCCCAATCACACCACAAAATGCCCTTGCAGATACCAACTCGCGAGTGGCCTGTTGAGCAACGGATTTGATGCTGAGCCAATATTAGACGATTCCGATCCATCACGAACATAACGAAGGAGGACCTGCATCTTTGCCGAGAATGGTACGGGGATTGTGCAACCTAGATTTGACCGTTTGGCCGCAGGCGGGTCAGGACGGCATCGGTCAGAACAACTAGGACCACCAGCACGGCACAACCCGCTGCAGGCTCGTCCAGTGTCCAACAGTCACAGCCGTGGTACTACTACAATCCTGTTGAACATCATGGGGATACAAGGGCTGCAGCTCCTCGCGAAGGCGGTCTCGGGCTCTTGCAGGGCAGTCTTCTGATTGGCACCCCAGATGTTACAGCACATGGCCATGCATCTCGCCTCGGCGAGGAATCCAAGGAAGTGGTAAAAGTCACCTGCTGCTCCTGTCGCACAAGCTCAACTGACGGGACAACAGTCTGTCTGGGGGCCGGAGTTGCAGCGGCCTATCAGACTACTTAGCAGCGTCCCAACATCGAGCGACACCACCAGGCGTTGTGCTACTTTGTGCTTAGTGGCGAGCAGCGGACGGATATCCTGTTAGCAAGGCTGTCTTCCGGCTGGGATGCTTCTCGAAAGATGGAATCATTGTGAACCCAGCCGCGGCTCGAGCAAGGGAGGCCTGTCAATGCATCCTTAGGCGGATCTGCCCTGTGGCATCAAACTTCATTCTATTTATACAGTTACCATAGACTCGCACGTGGGTATGGAGGGTGGCCCGCGAGGCAGAGGGGAACGACAAAAAGAGGAATGCCGTCTCGTGGCCGATCATGCTGCGTGGAAGACAGTACGGAGTATATCTGCAGAAATCCTGTTATTGCGGCTTAGGTGCAAGTAATCCTGTTCCAAGATACCATTAAACCAGAACGTAGATGTCATGCTTGAGCGATAGTCCGCAGAAGCGGGGCCAGATCTCTTCACTTATGTGGCAACTGCTGCTACTAGTATCTTTCGATCTTGATATGTGGCTTTACGATCCTGCTACGATCCTGCCACCATGGCGGTAGATTGCATCGACTGTGTATTAATGACAGGCTACTCAGCGGCCGATCTTCAAGTCTCGCCCAGAGAGCGTACTCGCGAAGGCTGCGTAGGATCGCCCTTCAACAGGAATCCAGCGAGCCAAGCTCACGCCTGCCGGCCGAAACGCCGCACTCGCCAGCAATACTCACGGTTTGTTTGTCAACGGTAGTGGACCAGCTCGAGTGTCCACATTCTCTCGAGGCTTTCGGCTCTGATCGAGTTACAAGGTCAGAGAATATACGGAGTACAGAAGTACTAAACCGGAGTCCCATCTTGACGATCGGAATGGTGCAAGTTGGCACTCTTCCCTTCTTCCGGGTACTTCACTCAGTCTGTCGCCCTCTCCTTGGTAATGATAAATCATGTCGAGACACGAGCGCTGAAGCATAGTGAATGCCTACACGTTCTCACCATGTCCGCATTCGATAGGCTCATGGTCACTTCGTGAGCCTTGACGCGTCCCCCGCGAGTTGGAAGTTGGAACAAAGACCATGCCGACTATGCCGAGCACTGCGATCCTGATTCACCCTGTGGCGTGCCGAAGATAGCAGCGGAAGGGCCACATGGTGGAGCTAAGCCGCATGGGACGTTGGCTGCCCCTATTTTGGCATCTCGGCGAGGCGCAGACCCCCACAAGGTCGCCGTCACGAGGTGGGCCAGCGTGGCTTGGTGTCTGCTTTTGTCCGATTCGAATGCAGGTCGCGGGCCAGGTACCTCAGATTTGGTGATGAAGCCAGCCAGATGCGTGTACTCGCAGCATAGCGTGAATCTCAGCTGCAAGCTTCAGACTCCTTCGCACGCGTAGCAGCCCGTATAGAAACCCGGATGTCGTCACCAATCCCCCCATCCAGATAGCAGCATAATCCGACAGTGCTTTCATTGGTGGTGTCGGTGTGGTGGTTTTGGGCTTTGTGCCATCCGCCACGGTCTCATCTAGTACGCTGGGCACGAAGTATTCCATCGTGGAGTTGAGCCGGTTTTAGGACCCGAAAAGCCTCGCTGCCATGCCATAATGCCTGGGCTGTCTCTGGCTCCCAAATCCTCTGGCCAAACAGTTGCGGTGCCGGACTGCTACCCGTGCACCATCCTGAGCCCAACCCTGACTTTGGACCTGCGCCGTGCGCATGGTTTAGCTCGGCTTTCCCACGACGAGCTCAGCCGTGGAGCCAAACAAGAGGCTTTCCAACTGCGCGATTCAGCCAACCATCAGAGCCCACATGCCTCATATCTTCCCCATCTTCTCCCTTGTCATCATCATCTCATTCACCGTCTGTTAACGCACGGTTGACCTCTTCACCGGCCTGTTTTCTGCAGCTCTTGCAGTCTGCATTTCGGCCTGCCTTTTCTTCAATTTCCTTCTCTCAGTGCCCGCCCCTTCTTGGGAGCACGGACTTCGGTGTCGATCCTTCTGTGCGTGTCGGCTTTACTAGATCTTCACCGTCATCCACGTTGATACAGCACCAGCCTCCCTCCTTCCCCAGTCATTTCCGTCTACTCCCACTTAGACTCTATACTGGGTCCGAGACTCGACAGCGTCCAACAAGATGACAAAGTTGACAAAGTCACCCCCGCCGGCCTATCCAGGCAAATCGAATGCTCCAGGCTCGCTCGCGACCGCTGTGCCATATGAGAGTCTGCGACAACAAGCGCAGCCACCCGTGCCAGTCACAACAGCTGTGCTACCCAGTTCATACAACGATCCGTTACCTGACACGAACCCGTTCTCCCCAAATTTCAGACCCGACCCAATCTCCAACAGTGCAGAAGCCACTCCTCTCTCCCCAGTTTCGCCCGTCGCTGCAACGCAGCCTCTTACACGATCATCAGAAGCGCCAGTCCAGGCACCCACACCGCAGAGACCTGCCGAGCTGAGACAGTCGGTCAATCTGCGACTACATGATGGCAAGTCACATGCAAGTGCACACCGGGTCCCAGAGAAGGAGAAACCAAAGACGGTCAAGGTAGCGAAGGATATGCATGATGGTGCACTCCCACCAGTATACAAACGTCAAGCGACAGATCCAATCGTTTCTTCCCAAGGCACGACGTCTACCGCAGGTGCGCGCGAATGTGGCAATTGTGGAAAGAAATCCGGGACTCAAGGCACTGGGCACGGTTGTCACCATTGCGGGAGGCGCACGACCACAGGACAAGCATCCACTGCTTCCCCCACGGCCCCTGCTCCAGTGCATACTCCGTCAGCACACGCTAGGGCGGTCTCTGAATCGCAGGCTTCGCACAGCTCATCCCGTATGTCGGAGCTCAGCACAGCAGGTCCCTCAAGCTCACCCAGCTCATCGACCCATACGAGATGTTGCACAAAGTGTGGACGATATAAGCGACCGAGCCTGGAAGCCAGCCCCTTCGACCAGGGCCGCCCGAATGGAAGCGGCCCGGCAAGAGCCCCAGTGCCAATGTCAGCCCATCCAGCGATGAGACCCAGCCTCGTCATCCAGCCAAATGCGCCTGCCAACAACGCGGTTTACCCGAAGATCGACGTGATCCCACCCTCAGCAGCCACGTACAGAACGGTCAATTCGCCATTCACACCGTACGGGGACGACTTGCCACTTGTTGGCCAAGCCAAGAGAGCAGAATTTCGACTCTTCCGCAACTCATCGCTCGTACGTTCGTTATCCCGCCGGTTGAGCAGGAAGGACAAGAATGTGGCCGCTCCAGCACCCCTCCCAAGCCAACAACTTGCACGACAAAGTGGCGAACAGTCTGCTGGTAATCTCATCAACATGATCAGCAACGCAATGCAAGGACCTGTGCCCGAGCGGGAGGGCCAGTACTCCAAACTTGACGGGGACCGCCCGGAGACCCCTTTCTCTTTCGTTGGTGGGAAAGATGAGGCAGATGGCTTCGAAATGGTTAATATCCGCGGCGATCGTGCTTCAGTCTCAAGCCACGACAGCTGGTCCAAAGAACCCATCGCGCCACAAATCAGTGTCACGCACTCGGACAGCGACATGTACGCTGGAATCCCCCAGGACCATATCGACGTCGCTCCCAGGCCCAGATCTACGGGTCCTCAGCGCTTGACAGTCGATGATGTAAGCCGGCCCCCGATCACTCGATTCAAGAGCTTGAGACAGGGTGTTCAACGGATGGGCAGTGGTGTCAGCCGATCTACCAGCTTGAAGAGACTTGGAAGCTTGAAGACGGTCCACCATGCATGGTACGTAGAAGGGACGGATGGGAATAACGAGAACATGATTCCTGCGTTCTAAGGGCGGATTCATGACAATCTTGACGTTGGATTATCAGTTTCACGATTTGCGGGATTATGATTTGTCTTGCAGGATTTCACATGATACCATTCAAAGCTTGATCGATTGTTATTATGCTAGAATTAATGTAGTATTCATAGCGCTATAGTTTGAAAAGCATGCCGTTTTTGCACAGAAATGCTCTTTATCACAGCTGTCAATCCTGGCTAGACGAGCACCAACCTGGCGCCCGCTGGTGGCATTGCCTCGACCGGTGATGTCAGTTTCACCTCACTCCAACTTCACATCCTCCACCACCATACGACCACTTGAGTGTAGAACGGCCTTGGTCACTCATAATACACACCGCATCTGCATAGCATCTGCATAGCATCCTCCTCGGCACTCACATTACCCTGAATCGACTGATAGCACGACCATCAACGAGACGTCGCCCGAGCTGGCCACCTTCGCCCTCGCACAAACCCTCGGCCGCCTGGAGGTAGAGCGACGAGCCCAAGCAGCCGCCAACAACATGGGCGACCTACAATCCGCAAAACAATTCCTCACATCGCTGGATAACAAAACGTCGAAATACCAGGCCGACCATGTCTTCGACCCAAAGACGTTTCAGATGAGAGTACCTGTAAGTCTTCTGCCGCGCCGTGGATTCCCATCAATGGGGGGCCGGCTATGCCTTGCGCAATCACCTGGCGGAAGGATAGCTGACGGCGGATGAATCCGATGCCATGGCACGACAAGTGACCTGGAGGAAAAGCATGCTAACAATATACGCGCCAGTATGTCCTTCCCAAACTCTCGACACCACCACACCCGCCGCCGCCCAAATCAGCGCCCACCACCGCTCCAGCACCGGGCGCCGAACCCGCCACTCCGACTGTCACCCTGATCCTCAAGTCCGCACGAAATCCTCACATGACGCTCACGCTTCCTTCGATAGAACCCACGACGACAACCTTGCAGGCAATCAAAGAACAAATCCAGTCCTATCTGGGTGGACCCAGCGTTGTAGCCACGGAAAAGATCAAGTTGCTGTGGAATAAGAAACCTATTCCGCCGAGTAAGAGGACCATTCGGGAAGCGCTCGATGGGAGCGACGTTGTTGCGAAGGGCGGAGAGGTAGAGATCGGAGTGATGGTCATGGGTGGCGCGCCGGATCCGCCTCCTCAGGCACAGCCTCCGGCACATGAGGCCAGTAAAGGCACGGCTACGACGGCGACTCCGGCTCCGACTTCAGAAAAGACGGCAGGCGGTGAAGCAACGCCGATGGAGGGCGTAGAGAGCACGACGGAACCGGTTCAGCCTGGTGGGATAAGTGGCGAGAATGTCTTGGAGACGAGTGAATTCTGGACCGATCTACAGGGATTCTTAGAGCAGAGGATACGAAGCTCGGACGAGGCCGTCAAGTTAAGAGCAGTGTTTGAACGAGCCTGGAGGAGCTCAAGGACCGCTCCTTGAGCTCGGGTCCAAGGGTATAACGACACGAGCAGCTCAAGATCTGAGATACACAGGGCTCATCTCGTCCCTCCAGCCATGGCTCTGAAGCTATCATGCACCATGATATGATGCAGGCATGATTCAAGACTTTCGTACACAGCGGTATGATGCATTCCTTTCCGTTTCTAATCCCGCTGTTTTTAATTCCTGTGACTCCCTTGCCGCAGTTGCACCAGACGCTCAAGTCAGTGTTGGGTGCAACAACCGAGCAGTAAGCCCGCCACACACTAGAATGGAACACCTCTGTCAGCAATCTACCAACGTCTTGCATAGTTCCGAAAGAGTCTTGGTGCTACATCTCATGCCGACTTGGACGTCCGGCGGAGGCGTGCGAAGGTAGGTTTGAACGGACACTCTTGGAATACCGGGTATAATCGTGGACCCGCCAGAGAGGACAACTCTGTGCAGCATTGTTGAGGACCGGCCTCCCTCCATTCCGCATGTCAGGGGATCAATGGGACGCCATCCAAGCTGTACTGTGCAGAGTATATTGTTCGCTCCCAGCCCCATGTTCACGACAGCGATGCCACGCGACTTGATAGCCAGTCCACTCTAGCCGATGACCTTGATATATATCACTTCCTCGCCAACTGTTTCCGCAGGTTCTCATAATCCCCCTATGCGACGACGTCTCCTGGCGGCCAGAATTCCTCGACCACGGATCCCCATTGACACCCATTCGTGTACAGTATAGGTCTGCACCGTGACTCGCGGGGCGGCAAGCTTGGCTATACTCCGTACCTGTCGTGGCAAATGCTTTCCTTTCCCGTTCACGATGCTTCCCGGCTGGGCGTCGACGTGCGTAGATTTCCGACTCCCACGTCTATCACTATTTATCCCCGTAATCCCTGCAGAACGCACGGATTCTCAATATCAAATGTATGCTTTGGGCATGATTTGCAGGATATGCTACCAGAAGCAGCACACCAGCACAAGAGCATAAGAAGCATAGCGACACGCCCGTCCCAGATATATCCGCACTCTCCTGACAGCTGCTGACTGACTCGTGGGTCCGAGATCTTCAGCAAGGCCGTCAATCATCGCTTCGTACTGTATGTACATCCACCATCACCTCGTATACACGTCAGACACACGGACCATGGAATTCGATGTGATGGTTCTGCTCGCTCCGCTCCATTCTCGACCTCCCAATGCAAAAGTGTTCATCAAGGAGCCCCTACACTTGCACAACCACTTCGAGGGTTTCAGAAAAAAAATCCAACTTCAGGTCCAAGCTTGAACCCGAAGTCGAACTCGAAGTCGAAGGTGAAGCCGAACCCGAATCGAATAGGTAAAAGTAGCTAAAATTACCGGAACAACGATCCTACTATATGATATATGATATAGCACATACTTAACTGTCCCAAAATCCAACTACAAGCACTCACTTGTACCGAAACCCCACCCGCGTCCGTATTGCAGTACGCCTTGCTGAGAAGACAACGCAGACATAATTACATACCATATACGGCACCTAGGTTGAGCCTCTCTCTCTATGCACTCTAGGCGCTCATCGAAGTGTAAGCTCTCGTAGACAGCTAGGGAAGAGGGAGCATTCTCGTACGCAGCTAGGGAAGAGGGGATCACTGGCCTGCTCGCATTTGTTTTGGGACTTATACTACCCTCCCAAGAATTCATGCGTACTTGGCTCGCCCACCTGGACAACCGGACAAGTCAGGCCCCTGTCTAAGGGCTGAGAGAACAAAAGGCGAGATGTACAAAGTACGAAGGTTGAAGTACAAAGTACATACACACCTGTGTCTCGCAAAACGCGACTTGATATTTTCTTTCGCCGTGAATTTATTGTAAAACGCCAAAAGAACGGAGTCCATGCGAGTCCATGCGAGTGCATACCGCGTAGGGATATCGAAAACCGGTCATTATATTCGCTTTCATGAGGAATTTCTGTACAGGCGATGTTATGGTGGTGGTGGTTGGAGGATCCTACCTATGCACCTACCTCTATACTTGCACGCACGCGGGCAAATGTACTGACTGTGCTGTACTATACTCGAATCAGCGTGAAGGCTCGAGGGTACACAAGGTACTGTATACTGTGTAGCAGGCTATGTTGGGACCGCAGTGGGCATGCCTGTCATGGACGACGATTTTCACGTTGGACGCAATACTCTGTATGGACCGCACGGAATGGACAATCACATTGCAAATAGAGTCTCATTGCTGTCATGTTCTACGCGACCAGATGTGTGTCGTCTCATATCGTACATGGTACATGCCCATAAGTGCCTGAATGTCTGCCGTCTGCCGTCTGCCGTCTGCCGTCTGCCGCCTGCCATCCATGTGCTCGTGTACTCGTGTACTCGCTCGGTATCCCTGCCTGGAATGTTTGCCTGGTCACCATCAGCCCCCTCCCTTCCCTTCCCTTTCCTTCCACAGGCTTGTACTCAATTCGCAAGCAAGGCAAACACAGCTGCGAAAACAACAGCACCCAAAGTGATGCCTCCCGCACGGGTTGACGACGACGCTCCATTAGACGACGCACTAGAGCTGCTGCCACTCGACGTTATGTCGGTGGAATCAGAACCAGAGCCAGAACCAGAATCAGAGTCCGTGTCGTCGTCGTCACTCCCTGTCGTCCCACTGGACCCCGTGTCCACGGCAGCATTATAAGTCCCCGTAAGGACGTTGCCAGACCCGCCCGTCGGGTCGGTGAAGTCGCCCGTCGCCATATCAATGCACAGCGGGATGTTCTCGTACACGAAGCAGGTTTCGGCCGCCGTGCAGGTCAAGTAGAGATCGCCACCGTCGCTACCATCGCCACCACTCTGGCGTGGCGACAATCCTGCTGCTGCTGCTGCTGCGGCTCCACTGGACGCCCGACGGGTATGATGTTGCAGATGGTCGCGTTTGCGTTTGCCGCCGGCGGCGCTGAGGAACGAGTTGCCCCCGGCCGTGACTGCGTCGTTGAAGTAGTCCGAGTAGAGCGTCTGCTGCTGCGAGTAATACAGTTGGCATTCGGCGTCGCAGTCGCCGCTGTCGGGCGTGTACCCTGACGTGTCGGTGCCTGAGTCAGAGGTGCTGTCCGGGAGCACGTAGCCGACCGAGGCGTCGCAGTAGGATTGGGCCTGGGCCAGGCGTGCAGTGGCCGCGATGGCGAGGAAGAGGTACGAAGTGGAGGTGAGAGTGAGAGTGAAGGTCTTCATTGTGGGCAATGACAGGAAAGAAGGCAAAGACTGCGGTAGATGGGCAGAGGATTCAACGAGCGTGAGTGTTGAGAGAAGGAGCGTAAGACAGACAGAGGTCTGCAGTGTTCCGGCTTCAAAACGAGAGAGTACACACACACCTTAGTTGCCTTGTGAATGGGACAGAGAACGTCCACACACCTTGATATACATGTTTGCAAGAGTTCCTAGGACGGCCACGAGGAAAGGGACCTTTGGCGAAAACTCGTTTCTCCCGGCGTCAAACCAAGCTCAGGGGTGAAGTGTTGCTTGATCTGGACGGCGAGGCTTGAAGCCAGGCTTGGTATTCGTATAAAAACGATATTGTATGGGCGCCACTACCGGTGCCGACGTTGAGCTCTGGGCGTCTGGCGTCCTTGGCAGCTGAACTCATGACACACTGGGGATCTGGACTTCTCAGAGAGTCTTAGACCTTCCGGGCCGCTGGATGGGGCTTACCGCTGGCTTTGCAGAATCGTCCGTTTTGTGCTCTGTACTCATTCCCTATACTGTACAATTGGGCGTCTACTTATCCTCGCGATCAGTGGCAGTGCTTGCTGTGTAGGTGCCCACAACGACCTTCGCCTACCGGTTCCGGGGAAAGGAGATATAAAATGAGTATGGCCCCTTCGTTGAGGTGGCGGTTTCGTCACGCGCTTTGATACTGCCAAGGTGTTTCTGGTGATGGATGCTACTGGAGGAGCTCGTATTCTTGGAGAGAAGTCTAGAGTCGTTCGCTCCGAGGCTAGAGCCAACCCCTGACCTTGAATTAGGGCCTCGGGAGCGGAAACAGGAGGGTTGAAAGGGGAAGCATGGAACTGGAGAAACCATCTTCCGGAAGAGATCCAATGTATCATGCAAGGGTTCTCTCGGGAAAGGTCCTCGACGCAGCATGTAGGATTCAATTGAAGGGATGCAACTAGGAACACCTCCCAATAAGAAAGCAGGCAGTCACACGTCGTCCAAGCTAGATTTCCTATACAAAAAGTGTTGATGAATCTGACTGACTACCTCACCTGTTGAACAAGTCGAGTAACATAGCCATCCTAGGGGACGAAGGAAAATATAACCAGGACGTCGTCGTATTATGTACCGCTGCGTGCCAGAGATCCTATCCATTCCATACAGACAGACAGGCCAAACTGGAAAGGACATGTTAACCTTGATTCCCAAGCTGATGCGTACCTCCAACATCTCAAGTGTCCAATCAGCTCGATCGTGTCCTGTACCTCACGATCAATTATCTACATCCGCTGCCCTCCCTCCAATGCTGCCCGTACTGGCTTCCTTGCCTAATGCATGCCGTGTCGTCCGAACCGCTTCTCACCGTACCGGTGTCGCTGCAAATCTCTCTTCAGGCCAGACTCATACGAGGCGGGCTTGTCGCCACCACCGGTAACGTAGGCATCGTAAGCCGAGCATTCGCTCTGGAAGCTCTCGCTCGTGTAGTAGTCCGAAGCGGGGATCGCATCAGGCTGCTCAATGTACTGCAGAGCCATACCACCGTCGGCGTGCCAGATGATGTGGCAATGCATGACCCAAGCGCCCGGGTTGTCGGTTTGGAAGCCAATGACGGTCCAGCCACCTTGCGGCGCGCCACCCTGGCCGGGGATACCGAAGAGGAGGGCTGTGTCTCGGCGGATGGGGTTGGCGAAGTTGAGGCTCGAGGCCTGCGCAGAGCTGAAGGTGCCTTTGCCTTGGCCCAGGACGGAGAAATCGTGACCGTGCAAGTGGATAGGATGCGAGGTCTGGAAGTTGTTCTGGATGACGAAGTAGACCCAGTCGCCTGGCGTGCCGTCAAGGACCACTGCGTTGGAGTAGATGGAGCTGTTGAAGCCGACGCTTGGGAGCGTGGCCATGTTCTTGAGCGTCGGGTTGTCGTAGTCAACGGTGATGGCGCTGCTGCCCAGGGTGCCGGCGGTGTTGGACGAGACGGAACCCATGGGGCCGAAGTACCATCTGGTGATGGGGCCGTAGCCGTCAAAGGCCTGCTGCGCGGCGTTGCCACCGGGGAGGAGCTGGGCACTGGAGGTGAATTTGTCTTGAGATCCACCGTTCTTCTGAACGAATGGAACCAGGCTGGCGAGGGGCTCGTCCTTGCAGTCGGTTTGGAGGGTTGAGCCAATTGTCGGGGTCAAGGTGTCGGTAACCGGCGCGCCGCAGCTGCCCTTGTAAGTGAAGATACCGTTGGCCAGGGAGCCGAGACCGTTGTTCAGATTCTGGGTACCGCAACCGGTTTGCGTGATGGCTCGGAGGAAGTAAGCGCCAGGAGTCTGCGGGAGTGTCAGTTAATCGCCGGAAAAGTATCACAGATGGAGGAGCGACTTACCTGGTTCATCTCGACGATGACATTATACCGTTGACCGGGGTTGATGTACAGGGTGTCAGTCGTATATGGCACAATCGGAGTATAATCAGCGCTGATGACGGTCATCTTGTGATTGTCAAAGTGGATAACATAAGAAGCCTGCGCAGAAGAGTTGATGATGCGGAAGAGATGCTTCTTGCCAGGATGAACGGTCCATTCCGCAGACTTGCCCTTGCTGCCATCGACTGCCTTGTTCTTGCCGTTGAGCATGTAGTTGACCGCTGCAGGGAGGGGACCTCGGAGACGTGCAATGTTCCACGCCATCTGGAAGATGGTCTGGGAGAAGATCTCATCAACCATGACGGTGCCCATATCGTAGTCGTAGTTGGCGGTTGAAGGTCCGTGGATGATGACGGGCCCTCGGATACCACCACCATACTGGGAAAGGGCGTGAGAGTGGTACCAGCCAGTTCCGTAGGTCGAAGCATGCCACTTGTAGGTACGCACAGCAAGGGGTGGGATAGCACACTCAGTAACACCAGGGACACCGTCCTGATCGTTGGTGTCGATCTGTCGCACACCGTGCCAGTGAATAGTGGTAGCATTGTCAGTCATCAAGTTGGTAACTGTCACCTCCACCCAGTCACCGTAGTTGACTTCAATCAGAGGACCAGGAGTTCCGCCGTTGATCAAGAATGAAGGGCGAGAAGTGCCGTCGAAGTCGGCCTGGCCGGAAGTGATGGTGAGTTGGAAGTACTTGGTGTCGCCAGACTCATAATGGACATGTGTATCATCGCCAACGGACTTGCCGCACCACTTGCTACGGTCGTTTGCGGTGTTGTCATTGCAGCCCGTCTCGGGAAGAGCCGAGACGGTCTGAGATGGGATGCAAGAAGTGGATGACGTGGTAGTCTTAGTGGTGCTGGAACTTGTGGTCAACGACGCCGAGGTGGTGACGCCGGCAGAGGTCGTGGCGCTGCTGGTCGAGTGGGTGCCCGCAGGAGAAGAGCTCGTGCTGCTGTCTTTGCCTGGGCCATCTGAACCGTGGCTTGAGGTCGTCCCTGCAGAGGTAGTGTACGTTGGCAGAGTCGGTGCAACAGGAGAGCTCGTGGTGGAGTCTGAGCCGCCTGGATGATCGTGGTTGTAGCTTGTTGTGGTCGAGCTGGTCGAGTCACCGCCGTGCCCGCCGTGGCCGTCGTCAGTCGATGAAGAAGTGGTTACAGGGCCGGCTGGGGTGGTGGACGACGTCCAGGAACCAGGACCGCCTCCGTGTCCGCCATGACCGTCGTCATTCGATGACGAGGTGGTCCCCGGACCAACCGGGGTGGTGGAAGAGCCACTTCCGTGGCCGCCATGTCCACCATGACCATCATCATCGCCTCCGTTTCCGTTCCCCGGGGTCGTTGTAGCTGGGCCTCCCGTCTTCGTTGTCGTGGTCACGACACCCGTAGGAGAGGTTGAGCCCCAATCGTCCCATGCCCCTGTTCCTGTTGGCCCGTCAGGCGCGCAGGTCCAGTAATCTGTGATCGGGCAGACGGTGACGGTTCGTGTTGTTGTGACCACCACGACTTCGTCTACTTCGTGCGGCTTCCCTGCCACGGCGAGGGAAGCCAGCGGCAACAACGCCGCAGTGTAAAGGAGTGACTTCATTAGGAAAGGAGTGACAAAATAAAAACGAAGGGACGAAAGCAACTGCTTTCAAAATCACGGTTGGTGTGAGAAGGAATGTAGAGACAGGAAGAGCAACAAGATGGAGGTCGCCTACAACATGTACAAATAAGGCGGCTCATTGTCGGTTTAGCCATAATTCCGAGGCGTCGCTTGATGCAAGCCATGGAGTGCTTGACTGTCATCATCTCATGATTCTCAGACGCGCCTCCGCCACCTGGAACGAGGTCTCCCGCCGTCTTTGCACGCCCGAGACAGAAGATCTTACCCACCTTGACTGTGATTTCGCGTCGCAAAGAGACAGGGGCACGCGGCCGATGTGTGTTGAGCCATGGCTCGGCTGTTTTCTTTCAGTTGGTGGAGCCAGGCTTGTGGCTGCGCTGGCGCGCCATGTGGTCGATTCTCGGCAAAAGGAGATTGGAAAGCGCAGGGAAAAGGAGGTTTCGTGCATAGCCATTTGATGATGGGGCTGACCACGTTCTTGGCTGGTGGAGGTTGACTTGCCTTCAAGAAGACCTAGCAGGAGATTAATGAAACGGGAGACTTGTCAAGAGCCACATAACTGGAGCCAAGGGCAGCTGAGACAGGGGTGACAGGGACGGACTCAGCGCGTCATATCTCGGATTCGGAGGCCGTCCATGTCAGAGACCATATGATAGATGTCGCATGGCAGCCGTTGGCATTGACTTTGTTGCTGTCATGGTCCAGTACATGCACCGCAACGGTAAGTCGAATCGTGTAGAGGCGTGTTGTTGAAGGCGGAAGGTCAGCAAAGAAAGACGACGGTGAATGTGGAAGTCGCCTGTGTTCGCGTAGCGTTGCGGGGGCGTCTCTCCCCTGACTCGATTGCACGCTCAGTATCCACGGTTAAGGCTAACAGGCCAGGCCTAGGCGAGCTTTGTAGGCGCTAAGGGTTTAGGGGCCGCCTACCCAACGCTAATCTCCAGAAGCATCGATGCCCTTTCACATCGGAACACTAATTTCTTCCCGCGGGCCGAATCAGGTACGTACTGGGTAAGGCGCCCATCAACCCGCCCAGACGTCTTTTCTAATTAAAGGCCGTACCATACGAGTTGGGAAGATTGCTCTGAGACTCGAACAGCGTTTGTTCGGCGCCTCGGTCTCCATCACGAGACGGGCCAAAGCATCGCGCAAAGCTTCATCGGAAAGCCTCAGAAGCTGAGAGTGCCGCAATGTGATCAGAGAAGAGGCGCATTGGGTCGCATGGGAGAAGGTTCGCTAATCTTATATATGGCGATTTGGAAGCTCTCAAAGCCGCCAACATGCATATCCAGTGTCTCGCTGTGAAGGCTGAGCACGGATTGAATCGTGGAGACGTGTTTTGCCAACAAATTCCCACCTTGATATTTGACTTTCACCATGCCATGATTATGCACCTTTCGGCCACGAGTACGGAGTAGGTACGGAGTACCTCGTATTTGATGAGCCCGTCTAAAGGAATTCGGACGGGTTCCGTGGAATGAGTTGATTGCCGCTTGACTGAGACCTGTCCCGAATCCGTTTGCAACTGCATTGTCGAACTCTTAAGACCTGGCTTTGCAAGTTACCATGCTGTATTTGAAGTGGCGAAGCTTTGGGCACCGGTCACTTATGTACAGTATACTCCCCTGAAAACGTTGATCAGAAGGCTCTCCTACAAATCAATCGCCCGAATCATCTTTCCTGCTGCTGGTGGCCGACCCGGAGTGAGATAGGCTGCAACTTGATAATCCCAAGGGTGTACTGTTTGCAGCATTGCCAGGTATTCCCCAAGCTGCTGTGAGCTTTGACAACCCGACCAGGCTTGAATGCGAGTGGCACGACAGCTCAGGCCCACTTTCCAGTACAAATACACCTAAGTAACCACATGGCAGGCCGCCTGCATCACCGTTTCGACGCCTGCAGAGGAGACGTGCATGCATGTTGACAACGTGAATGAACGAGCATGTACGAGTACCTCACTCTGGACGTTGAGACCAGTCCTGACAGGACTCGACATTACTCACTTGTCTGGCCACCAAGTATCGCTGATTTGGCATGACCCTTTTCGTCCCAGCTCGAATATACTAGCCGGGGAAGATATTACCTGGTAAGCGGACGCATCGCAGCTTGACGTCTGAAATCAGTGTCATAGCATGTCCAAGCTGTAGTCGTGGTGAATAGCCCAGGAGACACTATCTTGAGACCACGCCTGCAGACACATCACGTCAGAGACAACCGTCCTGTACGAGGTACCAGACACTCTGTACTCCGTACTTGGGTCTGTACTCCGTACCTCACACAAGACTCCAGATGCTCAGCTCTTCCCTAATCCCCCGCATTCGCACAAGTGTACGACGCTAGCTTGACCTACTCGTACAGTAGCCGCCTCCGGTCAAGGTTACGCAGCATGAAGCTTAATCCGCCGGCCCTGCCTGTACGTGCTCGGACTCTGTACGAATTCTCGACAACTCATGTTCTCAACTCTCGACGCCTAAGTCCTGCAACGACTCATCGCAGACCATAACATAGCGCAACATACCTCCGGGCCGTCGACATTCATCCACGAACCACATCGACTTTCTCGCCCCCGCCCAGTCCAAACATTCCCGGCCCAAACCCACGATGCCCACCTCCCGCTCCCCTTACTTGTACTACATTGCCCGTGCCTCCGGCCTCTTCGCCGCCGGTCTGGGCATCAACGCCCTGCTGAACCCTCGCGGCGCGCTCGCAATGTGGGGATTCCCGCACCCGGGTGCCGTCGCCTCATCCACGGACGATCAGTCCTCCGGGTCGGATTCGCAGCCCGCAGTCGCTGACGTCGACATCACGAAAATCATCGACACCCCCGAAGGCCGCCTCGCCGAATCGCTCATGATGCTATACGGCTCGAGAACGCTCGTGCTGGGCGTGGGCCTCTTGTCCACGAGTTTCTGGGGCAGTCACAGGGCGTGTACGGCCTTGGTGTGGAGCGCGACGGGCGTCGCCCTGGTGGACGGGTTTGTGAGTAAGCGCCAGATTGGAGGCGGGGAGTGGAATCACTGGGGGTTTGTAAGTGGTGTGACGCCATTATGTTTGTGCTGTATACAAGTTACTTTCCGCCTTCTCGGGACCCCGTACCCGGATTGATCCGTCCCTTCTGGGCTGGGCTGGCTAACTAAGCTTTTCTCCAGATTCCGTTTGGAGTGGTCGTGGGCAGCTTGATGAGCGGGATTGCGGACTAAGGAGAGCATGGTGGCTGGATGGGGGAGAGGAGATACCTGTACTAGCTAGCAGTGCTACGGGATAAATGGTGGGAGACGAGACCCGAGGTTTATTCGCCCCTAGTCTGCGTTCTTGTCCCGGTCTCACTGTCTATCGCCTTCATCTTAGCCCTCTCCAGCTGGCTAATTCGATGCATGAGGCTCCAGACGTGGCTCGCTTTCCCAGGGCTTACCGTTTGCGGGAAGAGACTGACGTTGGGAGATGGACGTGTTCCCAGCGATGTTAAATTCCGTGCTGGGATAATTGGGCGGCCCTACTGATTTCGAAAGTACGTATCGTTTCGACTGCAGCCGCTCTTATACAGCTCTCAGAGTTTTGAACAGATCACAAGAGAGGTAAGGAAGTCTTTGCGTACTTTTTACGGTGATCACTTCTGTTAAGGGGTCTTTATGCTCGTAATGCTGCATGCAACGTTGTAAAGCCTGCCACGTAGCCATTAGAGCTAGTGAGCTCGATTCGCTGATCCATGTTGCCCTTTGCTTGCATGCTAGAACGGGTTTACCCGACTAGCTCCTCGGAAGCTCAGACACCATACCTCCTTTCTACTTATCTGTTGGTTGGAACGGAATAGGTCTGCCTCCTGATGTGTCCGTGCTGCAGTGGTTTCCCTTCGCTTTAATGAGCGTCGGTCGACGGATGCTCTTTTTCTGGGGTTCCACAGTTGTGGGTGCCCTTTCCTGCGTCATCTTGAATCTGGGAATTGTTCAGTCAAGCTCGTTCGCTTCGGCGTTGCCATGAACGAACGGCGGCATCCTGCTATTAGGCGTCCGGTCACCGGCGTCACCACGGATGCAGCATCATGCCCTTGGGTCCGTATTCTCTCCGCGGGCTTGTATAGCAAATTGGTCGCGATTGCTCAGTTTCATTTCCTTCCGTGAAGATTGTGACAAGGTGGGTACACCTTTTCAATCAAATCCGTTTGCTGGGGGCGGGAGCGCGCTCAAGCTCTTCTGGGGGTGGCGCTTACATTCGTGGTGTCACAGCCATCGACATCTGGTTGCCTGAGATCACAGGCTTGGATCTCCCATTCGAGAAGAGACTTGTGGTACGGAAGTGTGTGAAGGCGAAAGTCCAGGCGTCCGAAATGAGAGTGACATGAAGTTCACCGAAGAGTGACTTAGACATAGTCGAGCCAAGTTAGGCATTGAAGGTGCCACCTGCGTAGAGTTTTGATAACAATGCTGCAGACAAGGTCGCTACCGGACTTCCATTTCCATCTGCTCGATCTCTTGGGCGTTGGCCACCATGTTTGAGCCTAGCAACGCTGAAGAATGATAGGCTGAGGCATTGGTCGATTCCTTTAGCGCACCAATGTTCGTCGATCTGACACCCCCGCCTGGCATTACAACGACCCTGCCGTCAGCCTTCTTCACGAGCCGTGCCAGCGTCTCACAGGCGTGAACCGCCTTCGAAGCTCCACCCGAGGTGAGAATTGAATGTATTCCGCAACCGAGGACATCTTCAAAAGCTTGATCTAGGTCAGTAGTCTCATCAAAGGCTCGGTGAAATGTGCATGGCAGCGGGTCAGCAAGACGGACTAGCTCGACGGTTCTTTCGACGTCAACGGTTCGATTATGCCTGAGGACGCCGAAGACAAAGCCGCTGACCATCTTCGTAGACTTGAAGGCGTTTATGGCATCCTTCATGATCTGGAACTCTGGATCCGTATAGACAAAATCACCGCCTCGGGGTCGAATCATGACATTGATGGGGATTTTGACTATGCCATGGATTTCGTCCAGCCACTTCAGCGGAGGAGTTGTTCCCCCGAGGTCCGCGTTGTCACACAGCTCGATTCGATCTGCTCCAGCCTCATTTGCGACGATGGCTGATTGCACATTGAAGCAAGCAACTTCCAGGAGTGTCATTCTCTCGTCGGTATGGACTCAGACACTGGATGGTAGAGATAAGGGAGAAGTGAAGTGAGAGTGAGGATCCGGAGCCGGAGAAACTCATCGGAATGCAGACACTTATGACGTCGCAGCACCGGGTCTTTGACGTCGCTCCACCATCCTCCATTCTTTACTGCTGTGATATGCCTGCTCTAGACGTCACGCAACACAGATACTTTACTTTGGTCTCTGTTCTGATCCTGGTCCTCGCGCTCTTTCCAGGCGTGCCGCAATACCTTCTAGGCCTGCCTTACCATCTACTCACTTTACCCTTCAGGAACACGAACAACCCACCAGTCGTTGTCTATTGTCCCGCAGGGTGCGTTCCGCACAATACTTACGACGACATGTCCACATCGTGGTTTCAGAAGACCTTCACACTGCCCTCAAAATCACGCGGCTCGTATCTCATCACGGATCATGTGGTGTCGTCGGTACCCGAGATCAAGGACTACAAAGTCGGGTTGCTCAATCTCTTCATCCAACATACATCGTGTGCACTATCGTTGAATGAGAATTGGGACAGTGATGTGCGGGAGGATATGAGCGATGCCCTGGACAGAATAGCTCCCGAAGATAGGAAAGGCAACCTATACAGACACTCCGCGGAAGGCTTGGACGATATGCCGGTAGGTATACGATGATGGTTGCAGCGGAGTGTGTCACTGATTCACCCACTAGGCACACATAAAGTCTGCGTTGGTTGGTGCAAGCGTGACAATCCCAATCACAGATGGGACCCTGAACACTGGCACCTGGCAAGGCATATGGTATCTGGAGTTCCGGGCGGCGAAGCATTCAAGAAAAGTAGTTGCAACAATCCAGGGCGAGAAAAGATGATCCACACGTTTCCTCGACTTAGAGGGCCATCGGCCAGATGCGCAGGTCATGTAGTCTTCGGACTCGACCAACATATGGTCCACGTCTGCCTCATTGGCTGGCCTCTGAGATTCTGCGAAACCACCTGAACTGGTTATCACATTCCTTGCTTTCTGTCGGCTGCTTCTGTGATTCGACAGCCTGCAGATAGGGACGCCAGTTTCATCTCAAGCGCCTCCTCGCCGACAAGTACCAAGTTAGGACGCTCGAACAAGACCAGCACCCCATTGGCCTCCTTGATGCACTAGCGACAGCATTTAGTGGCTGGGAAAACTGAATTGGGAATTCGACTACGCAGCCGTGACCGAACCTCGAATGGTAGCATGTTTTATCCATCCCACAGGTACAGGAAGAGCAAGTGTATGCTCACCGCGCACCGGACGTTGGGACCACCTCACGGTCTACGGGCCCTGGCAATGTGCAAGACCTCATTTGGACAATACAAGAGGGAGATATTCCATGGTCCTCTCTGGTATTGAGCTTCCTTGCTGCTCAGATCGGCGTAAAGTGGTGGTCATAATCATTTTGCAGCGATTTTCTGCTTGCAAGGAGGAAAATTCCATAACTCCATCAGTATAGATGTGTCCATGCCACATAGGCTCTAATATGATAGAGGCAGATCTTAATTAAGATGTGCTTGTTGCCTGATCTCTCCCGGCATGCGCGCGCGGCCTTGTTGGTAAAACCCGCTCGGCGAAACTAATTTTCCAGGCCGGCAAGGCTGGCCATCGTCACTTGCACATTTCTGGAGCATGGAGTACGGAGTACCAGCATTCTTGTTCTCTGCTGAAGTCGCCCATTTTGTACCACGTCAGCTGTGAGCGCATCGGTCGGAGCACCTTCGTCCAGGAGACCACTACCTTATGATTGCACCACTTGGAACTGTCGCAGCTTCTCAATCTGGGATGACCGTCGCGCTTCACAGTGACAACTTTACTCCGCAAGCGACCTTCTTGTCCAATCTAGGACCTGTCTCTTGCGCCTCACGTCCTGCTTAAAGTTGTCCTGCGTCATTTCTTGAATACAGAATGGCCGGCTTCAGTACACCTGAACTCGCGCGGACGCCATCGTCGCAGCACGGGAAGCAGATGTCGTCGCGATTGCTGAATATGAAGGTAAGCTCGCTCTCTCCCATTGGCTTCAGTCGTCGAGTCACGATACTTGAAACCCTCCCAGCACAGGTATTCTTCTAAACAAGCCACCGCGCAACCTATAGTTCATGCAAAGAGCCGCGGCTGCATCTCCCACGACGTCTGCGGCAGCGTCCTCTACTACTCACACTCCGGCCACGGAACCGTCATCTAAGCGACGTCGAGTCGAAAGCACTACTTCTTCCCCAGTGACCTCTATTCCAGGGACACCCATGAACGAATTGCCCAATGGACTTGCCTCTCCAACTATGGCACGAGGTGGAGTCAGTACGTTCAGGCGCGAGGAGGCAGATACAGAATGGGTCCTTGACGTGAAAGTGCAGGTACCACAATATAAGGGATCAGATTCGGCCAGAAAGACCAATCGCGATGGCAATACCGCCCTCAATAGGTTCAACGCCTTGGGGGACCAACATGAAGAGGGAGAAGCCAGCTCATCCGAAGACGATATTTGGACCGCCGCTCAACCCAGCGGGCGCCAGACTTTTGGCACGTTCCGGAAGCGGAAATCGAGGATTGCAACCCCATCAGATCGGATCCAAGCGGATGGTGACGAAGATCTGAGCTCTGCCTCTGACGCTGATGACCATTCTGAATCTGATGATGAATCCGGATCAGATCGCTCCTCAGACTCTCACACGGCGCGTGGTCATCAAACCCCAACAAGTCATGGCAAACGTCGGTCGCATCAGCCAAAGGACGTCAACTCTGACGAAGAAATGCGGCAAGTCCGCCAGGCGATCGAGCAAAAGCACCGTAACATGCGAGGCACTGCGATGGACCACCCGAAAGCCAAGCAGGGGAATAAGAGGAAAGGAAGAGAACAGGGAAGCTACAAGAAAAGGAAGAAAGCCAGAAAGACAATCTGACCATTCTGCTGGAGACGGATGGGGGGGGGGTCCTCCGAGACGAGCTGGCGGCGCGGCTGGGAGGTATGGTGATCTCAAGCGGGCGAGCCTGAACACTGATGGCTTCTTTTCGGATTCGACATGAAATTCCCTCCCAAAGCCCGCTAAGGGTCAGTCTACGTCTTGACCTCCACGTCTTGCCAGATCCAATGGCCACGTGAATTACATTTGCCTTTGAATATCCAGTCGATGATTCTGCCTTGCAGGGGCCCATGAGCGAACGACGCCCAGTCACCACGGAGAAGTATCGTGTCGGACGCTCTCCATGACACGCGAATACACGTCCTGTAGGGAAAGTCACCTGGCTCACATTTCCTGCCTTCGACCGATCCAGCTCTGGCGAGAATAGGGGAGTATCATGATTTGCCCAAGTATGTCGATGGCTCCCTCCCTAACATCAACATGAAAAGGTGTTCCCATGATTCCCGGTTTTCCCCCGATGTTGTACTCCGTGTTGTCACCCCGCCATGCTCCTGGAAAGCTTACCACCCAGGTGCCATTGCGACCAATCGCCTTTGGACCGCAGGGAAAGAACCTCATTCCCTTCTGAGGCTGGAGCTTTGCGTAAATTTGCGCTCCCGCTTACGTTACTGACGTTCATCTTCTACCTTTAGTGGACATGCAGAGAGCAAGTCGGACGTGAGTGGAATTCGAGGCGGAAGTCTTGGCAGTCGTTACTTCGGATCAAAGTCGCAAGGCTCTCGTACCTCGTACCTCGTACGGACCATGTACATACTGTGGTACTCCGTACAGCCACATACCTAGGCACCTACATGTGCCTGATGTTTTGGAGCTGGAGAAAATCGCCTTATATCACTTACTATGTGATATTCTTCGATACTGTCGTCCGTACCGTGTGTCTTGATCTTTATTCCTCATCCGTGCTTGACCAGAATGTGTTGTACAGTAACAAACACGGGTTTCAACATGCAGATACAGTAATTATGTATGGCTATCATTCCTCAGGCTCAGTCCAACCACTTCACCCATCGATATACCTGCATGTGATTACATGGACGATGGAATCATCAGGCCCTCTTCCCTGGATATAACTCCCCTCATAGACACAGCAGGCACTCTGCGCTGGACATCACTCCCCCTCATAGACACAGGAGGCTCTCTTCGCTGGACATCACTCTCCTCATAGACACAGCATATACAAATACGACCTCAAGCACCGTACTCGCTCCAAAGCCAGCGCTCCGCTTCCTCAGCCCTCCTCTCCACCCTATCCATCTCTCGCCAGATATCTTCTTCCGGCATCCTGTCCCGCCGGCGATGTGATCCCCTCCTCGTCCTTCTCCTCGTCCTTCTTCTCCTACCCCCTGTGCCGCGCCTCATCAACCGCCCCGTCAGCTCGTCATAATACGTAAGGGGAATCTCACGCCCGTCGCTGTCGTGCCCGTAGAAAGTCCCGCACCCGACCCAGCCACTCGGGAAATGAAACTCTTCATCATCATACCCATCATACCCACCATACCCATCCGTATGCCTAACCCTACACCTGCCCCGACCTGAGGGATAATCCAAGTCGGCGTCGTCGTCAAAGTCATCCCACGGATCTCTGCGACGACGACTACGACCCCGGCCTCGTCTTCGGCTCGGAGACCGCCGCCGCCGCCGCCGCCGCCCCTCCCCGTACTCATTGCCGCACCGCTCGCACTCTAGCCTGGTCAGTCCGTGCCGGCAGTGGGGCAGTCTCCTCGCACCGCCTGTGGCGAGGAATTCGTAGGGCTCGTAAGTCCCCGTGAGATCGTTGTATATGTGGTGGATGTTTGGGTTTGGGTTTGGGTTCGGATTGGGACGGCCGTGTCGATGATCATGATCACTGTGACGCAGAGGGAAGGGTCAATGCCAGAAAGAGACTGCGGACGTTGGATGGGCGGCGGGACAGGATGTAGCGGGTCGCGCGCAGCAGGCTCCCGAAGCGAAGGGGGTGAAGGAGGAGGCCATAACCAACCGCCCCAAACAAACGACCAACCAAGCGCATTATAATGTCAACCGTCTGTCTCTTGTGCCCAGTGCGATACGCGAAGGGCTAAAGAGAGAAGAACCCATTTGGGAGATTACGTGCTGGGCTTACCCGCTTCTGCCACGACTTCGACCGCTCCCACCACGACGTGGACTTGGACTGTAGCTTCCGCCACGCGTCGATCCTGAGAACCTTACCCGTTGTCCTTTTGAGCTGGGGGTGCCTTTGGTGCCGTTTTTACCTTCGAGATCAAAATCTGCGCTCCAATCCGCGTTGGAGTCGTACCAATGGATGTTGCCGTGGGAGTCAATCCAGTGGCGGAGGGATCTTCGTGGCATTCTTGCCTCGGACGACTTCTTGCCGGGAAGATGAGATGTTGATGAGGTGCCAAGGGACTGGCCTTTGGCTCTATAGGTGGCGCAGAATGCGTTCGTCCGGACTTGGGTGCCTGTGGGTGGATAGTGCTGCGACGTGGATCGTCTCTGATCTCAAGATGAGTTACGACGATGTTAGCAATGATTCGGGGATAGTACCATGTGGAGGTCTCGAGGCTTGGAAAGGTAATAGGGATATATGATACCTTGACAGGAGGCCCCGAGGTGGTTCTATGATAGGGAGAGGCCGCGGTGGGAAGGCTCTGTGTTTTTGAGAGTCCAAGAGACGGACGGACATCACATTCCAAGGGAATTCGTGCTGGCCTTCTGGGAGCCTGTGCACTGTTGAACCAGGTGTTGAGGAGGAATCTGAGTTTGGGCGAGGCTAGGGGTTAGGAGATAGAGCAGGCATGTTTGGTAATTCTCATCGGCTTGTTACACTGTTTCCTGTGTAACATGTAGGTGGCAGAACGTCGCTGGCAGGGTCGACGCTCAGAGATCCATTCTCAGCCTGGAAGAGGGTCCAAAACCCCACCAGATTGACCGGAACCGTGTCGCATTTGAGGCGAGGGGAAGACACAATTGCACAACATCCCTGAAACCTCGCAGTGTCGGAAGTTTATCCATGATGTGGACTGTGGTGAGTGACGTGGCTGGATCTTTGATGTGCCCGTCGCCGAAAACGGCTCCAACAATACGTGAGGAAAACGAAGCCCACACCATGATAGAGCAGCGGCATAGCTCTCTGTGGCATGAGCGGGAAGAGAGGGTACGTCCGGACTGGGGTGATGCTGGCCTGCAGCTGCAAGACAGATATGCGAGGCAGGTCCCGGAGCAGGTACTTTGTTAAACAGGTCGTATCATGACGGAACCGTCGTGTAGACCGGGAGCACCATAGCGTGAAGGAAGAAACGAGATCCCGCCGAATGTGGCACGGTAGTCGCACAGAGGCTCAATTGCACTCACGCTTCGAGGCGACCAACGCGGCTCTGTCCAATCCTGCTGTTTGGAAGAACGAAGAGCATCGTACAAGGATGTGTGGACCGGTCGATCGTGCAGGAGAGCAAACATTGCTCGAGTCTTGTCACACGCGAATCAACCAAGTAAACACCCTCGTCGTGTAGTGGAGACAGTGCTTCACGACGATTCTCAGTCTTTGCCAGAGCAGAGTTCCACCGGAGCGGAAGGAGGGCGGCTAAGCAAATGTTGGCAAAGAAGGGACAGACAGGATCGAGCTACCGAGTGATGCTCGTCTTCCGTACCGCTCATGGAATCGAGAGTTGAAGGACGAGCAAGTCACACAACTTGGGAGCGGAGGACGAACAAGGCGCGCCGGTCAATAAGCCGACAGGCAGCAGTTTAGGTAGCGGCAGCAACGCCACATGCCTATCATCAGTCAGAAACTATGACGATCCAATGAATGGGTGAGTCGCAGAAAAGAAAGGGTATTGTCGATTCATAACAAATCCCAACTCGGGTAAACTCAAAGAGGGCGACAGGCTCCTCGTTTCAAAACAAGCACTGTTGACACACCCATGAAGAGCTCGATAATGGCCTCCTAACACACGCAGTGTTCTTTCTTATTGTTGTTGCAATACTGTTCTCCTCATTCACTCGTATCCATGACTAGACACCGCCACGATCCAGTCCATCACCAGAAATAGATAACGCCTAGGAGACACTGCTGGGAAGGATTCTTGAGACCATTTATGCGTCTGCCTTGTTCTTCTTCTTCTGCTCCACCTTCAAGAGAAGCGCTCTGTTGATGTGGGGAAGGACACCACCGAAGGCGATAGTCGCTCTGATCAACGTATCCAGCTCTTCATCACCGCGGATGGCAAGTTGCAGATGTCGAGGAGTAATGCGCTTGACCTTGAGATCCTTCGCGGCGTTGCCTGCGAGTTCGAGGACTTCGGCGGTCAGGTACTCGAGGACGGCGGTAACGTAGACGGCGGCTGCAAGATAGAGTGTCAGTGCACTTGTCGATCACGAGGAGCTTGGGTATGAGCCGTACCTTTCGCACCCACTCGCATCTTGTTCTGGGTGTTGTTCTTCAGGAAACGTTTGACGCGACCGCAAGGAAACTGGTAGAAGTGATCAGCTCTTGTTCAGCGATTATTGATATAGCGCAAGTCTTTGCGCTCGTAGTGGGAAAGGCGGATATAATCACACGCCCACTGCAGCCGCAACAGGTACGCGCAATGTGGCATCACCAAACTGTCCTTGGTGGCTGACAATGTGATGTCGCGCATACACAGTCTGCCTCACGCGAATCTGGGTCAAGGGTCAACTCACTTGCAAACCGGCCTTCGCGCTGTGCGACTTTTGAGGCTTTGCAGTCGCATCCTTCGCGCCCGTCGCCTTCCCTCCAATACTCTTGCCCTTGCCTCCGGCCATTGAATCAGCTGTCGTTGAAGAAAGGTATGAAGTTGTGGTGTTGACGCGACAGATGTCGTGGTGGATGCGACTGATAGGTTTGTTGTCGACGCGTCGAGTTGTTGATGGAGGAGGACGGATATGATGGAAGGCTAAAGCGAAGATGAGTGACAAAGTGAGTGGCAGGGAAGAGAAGCGGCGTGTTTGGTTCGTCCCAGTGAGAAAACATGTGGATTTGGCGCTAGGCTCCCGTTGGTGGGGCAAGCGAGCTTGGCATATTTTTGACCCTCAACTGCGCGTGAAGGGCCAGCCTGTCGATGACAAGGGGCGACAAGAGCTGTGGCACGGTGCTGGAGGCGAATCTTCACCGGCGTGAATACTTCTCATAACGACTTACCACCGTCCAACATGGTCTGCTGCCAGGGGAGCGCCAGCGCCATCCCGTGCGCGGAAGCATGTTGATGAGCAGCTCCAGTTCTGTCAGTGTTTGCAATCAAACTCAACTCATGAAGAACACTGGTAGTTCTGGATATGTCCTAGAGTAGTGAATACAGCGACCACAGTTTCGCGTTTCTAGGGCTGTTTGCATAGTGCCAGGGGCATAGGATGCATGTGTCAATAGATCAGATATCCCGAGAACTGGTGAAGTTAGTTGAGTGAAGAAGACGGGAGGTGGAGAAGGGGGGTTTGGCTTGGCAGTGCTTATGTCAGCCAGCGAGAAGACACACCAGGCATGCGAGTGAGGCGAGTTGGGTAGCGAGGCTGAGACACTGTTCAATCACGTATACATCGAGCCTCAAACATTGACCTAGGACCTCCACTACGCAGTACGCAACGCTGGTACCAACGTCGATAGGTTATGACTCGCAAACAAAACCAGATTGATATTACTAGCAGTCTCCTGCGAAGCTCATGCCCTGATTAAAACGAGTGTATCCGTTCCATAGCCGTTCGTTTCCCTCCAACTCAATCACAAATCACAGTGCGGAGGCTGGCTGCGAAATCCATGGAAAATCCAGCGCGCAATCAGCAAAACTCGGCATAATCTCTGGCGGAGCACTTTGATGCCCAATCCCATCATGCAGCGCGCTCTCATGAACGCAGACCAAGAATAAAAGTGTACAAGCCAGGATCAATCATTCTTTCTTCGGGAGTCTCGTAACAAAATGCTGTATGCCACACCCGTCAAGTCCTGTGTCATTTCGTTACAACAATCTTTTCTGTAGTCCAATCGTGCAGTCGTGTAGGCTGCCCTAGTATGCGTCTAACTTTTGGAGATGTTCCGGAGAGGGTCATGTCGTTCGTGGATCATTGACTCGTGATTGCTCGGCATCCGAGCGTCATCAAAGCAGGGGGTATATGATAAGTGTCGTTCATTCAGCGATCGCAGATGCGGCTGTTCTCAATTCATCACTGCCACGTCCATTCTGACGGCGAGTGAACCCTAAGCCGCTGCTGGAACTGGGGCCGCGCGCTTGGCGCATAGGGTTGGTCGGTTGAGTGGTGCTCTCTGGTCCAATGCTAACAGTTCGCTTACTGCCGATGGGTGCAGTGGCTTGATAGTTCTGCCCCTCGTTCCACTCGGACCCGTTTCCGAAGAAGCTTCGTTGGCGGCGAGGGCTCGTCTGGGAGCCGTTGTTGTTAGACATGGACAGGTTCGAGAAGCTGGAGATGAGGAACGGTTCATCTCGGTTGACACTGGCGCCAGGGTTAGAGGCAGTTGGGGTCAAAGTAGGTGTATTGGTTCCAGCAGTATCGTTCAGAGCCTGGAGACGGGCACCATTGGTCTGCAGTGCCGCTGGAAAGCTCGCCGTGGACGGCACCGGCGATGGACTCCATGAACGCAGGTCCGCAAATGACTTGGCATTGCGCAGATTGCTGTCGGCAGATCTGCCATAAGCGTTGGGGTCCATGACGTCCAGAAGGCCAACGGACGACTGGCCGCGCAGAGTGTTGAAACCAGGGCCTTCAAATGGTCTGCTATCATTGAAATCGGCCGTGGAGGACCTGCCGAGGGTCTGACGCAGGCCTTCATTGGACCCAAACGCTCCAGGCAGAGTCGGCGGGCTGACATTGGTCCCCGGCGCCGGTCGATGAATGTGGACTTGTCGTTGATCTCCTGTGCCACGGGAGACATGCGTCAAACCCATGTGGTGGGCAAGGGTGTGGACAACGCGGCGGTGGTTGGGTTCCAAAGTGGGAGGGAAGATGAGAACTTCACGAGTGGGATCGCGTCTGAACAGCGTCATATCAGTGTAGAACTCGAGCGTTTTGGGGTCATTCATGTCCACCTCTGCAACATTTGTTAACACAATCCCTGCATGCGAGATCGAGGGGTGACTTACCAGGCATGCCACTGCGCTGAGAGAGTGGCGACGGCGTGTTTCGAGACATGGACGACAAGGAGATTTGGTTGTGAAGCTGTGACTGGGGCATCGGACGGTGTTGCTCCTCTAGCTGACCACGTCGCTCGCGCTTCTCCCTCTCGATGCGCTCTCGCTCTGCCAAGGGAAGCATTTTCTTGTACTCGACCCGCAGCTTGCGACCACTAAGGTCCATATGGTTGAGAGCCTGGATGACTTGCTCCGTCTCCTGGGGCGAGGTGAAGTTGGCAAATGCAAGACCACGAAAGACGCCATTGTCGAAATGGTAATTGAAGGCGTATGGGAGAGGGAGGTTCATATCAACCATCAGCTGGACAAGCTGTTCCTTCTTGACCGCGAAGGGGATGTTCTTTATCACAATGGCTGTGGGAATAAGCTCGTCATCGTCGTCTTGCGAATCGTTGCGTCCTGGTGGACCTGGTCGGTGTCCCACGAGCGCAGGATGTTGTTGTTGAGGTTGATCATACCAAAGCTGGGCCTGGTCAGTCGGTTCCTGAACACGACGCGCGCACTTGTGGCTACTTACTTGCTGAAGGCCCACACGACCTCGACTTGGCTTAATACTGCGGGACGGGCCAAAGTTGTTGTTTTGTGGAATGTTGCCCATGCCATTGCCAAAGGGGGCCAAAGAAGCCCCCCCTGCACTCCAGGTTTGAGCGGCGCTCGCATCGTAGGGAAAGTGGATGTTTCCAGCCGCAGCATTTTGCATGGGTGCACCGAAGCCATCTCTCATGTTGTCAAACCGCATGTTTTGGAGAGGAGCCTCGGCCCCGAACATAGGGGGATTCATGGTGCTGTAGGGATCACCGCCACTTGCCTGGCGGTTCAGATGTGTGTTGCGATACGCTCGTGGTGAGGTTCGTTCGTCGTAGAATGCGTCGGAGGCGTTCGAGAAGGCCGCCATTTCGGGGACCAATATCCCTTCTTTGATCAACGGTTGCTTGCGCCACCTGTTGTGCCTTTAAAACAGGCCGCTAGAAAGCCCGAATGCCCAATAGATTGAGGGCTTATGTGGTATGAAGACCGGCAGATGAGCGTCTTGTCTCAGTCTGAGTAGCAGACAGAGAACGCCCGACTAGAGAAAACTGGACGAGTCGACGTCCAGTTATCTGCGCAGGTCGAAACAGGTCTTGATGAAAGAGCACGACGAGTGGAGGGTCGCAAGTGGAATGTCGAGGGTATCCGATATCGTCCGGGCGTAATCTTCTCGATCGTCGAAGTATCGTGAGAGGGACGTGCGAAGATCTGTCGTGCAATCGAGGGCGAGCGCAGAAGGTTGTCAAATTTCGGGGGTCGTGATGCCGAGTCAGGGAATTTCTCGAGGTGAAGTCGTGACAACAGACGTCTAGCTCGATCAGCAGGACATGTTAAGGATAGACAAGTGGCTTAGTCCAGCGTGCAAAACCGCGCCAGAGCAAGGTGCAGATGCTGATTGTGTCTACGTCGACGTGAAGGAGAGTCGAAGAGATGGCAGATTTCTTCAGGTGTTGTTTGGGACAAAGAAATTAATTTAGGAGAAAGGGCAGACGACGACTCAGCGACTGGACGCTAGGGTTCGAGCCTGGTGCGCCCGTGAGCCTGCGGCCCTGGCCCGGACGAGCAAGGGTGAGCCCCAGGCCTCTCCAGTGGCTCCCTGGGAGGCTACTGGCTGCCGGTGGCCAACCAGACACAGCGGTTTGCTGAATCTCAGATTTGACCGTGATTAAGCTGCGTCAACAGCCCCGGAAGCAACTTTAAACCTCGAGGGCCTGGAGGGTCTGTGGCACCGCGACCCAATTAGCAGCGCCAGCCAGTAACGGTAGGAAAGCCATAGCCAACTTTCCGCAACACCTTCAGCAACCGATTCTGACTGCTCTCGCACTGACCGGTCTGGCTATGAACATCGTCATTATCCCCGTGACAAAGGGGAGCAGCTTGTTGCGCATGAAACATCGCGGTGCAGAAGCTGTCTCTCGACTCGTGGCCATCGACCACTTGGCCTCTCCTCTCCCTGGCATCGCCAATTTTCCCTCTCGCAGCGGATCGCAATCAAACTCCTCCACCATCTGACTCTGCCACCCCTGTTTCTCGCCATCCTGACGTCTTTCCTAAAGTGTTTAGCGACGCTGTTAACGCTGTGCTTCAAGACTGTGCTTGCCACCATGGAATCTCGGTTTCATACCGTTCCATCCACTTGTTTGGATCCGAGCGAGCCGTCAGAGCCTTGCGTCGGTACCCCTGATGCTATATCTCTGCTGCGGGTTCCGCACAACCCCTTTCTCTGTCCTGTTTGGGCCTACTCCCTCCTCGAGGTGGTCAACCTCTCCTATCAGGTCGAGTGATATGCTACAATGGTTTGCTTCTCAAGCAAGCTATCAGTACTAGAACCACTGGCTTGCCTCACTTGCGAGCCACCGTCTCTTGTTGACCATCCGCGGAAGTGGGCTCAGGAACAGGTCGCTGAACACAAGCTCTGTGTCCCCCGTGTAGAATGGATGCGCTCTCACGGCCATCACTTGCGCCAAGCGAGAGAACAGGAGTTCATGTGGCTGGCAAGGGTGAGAGGGAGTCGCAGTAGGAGATGAGTTGTGTCGCGGTCGTTCATATCGCAGAGGGACCGAATGTGCGTGGCGCGGTGGCCAATAAACCACGGTGCAGAAGTTATCGGAGATCTGGTGACCAACTCCAGGTGCCACCTCGAGGAGGCCCTGCTTCAACTGCTAGGCAAGCGTAGGCGGACTGGGCTGGTTAAAGTTTCCCTCCCGAAGCACGCAGACATCCAGCTGGGAACTCGGTAAGCCAGGGGCAAAGCTTGCGCCTACCAATCATTTGCCTCACCATCATATGAGCTACTTCATTCGACCGAGCGTGAACAAGGCATTATTTCATCCACGTCAATGACCACAGGCACCATCGGGACAACGTGAACAATCCGTTCCCGAGCTGGGGTTTGATTCGCCTCGAGGCTGATGTGTCCATGACATACTTCTAAGCCACCAACCCCCATTGTAAACACACACAGAATCCCCAAAACTGTATTGGTGCCCCCGAGGTGAGGAAGACATGACACGCTCAGCGTTGTTCGAGAAGCTCGCACTACACGCGCCTCATTTGTCGGGCAGGCATGTGATACCCGCTTTGCCAGCTTTTATCTATGGCACAGCTTGGAAGAAGGGAGCGACATCCGATCTCGTCTATCAAGCACTGTCCAACGGGTTTACAGCAGTTGATACCGCTGCACAACCGAAACATTATCGGGAAGATCTCGTCGCTGCCGGCATCCACCGGGCGATCAAAGACGGCAAGGTCAAGCGGTCCGAGGTGTACATTCAGACCAAATTCACCAGCGTTGGAGGTCAAGACCCGGACAACATGCCATTCGATTCCAAAAGCCCGCTGGCAGAGCAAGTGAAAGCCTCGGTCATATCATCTCTCCAGAATTTCAACTTTGCAGACATTGTTGCCGAAGGTGAAGCACAATACATTGACACACTTGTCCTCCATTCGCCCATGTCGACGCTGAACGAGACGTTGGAAGTCTGGGAAACACTGGAGCAGTTTGTGCCCGGCGAGATCAGGAATCTAGGAATCTCGAACTGTAATCTGTTTACTCTCATGGACCTCTATGAGCGCGCTCGGATCAAGCCGACGGTGGTGCAGAACCGCTTCTACCCCAATACGAAATTTGATATTGGAGTACGACAGTTCTGTAAGGAGAAGAGTATCGTGTATCAGAGCTTCTGGACTTTATCTGCTAACCCGGGTCTGGTGGGGTCAAATGAGACTAGGTCACTGGCAAACCAGCTGGGCATCAGTCCGCAATCAGCTCTATACTGTCTGGTCCTTGGATTGGGCAACGTCACTATTCTCAATGGCACAAAGAGTGTTCAGCATATGCAGGAAGATTGGAACGCTGTGAGAATCGTGCAGGAGTTTGCCCTGTCGCATCCCGAGCAATGGGATACGGCTGTGGCAAGCTTCAGGAAACTCATCGGACAGCCCAAGCCTTGAGGTCCTGGGAGCCAGTTGTAGTGGCAGAAGAGAGAAGCCCGCTATGTATTCGGGATGCGTGTGCGTACTCCTTGGTCTGTGTCTTGAACTGCCACGACTGCGAAAATCTTGAACTTGCCACAGTGGTGATTGTAGCCCACCGCAGCACTCTTGGGACAACGGCGGAGCAAGTCTTGGTCTTACGTGAGTCACGGGACGCCATCTTACGATGCGTGTGCTGTGTATGTCATCGGCTGCACAGTACAGATGCAGACCAGATTCGGAACTCCATCCACCATCATTGAATTGACGCCTTCCAATTGTAGTATCTTGTGTATGTCACGCCACTTCTACATGATCTATCAGAGCAAAGACTTTCCCATGCCATCTAAAGGACAAGTTGGCGACAATTGAAGCCTGTTTATTCAATTTTTCGGATATCTTCGGCGATCAATCATTTCCCCAACATTGCAGCCCACCTTCCGCCAAATCTGTGATCCTGCACCTGCGTGCGGCGCGGTCGCAATATACCGGTATATACGTTAGCATCGTCGTCGACGACTAAGCGGCATCAGCACCAGCACCAGCCGCACCAGCCGCACAAGGCGCACGAGCCTGTGACTGCCTGTCCACGTCCCTCTGTTCGCCGAGCCGCTGCGTCTTCAAAATCGAACCCACGATCACAATTTCGAACGCAAACTTCTGACTTGCTGTACCTTGACATCTGCCTTCAGCAACATGGCATCGCAGGGCTTCTCGAGGAAGCGCCCTGCTCCCGGCGCCGATCCTATGCCGTATCCTACACAAATGCAGAGTTCCGCACCAGCAATTAACGACGGCCTGGGACAGCAGCTCTCCAATGACCAGTTCCTTCAGTGGGGTCAAACCGGTCAGCCTGCCACGGTGCCATCCTACAATGACAACAGCTATGCCATGAACGCGAGTCTGTTCCCTCAGAACAACCCTCAGAATAATCCCCAGAACGTACCTCAGCCGTCGAACCAACTTACCCGGAGACCCGCGGCACAACTTAGCTCCCGGATACCACAGCCGAACCAGGATGCAAAGGCTTGGATGGACACCGCAGATAGCGGAATTAATCCTACAGATGGCGCCTGGGGAGATGACCTAGCCGAGTTAGAAGCAAGAGCACAGATTGCGAAGAGGGAGGCACAAGCAAAGAGAAAACAAATCCCGCCTTTTGTGCAGAAGCTCAACAGGTGAGGTGCCACAGTCCCCCAGAGACAAGACACACGCTAACGAGTTTGCCAGCTTCCTGGAAGATGGCAGAAACACCGACCTCATCCGCTGGTCAGACGATGGCAACTCCTTCATTGTCCTCGATGAGGATGAATTTGCCAAAAAGCTTATCCCCGAGTTATTCAAGCACAATAATTATGCCTCGTTCGTGCGTCAGCTCAACATGTATGGCTTCCATAAGAAGGTCGGGCTGTCAGACAACTCGATGAGAGCAAGCGAGAAGAAGAACAAGAGTCCAAGTGAATACTCGAACCCGTACTTCCGACGAGGCCATCCCGACCTGCTGTGGCTGATTCAGAAGCCCAAGAACGTCAGCGGGCCGGCATCGAAGCGCAAGGGGAAGAACGAAAACGAGCAGGTCGACGATGAGCTCGACGACTATGTCGAGGATGCAACGCTGACCGACAATCGCGTCCGTACCCGACCCGGACCGTTGGCCATTGGCGGCGTCGAGATGGCCCTTACCCAGGAACAATTCAAGAGCGTGCAACGCGAATTGGCTGCGATTAGACATCAGCAGAGCCATATCTCCCGTATGATGCAGCAATTGAAGCGCGAGCATGAACAACTCTACGGACAAGCCGCCACCTTCCAGGATCAGCACAACCGCCACGAGAACTCCATCAACGCTATCCTAACCTTCCTCGCCACCGTCTACAACCGGTCGCTTCAAAGTCACGACAACGTCCAAGGCATCACAAGTCTCTTTCAGAACGCGATGCCCGTCGACACGTCCACGTCAGGATCGGTCGTGGATGTTGGCGATTACACCTTCAACGACATCAACATCGATGGCAGCCCAGGGAAGCCGTTTAAGCGACAGCCTCTGCTCCTGACCAACGGAACTGGTGCCGGCTCCCAACAAGGTGGTCGCGCAAGTACCCTGTCCCCGCGCACGACGGCCAGTTCTCCCTACCCACCTCGCGCTCAGCCCGTCCGCCCGGCCAAGCAACCCTCCGTCCTGTCTCCGCAAGTGGAAGAGGTCTTCGACCCCGGCGTAAACAGCCCGAACAACAACATCCCCCCCTCTGCAAGCACCCAATCTCGCGCAAGTGTATCCGACTTGCCCTCCAGAGACATGATGTCCATGATCCAGTCCGCCAACGCTCGCAACACCACTTCGGCCACCTCCCCCACGACCCCAGCCCAAGACTTCTCCTCGGTCCTCAACTCACTGCAAAACTCCTCTAGCACGGGACCTCTCACCAACACCCAGCGTGCTGACGTGCTCCGCCTGATCAACAACTCCTCCGGCAGCGCACCCGGCTCAGACAACGCGCTTATCAACGCCACTCCACCGCCTGGTCCAGCTAACTTCCATCGTCGCCTCGCATCTACGCAGGCAGACCTCGACCAGTTGGCAAAACTACAGGAGCAGCAGGACAAGAGCGTGCAGAACCTCACCAACCTACTCCAGCCTCTCTCTCCGACGGGCAGCATCCCCGGCATCCACGACAGTCAGCAACTGCCGCCACCACCATTGGACGTCGATGATTTCCTCAACCAGATCGAATACTTCGCCGATTTCCCAAGCGAGGGAAGTGGCAACTACGACTTTGGGAACACAGGCCTCGGCGGCAACCAGCAGGGTGGTGACGGCTTGAAATTTGCCGACTACAAAGACGACGACGAGTTGTTTGCGAACTTGGACAACAACGGCCCGGCTGCGGGGTTCGGGTTCGACGGCACCGATGACGCCTCACAAGGTCAATACGCAGGAAACCCGGGAGGCACCAAAATCGAGGGCATCGACGCGTTTGACGAGCACGACGGTGGGGGACGCGTTGAGAGCGTGCCGAGCAGTGAAGTCACGACGCCTAAGAGCGAAGCCGATAGGAAGAGCAGTTCCGGAGCGAGCGTCGTGGCCAACGCGGCCGCGGCAAACAGAGCCAAGGGCCGCAAGTTGAGCAACAACGAGGAAACCAGCGGGAGGAAGAGAGCCAAGGCTTGACCACCTCATCTCCGTCTGATCTCATGTTGTCAAAAAGCCCATCGCCCACGATGGAAGTGCTGCGAAAGGGATAGCTTCATCTGTCGAGAGTGGAGGTAATGAAGTTGATGCGCTGCGCAAGGACAGGCGATCTTAATGCAACGATGTCGTCCAAGGTCTCACACGAAGAACACTCCGAAATGATTGGCCTCGTCTTCCCACGTTTGAATATGTGGGCTGACATCGAGATCGGTTGTTCCGCGCATAGCGAATCACAGACAGGACCGGGAGTGAATGTGATTGTGATTGACGTGAAATGAAACGAAAAGAAAAGAAAACCCCTCTAGATACCCAGTCAGAAATGCGCCGCATCGCGCCGCCACAGTGTATCCTGTGTGCTCCATGTGCGCCAGTGCGCGAAATGAAAAAGTCTACTTTGAGATTCCCGGACTCCCTACAGTACTACTGAATTTGTCATGACCTGTACCCTGTATTGATTGCGATCGTCTCGCCTGGGGTCTGCTCACTGAGCATGACATGACACACGTATGGTTGTATCTGTGCGTACACGTGCGGGAGAAGGAAAGTAGGGGGTTTTGCCATTCGCCTGAGTCGTCGCCGCCAGCTATCCCTTACTCGAGTTGAGTCCGAGGACGGTTGCTCTACGACAAAGATCTATGTAGCTGTATGGGCCATCTTCTTCTTCTTCATCATCATCATTATCTCCCGAGGCCTCCCACAAGTCGCGTGCCCTACTCCCTCTTCTTCAGCCTGGGGAAACTCAACCACAACCCGAGCAGGACTACCAACAGCGCCAGGATGATCGGCTGCAGCACTTTGACGCCCTGGCTGCTTGCGATCGCGCCGATGGCAAATGGAAACACGGTCCCGCCCGTGCCACCGATGGCCATGGCAAACCCAATCGCACTCACGTGGATATGCTTGGGGAGTAATTTCGCCGCCATCATCACGCAGCCCGGGAACATGGGGCCCAGGAAGAAGCCGAGAAAAGCGACGGCGACGGCCGAGACGATGAATTTCGGCACGAGCCAGAAGACGAGTTGCAGCGCCAGACACAGGGCGAGGTAGATGGAGATGCAGATCCGCTCGCCAAAGCGTTCTGTGACAAAACCCAGCGTCGCGCGGCCGAGAGCCATTCCCGCCCAGAACCCGGTGCCGGAGTAGCCTGACGCCGAGGGCGAGGCGGAACGGACGCGAAGCATGAACGTCACGATCCATCCGCCGAGGCCGACTGTTTTTGGAAAAACGGGTGTGTATGTCAGAAAACGGACCGGACCACACAAGTGTTTGGAATGGAGTGAAGTATGTGAATGGAGTGGACTGTGGGAATGGAATGGACGCTAGTGCTTGCCTTCAACGCCCATGTACGTGAAAAAGAAGAGTGAGCAGATCCAGGTGATTTTGGACTTGAGCGCCTCTCTCGTGCGGCCGCCCTTGGCTTCGGTTTCCCCCCGGGGGTGCTCGAGACGGTAGACCTCGCCCGTCTTGCGCCAGAAGGTCGCGGTGAGACCGATGAACTCGAGAACGGAGGCGCCGGCCTGTGTCCAGATATGAAACGAGTTAGTTCGGAAACTCCTCTCATCGCGGTTCAGGGCGTGGGCCTTGGCGACTTGCTTGGGGAGGAGCACATGAATTTACCATGACATAGTAAAAGGTATACCAAGGCAGCTTCGCGTGGACCACCATACTCGTGGCAATCAGCGGCGCGAACAATGCTCCCAGCGAATAGCAAGAATGTAAACATCCTTGCACGGCGTTGGCTTTATCCATGACTCCGATCCAGGCACAAAAACACGCGTCTGTCAGTCCGTTGCCGAAGCCCGAGATTGTATTGCTAATGACGAGCACAGGGAAGGGCGGATGTGCCGACAGGATCGCGTACGTGATGATATGGCACAGCGGAGCCAGGATGACGATCCCCCGTTGGCCGAGGCGGCTGTGGATGGAGGCATTTGTAAAGGCCGCGAGCGAGTAGCCTGCAAAAGGCGTGAGGAAGATCAACGACACAGTCGTGTAAGAGAGGTCGTAGTATGTCTCGAGCTGTCACATCACGCTTGTGAGTCAACGCATGTCACATACAGTACCCGCCCGCCAGCTGGGATGAAGAAATCAACGCACATAGGGGATCAACGCCTATAAACAAAACCATATTAGCACGCCTGCACTTGGTGGCCCGGGATGTCGGATTCTGCGTACGCCAACAGCCCCGTCATTCAATCCAGTGACAATAAACGAGAAGAAGGAAAATCCGAGTCTGGCGATATTTCCCCTTGGTTCGTTCCATCGCTGGACGACGGGCTGAGCATCTGTGGGCGGGTCGAGTTCCTCGCGAATCGTGTCCTCCTCGTGTGATGAGGCACGTCCCGGCGACGGAGCGGATGTCGCACCATGGACGACTCGTCGTGATAGTTCTCGAAGTGACCTCCCCGGCGCTTTCAGGCTCAGCTCGAACGTCTCGGGAGGCGAAGGGCCGGGAGGTTGGATTTCTTGCGCGGGCGACAACGTCATTGTTTGTGTCTGTGTCTTGGTCATGGCGAGCGAGCACCTAATCAGCGAAGGTTGGCTCAATGATGGATACGGACAAGTAGAGGTGATGCGAGCAGAAGCTAGAGTCAATATTGTGTGAGCGTATTACTGCTGATGCGTACAGGTGGTCATGCGAAGTACATCACTACACTGCACCAATGCGGCAGAAATCGTGTTAGTAAAAAATCGTCCGACTTCTTCTGATCAGGAAATGGCGCCGCATGCATAGACGTCGGACAGCGGCTCCAACCCGACTGCATTTGGGCATCGTGGCCCGTCTGCAGTATGACGAGGGATAGAATTGTCAAAAGGCGGTCGGAGCAGCTTGTTCGCTGATGTCCGAACTGCAGTCCAGAGATCGAATGGAGATCGACAGCGGAGTGTCGGGACGAGCGCCGAGCTTGCGCGAACGGGAGCCCTATCATTTTTATATACAGAGCTGAGCTCCTCACGGTTAATGTTGTTTACAGATATCTGCATCTCGTGCATGCACTGGCGTTACCAGAGTGAGGCACTGACAACCCTGAGACAGCCGCGATGGTTTACCCCTCCAGCTATAAGGCCGTTTACTACTGTGGACGATTCAGCAAACCCCTTCTCACCGCCTACTGATGCTTCGTCTTCGGCTTCCTGCTGACCGTTGAAACGCGGTACTTGTGCAAGACGATATCCATCGCCGCGAAGCGGTCGAGTGCTGTTTCCACACTTGATTCGGTGAGTGGCTGATCGCTGCTACAGTGAGGTAGACTGTTGGAAGTCTGCCTGATCTGCTGCTACTTTCCATCCGTCTCAAGCTCGAAGCAAGGAAACCCATGCAAACCCCACGTCAAAGTCGGATTTCTCTTCTCTGCGCAGTGTGCATGCACTCGGTAAACCAAGTACAGCACTTTGATTCTCGAGAGGTGCGTAATCATCATTCTTTGTTTTCCACCTGTTACGATGTACGACTTGTGCCACTCCTTGGTAGAGTCAGCTCGTGGAAAGAGAACGGGGAAATGGAGGGAGGAGAGAAGATATTTTATCTATCTCTGCGCCCTACCAGATGACTCATGTAGCGAAGAGCGAAGGAATTTTTGGTCCAGATGGCTGGTAACCAACCACGACTTTGTAGATCTTCCGTACCAAGTACCTCTCGAAGTTTATCTGTAGAGTCGTCTGGGAAATTCGCCGCGGTTCACGCGGTCGTTGGGGCTTCTTCAAATTCCACACAACGCTCCCGAGATTCCTGCTGACTTGCCAACGCGGCAAGACATTGGGGCGACGGATGAAGTCCTCTGTGGACTTGGGGGCCGAAAGATTGTCCGTGTTGGTGAGAAATTCATTATCAAGTATGGACAAATTAACCAAATCGAGGCGCGAGCAATGATATTCATTCGTCAATCAACCTCGGTGCCAATCCTGTACGTCATTTATCGATCAATTGAGGATGGATTACTCTACATTGTGATGGAGTAATATTCGACGTGGAAATTTACTGTCACTCTGGCCAGTCCTGTCTACGATACAGAGAAGCACTATCTGCCAGGGGCTGGAAGAGTGTTGAGCCGAGTTACGCAAAATCCCTTCATCCAATTATTTCGGAAGACCGGGGAGGACAGCTATGCCGGATAGGATCTTCTGGACCAGTGAAGGTGATGAAGCGGACCCTGCTGCCAATGGACCTTTCGAAACAGAGGAGGCTCTCAATAACGCGTTAGCTGAGAAGGCCACAATACTCAGCGGTGAATCCTGGCCTCTCCAGAATACATTTCGTTTTCACAGCTGAGCATCCCGCCGTCTGGGTACCTTTGACTATAACACCGCTTACAGAGAGGGTCTATTTGGACCTCCTCGCCATGATTTGGGTAGCATGTACCACAGGGAAGAGATTGATTCGCGGCCATGAGTCACCACGCGAGTCAGGACCATAGTTCGGTGGCTATTGTTTTAAGCCAGGGGTACTCTACTGTACAACGATCTATGATGGATTCCAGATGGTCTGGGCCAGTCATCATCAAAACGAAATGGCCAGGAGGCGGCGCAGTATCCCTAGTAGCTTGGATACCATCCAGCCTTTTCGGAAATAGATCAATACAACATCGCAGTTCGCTTCTGGGATGGCTTGGTCGTAACTTGCCGATCGTGCACATATTACTGACATTTCTGGCGATCTAATGATGATATTTTTTGCGCTGGAAGTCGCTGCGAGTGAATACAGGATGGTGATTTCAAAGGAATTTCTGCAAGTAGCGACGATAAAACTTTGGATCGGAACGTTCCAAGAGTGCTGAACAAGTCAATTACCTTGGTGTCCAGACGATAGATGACTCGGCCAACTCTTGACTACCATCACTTTGCCGTCATGCCTTCACATAGCCAATACTGGCGAAGTGGCAAGCTGCAAAGAAGACTAACAGCTGGTGTTGTATCAGTGGTTCAGCTGCACAGTGAATGATCGGTCGATCCTGGAACATAACTCGCAGCGCTTTGGATATGCTGTGTCTGGACACCTTCAGTGTCACCAGTGGGCACATGAGATGTACTGACGCCGAACTGGGCTCACAGATGTCACTGCAGCCCCTTCGCATAACGACGCCGTATGCCCGTCCTCGACATCGTAACCAAGTCACAATTCACAACAAAATGGACCACGGGTTCTGCTCTCACCCGGCATCAAATGACCTTCTTGCGATAGCAAGAAATGTTCTATATAAGCCTCAACTGGCACTCTTCTGTCGACCGTGTTGCCAGGATTTAAAATCAACATATTCGACAGTGGGAAACTGCGACACTCACACCAACATCAAGCAAAGAAAACGCTGTCTAAAGCCACGCTACGACAACAAGCACATCCCTTTTGCGACCTTGGCGAGAAAGCGTTCTAAACCAACAACTGCCGCTCCTGATGCCTTACTACTTCAACCCCCCTGGCCGTTACATCCGTAGCACTCCCGGTGTCTATAGCCGATGGTGGGATGATGACCGCTACTTCCGGGACAGTCGCAATTTCGAAGCCAGAAGAAACTACAACTACTCAAGATCACGGGCCGCGTACGGTGGTGACTTGGATCTCCCGTCGTATGGCTCAGGTGGTTATGGAGGAGGTAGGAGCACATACTCGCATCGGCCATGGGGCGGGAGGTCTCGGAGCCGTTGGAATTGGTAATTCGGGGGAATACATGCAGATAATGAGACTCACAGAGTGGATGATGTGGCCATCTCCATTGTCACAACATGTCACGGATGGGTTCTGTCCCGGACCCGGCATTATGTATGTCTAGTTTCTATCGTTGGTTATTTGGTCGGTGCTGAAGCTGCGTGCTCGGCCCTTGCGGCGCAGCCTCTTGCTTGGCAGGGGTGACAGCCTTGCTATCACGTTTTACGCAGGAACATGAGCAGTGCTCATAGGCAAGTGACAGAACAAACATTGGACAGTGAGATTCTAAACACAGTGGCCATAAACTATGCAGAGACGTAGTGACGGCCACCGGGAGTGAGGCTTGGTTCGAGTGCAATTGCAACCGTGACATGTGAGCACCCAAAAGACAAAGGGTGCAGAGCCTGGTTGGCTCAACCAAGTGACTTCAAACACACAGAGGAGATACAATGCCATCAAACAACTGTACAAACGTCCAAAGTGACGAGGTTTCGAGGCCTGGGAAGGGTATATAAGTCTCGATCTGCCCTCCCTTTGCCGAGCTGCCTTGCTTACCATACAAATCAGAATCGAACTCGATACGAAAGCAAGCAAAGACGACCAACTCTCAGAATAAATACAAATGCGATTGTATCTCTTCCGCTCTCCAAAACTCCACTACTACAAGTAACCACTCTGACAATGTCCGCCAACCCTCCACGCAACGCAGGCTCGTATCGTCCATCCATTTATTCCCCTCCCGCGACCTCAACCTCCAGAGAGCAGCCCACTCAGGGGATCAAGGAGCAAATGTCCCGAGACAAAAACTACGAGGCGGATAAACGTCGGTTCGAGTCCCTGCCTAATGTCAATGTGTCACGGTCTCTGCAGACAGAGGGGAACCTGGAACGACGGGATCCGTGAGCGCGTAGTCTGGGTGAGAGACGAGTCTCAAAGCTGGGTCTGGGAGTAGGGCCATATGGACCTGCTGATCCGGTATGAGGGACGGAGACGACATAGGACGGATGGAGCCAGGGAGAAAGGGTGGGAGGGATGCTAGTGCTCAGTGTTGGGTGCTGACTGAGTGCTAGGCGATCAACGCTGGTAGTTCCAGGTTGCTGTTCAGCAATAGATCCTCCGGTTTAGAGCTTGTACGGGATCTTGGAGATGTATCAGCATGTATGTAAACAGTAGAAAATCGTCGTACACAGCTGGGAGCCTAACGTGCCTGCGATGTACATGTACCTGTATTCTTGTCCGTAAACGCGACAAAACGATACAGCAGAGTATTGGATTAAATGTGTCCCTGAGAACACACGCTGACATGGATAATCAGGCAAGAGGGAAGAGTGATGCTGGAACGCTAAGTTCCGAAGTGAGAAACTAGAACGTATCGAGTGGCAACACAGTACACTGTAGCGTCGTACGCTGGTGACAGGAATTTCGAAAGTCGAGGCTATATATTCGTCCCTAATTGCCAGATAAGGAGTCTTTCCTCTTCGAAGTCTCATTCAAGAAAGTTAGAAAAGTTACAGTATCTATACGCACAAAGAACGAACCTGGGTCTAATCAAAACGCCGTCGATCTGATCGCCTTAATCAAAGAGAAGCCACACGCTACACCATATGTAGTGTTACAACACACCACACAATATTACAACAAACACCTTACACCCTAATCCTAACAATCGATCCACACTCCTCTCTACCGAGAGCCTCCAAATGCCTTACTACTACCCCATCGAGTGGCGACGAGGCTGACTCGAGGATAAGTCTAGCATCCAGGATCCTTGGTCTAGGGGCCGTGACCGCTTTCAGCCATTACCCAGCGGCCGCGACGCGAGGACTTGGGATGCTTATCACAGTTACAGCACAGAGTATCCATATCGACGCAGAAATCGTAGACGTCGTTGGCCACCTCAGCCAGTAATTTTCTAGTGGTCATCATGAGCATGTGGTTCACATATCACAGGCATGATTTAACATTTTGGCTGTGTTGTTGCTTCAAATAGCTGTCGGTTGACTGGGCAGTTGCAGCGGTTGATCTCAGTGTAGCGACGTTGCTCTCTGGAAAGTAAAGAACGTTTACTGGCGAAAACACGGCAAGGTGTGTTAGTCTGTCAAGCGTCAGGGTTTGCATAGGACATGGGCGAGGGCATGATGCTTAAATAGCTGCGAGTCATGACTAGGTCCAGGCACTCACTTGTCTTACGTAGCTCCTCATCTGATCCCCCTTACAGGCCAGGGTCTTTGTGAATTACTATCCTCGACAAGCCTCGCCACCGAAAGACCCACCACTACAGTGCCATATCTGATGGTTCACTGTTTTAAGGAACATCACCGCAGATCAGCGAGGCAATCGTGTATTCCCATCCAGGTGACAAACAGAGAGGAGACATAAAACGAGGAGACATCCCTCAGTCGCAGTCTCTACCTTCCAAGCACAGCTCATCACTAGCGTCAACAATTCAGCAGCCAGACACTTTTGTATAATACATACTATGTATCAAACGTAATCTGGGGACGACTCGGTTATATACACGTGGTAACCGGTGGCTTGCACAAGAAGAGTCGCCTCTAAGGTGATCCTCAAGCTGATGCTGATGGCAAAGCAACATCTGCAATTGACGTACAGACCAAACTGAGAGAAGAGAAGTGATACATCCCACAACGCTGTGGATTCAAACGCCCTCAAGGAACAAATTGCAGACCCTTTGCTCCATGTGCATATTCTTTTCCTTTCTATTTTGCATCGAAAACAACCCGACAGACTGACCCTCAGGAACAGAAAGTCCAACTCAGCCAAATACGTAACCACAAGGTCAACTTGATCCCCTAGACGACGTAACTCCAAAGTATATATCCATTGATATACCTTCGTCGCGGACCAGCAAAATGTCCATTTACCGTCCTATAGGAGATCCGGACACCTGGCTCGTCTCCACCTCCCGAGACCGAGACCGATGGTCCAGAGACAACTGCTTCAATCGAGACAGTCGAATTCGGGATTCGATGCCAAACCGGGCCATCTCGAGACCTTTACACCCACACGATTACACAAGCAGGAGAGGCACCCGTAACTCGCGATATGGCGAGTTCTGGCCATATAAAGACTTTGCGCCGTTACAAAGTAGATATGGAGGGTTGCACTATCCCCGCCCCAGTCGGAGAGAGAGTCGATACTGGACTTCGATGCCAAACCGCAACACCTCGAGATCTTTGTACCCGGACGATGCCACGAGCAGAAGCCTTCCTTCTATACAGCGGTACAGTGACTTCGGGCCGTATGGAGAGTTTAGGCCATCTTAGGCAGTCAATGGAAAATTCGAGCGGTCTATGGTGGTGGTGGTGCTGTAATAACTTGCAGACGTCCACTGAGGGAAGACAGAATGTGCTTATGCAGACTGAGACAGCATCATGTGCTGGTTACTGTAATGAGCTCTGAGCTGTGCGGAAGTCATTGAAGTCATATGTGCCGTACAATTCCGTAAAGGAAAGGGATGATTTGAAGTCGTGCAGGCCGATGTGGGAAGGCTAAAATAAGCACAGGCTCAACAGAGTAATACATACACGACACCACGATTTAGCATGTCAGGAGAGTGTGGTCCTTGTAAGCGGGTGTGGTAGTGCTGGGGGAGGATCTGTCGATAAATGCAAGATGTGCTGCTCTAGGAAGTGACGTGCCATGTCGGATACCCTGGTGAACGCGTACGTACTTGCTTTTCGTCAGTGTCCTTGTGTTTCGGTCACGCAGAGGCTCTATTCCATTCTCGGGGAACACTACCATCGAAGGCATAGAGCAAAGAAGCTATAAATCGTAGCAATGTGGTGCAGCCTGGAGCTCAGCTACCTCTCCAGCCCCTTGACTCTCAGCCTTGTTCGGCTGGCGCTTGAGTGACGCACAAATTCAAGCCAGTGGGAAGAAAGGCATGCAATCAAGGGAGGACTGCCCGCAAGTCCAATGGGCCAATAAAGTTATTCGTTCATGGACCCCTCTACAGAGTACGGAGTACTGGGTTCCAATTGTTTTCTCCTCCCGACGGCATTCTTCTCCGCGTGCTTGAAAGCGGAAGCCTGTCTGTCTATCCCATCTTTTTCTCGCTTGGTTCTATTCTCCTCTTGAAGATCGAGACGAAAATTCCATTTGAAGCGACATACTGGTGAGGTAAGGTGTGGTTTTCGGAAAGCCAGCGTGCAGGAGAGATACAGCGCGAGGATGGGCGTGTCGGAGAAGTTGCAGTAGATTGCAGGCTTTTGCAGACATCATCTGCTCTACGGGGTATATCTCACGACACGACTTGCAATTTGAAGGACTCAGACTTGCTTGGACAGGAATATGCGCCGACTTGAGCTGCCACCTTGTCCCGCGAACACGAAGCATCAAACCGGTAATGGCGTCGATGAAGGGGTGCTGCTTCACCTGTTGTCGATGAAAACGAGTTGATCTCGGGAGCAGAGTTTGAAAACCAGCTAACAAGGTAGCTGCTCTGCGCTTAAATTTGGAAAAGTTGATTGGGGATTGGACACTGCTGAGACACATGCTCCGCGTGTCAGTTTCCACAAGATCAGAGAGTCGGACGTTCACTGTCACGGCTGGTCTCACTGGCGCACCGACCATTTAGCAATAGGGACCCATTTTCCTCTCTCCTCTTGGTGCTACGCTATGCTATGCTTTCCCCTGTCGCGCTGCGCGAAATATCAATCGTCCCCAAAGCGGCGCTTCCCCGGCCTCGACCTCGAGGGGGTTTCGAAACCGAAGTTCGTGGCCACGTCGTCGCTACTTCAACGTCACTGGATCTCCCCATTTTCCTCAGTCGCTACCTCCTCGTGGGGTTCACAACTCGCGCAGCTGTCGAACTCGACGCGGGCTTCGACGAACCAGTCGTGCTTGCCACACTAGTAGTACTCGTAGAGCCCCCACTGCCTCCTCCTCCTCCGCCATTCTGTTTCTGCACCGACGCCTGCACGACCTGCCCTGCGGTGTTGAAGACAATATCCACGAGTGCATTCAGCGGCGCGTAAGAGAACGTCTTCTGGACCAGCCCGCCCGAGAGCGTCTTGCTAACGCCCGTGTCCGTCATGTTTGACACGTAGTTTCCGACAATGGAGCTCACGCCGCCGACCTCCTGGACGATATTTCCCAGATTGTCGATCAAAAAGGACAGGGTCGTTCCACCCTGCGTGATAGAGCCGAGCAGGCCATCAACTGCGCCGACAATCGGTTCAAGCAGGGAGGTGACGTTGTTGATGGTCGAGATGAGGAGAGGGTTGAGGTCGAGGGATTCAAACACCCGGTTCACGATGTCGACCAGGTGGCCCAACCGGACGATCAGCTCGAGGTTGGCGTCGACGTCTGAGATTGTGAGATTGACTTCCTGGATGGAGACGGCGACGCCGGCGTTCAGTGTCACCAGGTTGGCGACCTGGGCGTTGAGGTTGATGTCCGCGCGCAGGTCGTCGACGTCTAGTTCAATGCGTCCGACCGAGAGGGTAGGCACGTTCAGGTACACGTCGGGGGCTGTCGACGAGGCAGCTGTGGGTGTCAGGGTTGGGGAATTGGTCGAGGGCGTGGTGCTGCCATTTGAGCTCGACGAGGGAGTCGTTGCGGATGACGTCTGGGCTGAGATTTGTGGGACGAGCAGCAGGAGCGAGACTATCGTCAAGACGAGTCCGCCTATTGAAGAGGACATCATGGTGTGGCAGCCGGACGACGGCGATGTCAACAAGGGTAGACGTGGTGTGTGCGATGCGCTACCTCGAGAGCGAAAGAGTCAACGATACAGATCACACGAGAGAGCAGGGCGAAAGCACGGGGCCTGCGTATATCATGTCCATGCGTGCCATGTTCACGGACGGCAGATGCGCCTTTACTCGGTATACTGCACCATGGGAAATGGCAATCTCTCTCTCCCGCGTCGCTTACAGGGAAATTTCCCATGCACGCGATGGTTCTCGGCTGATGGGGGGATGTGCGTCGATCCCTGCAAGGCTGTGACGTGAAACCGGTTTTCTCGACGGCGCCCATCGACGCCCCGCGTTTCAACGGCCAGCAACGGTCTAGGGCTGAGCGGTGCCGAGATTGTGGGTGAACGGAGTGGAGGTGCCCCTGAACAAGCGGCATGAGCAGTGGGATGGCAGACAAGATTTGCATGCACGCCGTGGTGGAGATGCGGTTCGCGAGAAACACCCATGATCTGCCGGGAGTGATGCAGTAGGAGGTAATCGGATGGGGTACTCGCGCTGTGTATGTGACTGCATTGCTGCTGTGTGGCTTCTCATCCCTTTGAGACCGAGTCTCCGCCTACCTACACAATGCAGTCCCATTTGTAGTCCCTCATCGTGAGATCCTCATCGACACAGGAAAAGTCAAGTCCAACCACGATGTCACAGCTCCCACTCCCCCTCCTCCGGGTCTTCCTTCTCCTCGCCGCCCTCCTCACCCTCACCTCCTCGCAGACCCTCTCTTCCACAGACGATGGAGGCTACACAGGCTACACGCTCACAGTGCGCGACACGGCCAACAACACCGACGACGTCGTGTACGAGACGGAAAACACAAACACCGACACCTCAGGCGGCTCGTCCGCGCCCAACGCCGCCCCGCCGGACGTCTTCCTCAACGCGAGCGTCTCGGTCGGCGAAATCGACCTCACGGTGCGCAACCTGACGGCGCAGATCAACATCGCGGCGCAGGTCCTCTCGCTGCTGACCTTCAACGCGGGCGTCGATCTCAGCATCAACCGCGTCGAACTGCTCATCCAGAACGTGACGGCGAAAGTGGAGCTCGAAGCCCGGCTCGAGAACCTGGTGCTCATGATCAACGACACGCTCAGCTCGATTGATTTGAACCCCATCATCGCGACCTTGGGGAACGATGTGGGAGGTCTGCTGAACAGCACTGTTGGCGGTCTGACGGGTTCGGGTACAACCACAGGCACAAGTACCGGTACCGGTGGCGCCGACAGTGATTTATCCGCCCGGAGCGCCCTGCTCGAACAGGGCATCCTCTACTCCGTGAACGACTACTCCGGGAACGTGCATACGAACCGCGTGCTCGATCAGGCGGGCAATATCGTGGACGAGAAGCTGGGTAATGATGGAGACGTCTATTCGTCCGAGGTCGTCGGGTCGTATTGGCATGATATGACGTTCACGGGCCGGGAGAGCTCGGTGCTGTTCGACGGCGTGAGTGCACGCGAGGTACAGTATTCGTATACGCCGTTTTCGGGCTTGATTTCCACCGCGGCCATTTACCTGGACGGTGAGGGCAACGTGCTGGGGACGAGGGTGTTGAGTGAGATTGAGGGTGGAGGGTCCAGTACGATTGCGGACGATTGAGTGTGTACCATCAGCAGAGTGCGTCTATTTGGGCTATATAGACTATTCGCCTTATCCTGAGAGGGGTGAAAATGGAATACCCTGGCTGTCATGCTGTCGGGCTCCTTGTAAGCAAGGTGGCCGAGAACTCTCAATCGCGCCGCCGTTCAAGATTCCCAGCGTGCTAACCTCCACTTCCGGCCGGCTTGCTTGAGCTCAAGCAGCTGCTTGCAGCGATCTGGCCGGCGCACATGCCTTTCACCGCACAAAGAGGGCATTACACCAAGTCCATCTCCTGCAGCTGGATGCATTGATCTGCCCGTTGTAGCAGGCAAACGGTCGTGTAGTCAGAGATGCACGAATCGCTATTCAGCCTTCACACCCAGATCTGGGGCATGGGGTTTACCGTTGTCCTCCGAAGGTGTAACCTCAACCCAACTGCCCAGACTGGAATGCATTGCGCGTGGAGGGAGGACTACCCCGAGTCCTGTGAGGCTCAAGAACCGGAAGGATCCGTGGAAGGTATAGTCAAGGCGAATGTGACAGGTCTCGAAGATTTTGTATTGCTTCGTTATACTTAGAGGCCGGGAAATGCAGAGAAAGCCAGAGACATGCATGAGTAACGCTGGCAGCCAGCACTCTGGGACAGGGTAATGAGCCAGGACCTTGTGCAACCACAGTAGGCAGTTGGGGTGGCGGTCTGCTGAAATCTGTAATGGCGAGTGAGCAAACAGAACAAAACTGCCAAGAGTCCGGAAGAAAGAAATTCCGTTCCCAATGCAATGCCTTGCGAAGGTTCAACGCCCGCGGTCGGGACGCCATGCAAGCAACGAAGACAAACTGAGTTTGAGACGAAGTCCCGAGTAGAAATGGCGATTATCAGCGCTTTGCAACGGATCTAGATGCTTTGACCAGCCATCATGTCCTCCCATTACACGACCGAACCGCCTCCTACGGCCTCGGTTCTGCTTCACACTACAGCCGGCCCTCTTACCATTTCTCTGTTCGCCGCCCAGACGCCTTTAACATGCAGGAACTTTCTGCAGCACGTCCTCGACGAGGACTACAACAACAATCTATTCCATCGCGTCTCCCCAGGCTTCGTTATTCAAACAGGCGACCCATCAGGAACAGGCGAAGGTGGACAAAACATATATGAGGACCGAGAATTTGAACGGTATGACGAGGACTGGGCAAGACTGCTGGGTCGGGAGAAAGACGAGAAGATCGTGTTCGGAGATGAAATCCACAGTCGACTGAAGTTCAACCGCAGAGGGCTGGTGGGTATGGCGAAGGGGACCGGCCCTGGCGCGGGATATGGCACTCAATTCTTCATTACTTTGGGAGACTGCAGGGCTCAACTCGATGGGAAGTGCACCATGTTTGGTCGCGTTGAGGGAGATGGCATCTACAACGTGGTCAAGATTGCCGAGGGCGAGCTCTTGGAAGGCAGCGAAAGGCCGATGTATCCTGAGAAGCTTCTCAGGGTCGAAGTCCTGGAAATGCCCAAGGGCGACGCGTGGCAGAAAATGCGGAAGAGGCAAAAAGTCGCTGATCGCTTCGTTGAGGCTCCTACGAAAAAGAAAGCGCCAAAGAAGAAGGGTGGAAAGACTCTTCTGAGCTTCGGGGGAGAAGAGGGCGATGACGATGCAGGCCAGGTTGCTGTACGACCCAAGAAGGCCAAATTCAATCCTACCCTGATCGACGCAGAAGACATCGCAGAGTCGAAGCCAAAAACGAATGGTATAGCTAGTACACCTCGAACTACGGAAGCACGGACACCACCCTCCCCGATAATCCCTGCAAAGCGAAAACCAAGCCCATCGTCACAGCGAAAGTCACCTTCTCCAACTCATCATCGCAAACCTTCCTTTCACGATTCGACAACGCAGCTCCCTCTAAAAGATCCCGAGTCACCCTCCCGCTCACCTACCCCTGAGGACCAGCCATCAAGACCGGCGTCCAAGACATCCGCCTTGCAAGCTGAAATTGCCGCCCTGAAAGCTTCTATGCGTCGCAACGTTGATACCACCGATTCTTCGAAGCCGAGGCAATCAGCATTAGAGGCGATGATCCCAACAACAAGTACGCGAGGCCGGAAACGTCCTCGTCCGGGCGAAAGCAACGCTAAGGATGATGCCACCGCATTGAAGATGCTCAATGCGTTCAGAGCACGCCTTGAATCTGCCGATGCACCAGCAAAATCCCAGCCATCAACCAACGGGTTAAAAGACCGAGGCAACTCTCACAGCAACTCCAAAACAGGAATGTCAAATGCCCCCGGCGCCGCAGACGATGAAGAAGCCACCCTCTGTGATCTACACTTCATAGCCAATTGCCAGTCCTGCTCGAAATGGGACGATCCAACCAATGGGGAAGCTGAAGAGTCTCCCGACGAAGATGGGAAGAATTGGCTGAGCCATTCTCTATCGTTCGCCAAGGACCGTCTCGGAAAAGACCTCACGTGGAAAAGGAAAAACGAAGAGGAGTTGGTAGTTATCGATCCGCGGGAGAAAGAACGGGAATTGAAAGCCGAGAGGCGAAAAGATCGGGAGAAAGGCAAAGGGAAAGAGAGAAGGTGATGTCAGGTTCGTGTGCCTAACCACCGAGTCTTTGATTTAAAAGTGCTCCCCTGCTCTGCGGCGCACCGTTGTCCTCGTCACCACCCTAACTTACGGCCCTCGATTCCTGCATCAAGTATTTACTTCTTCACATCGCTCATCGGTTTGATCCCATGCTTTACGACCGGACTGTCGAGAAATTTTGCATGGTCATGGAAAGCATCGGTCTGCACTCTGGATACTTCGACTTCTGTTCTCCCTCGGCTTATTACGTCGGCATCATACTCGTTGACCGCCTCAAGCAAGGACTTCTCGCCGCTTTGGACTTTGATCATGGCTGAGACGAATTTCTCGCTGTCGCAAATCGCATTGTTCGCGCCCTGGCCACGGTCTGGATGTTTCTGCGTCAGCTGATATTTGTCCTATTGGGGAAGGAAGGACACTTACGGAATGTCATGCTGTGAGCGGCGTCTCCTGAGAGAGTGATTCTGCCGTCTCGATTATCCCAGCCGGTCTCGGGAGGGCCCCAGATCCTGAGCGGCACGGCTTTCGCACGAGTGTCCTTTGGTATCCACTCGACGGCCGACTTGTAAGGGTCTGCCCAGTCGTCCATTCTCCGCCGCAGCTCGTCGACCATGTTCTTCCCTTCGACGTAGTCGCAATCCTGCTTCGCCCAGGTTGCCAGGATATAGAAGACCCAGGTTTCAGGCTTTTGCAAGTCAGGCTTGTCTAGCAAGAATATGCCGACGTACATCGACTTTGGATGGGGAGCGACATCCACGATGGGGTGCATCATCTTGTCCATCTTGATTGCTTGCTCTGGTGTGTAGCGAAACGGGAAATTAAGGAATGTGTAAGGCAGCACCCGTGGCGATGCTAGGTCGCCCAGCATCCAGCGGCGAACCCATGAGCCACCGCCGTCACTGCCGATGAGCACCGAGCCTGACTCCGAGGTACCATCGTGAAAGTGTGCTTCCACTCCGTCTGAGGTAAGTTCGATATCTGTGACGGTCTTGCCAAACTACGGGGAGATGAGCAGAGAACAGTGCGTCAGATCCGGCAGGCCCACCTTGACATTGAGCCCTTCTGCCCAGATAGTCCTCGTTTTCTGGATGTTGAGCCTCCTAACACCCGGAAACGGCGGTTCCACAATTGTAGCGCCTGTCTGCCCATCACGAATGATGACACTCTCGAACCCGGCTGCCTTCGTATCAAGGCCCGGGTCTGGCTGGCACTCCGGCAGTCGCTTGTACAGTTCTTCGGGCAGTAACTTGGCAAGCAGCGGGTGGCTCCAGGCGATGGTGACTCCCCAATTGCGATGCCTTGGGGAACTCTCCTTTTCTACTACGACATAGTCAATCCCATTCTGCATCATATGTCAGCGCGATAGAAACTTGGCCCTTGCGAATTCTCAATACCCACCTTCTTGAGCCCATGAGCAAGAGCCAAGCCGGAGAGACCTGTAGAAGAGACTTGGTCAGAGCAGAGTACTACCACAGCCAAGGGTAGAATGGTTACCTGCTCCTACCACGATGACCTTGAGCGGCTGAGCCATCTGCGCTCTGCCCTGCTCAAATACGTGGATGGTTCAGAAAGCTAAGGGTGAGGGTAAAGATCAGACCGCTTGTGAAGGTGGCAGAAGAATCGGACAGCCCTCGGAAGGAGCACGAGTTCTCGGTCTGTGACTGGGGAAGTGGTACCTCCTTCTCGTCAGTCCAGTCGCAATGCTTGGGTGGAGGCAGTTCCGACAGTGGTAAAAGAATTCACTGATCGAGCTCGCTCACCACGTTATAACAGACAGGAGCGTTCCATGAGGTTGTCCAGCCAATCTCAGCAACTCTCGGAAACCAGCCAGTCAGCTGTCGCGCCGGAACTAAATCTCACCCCGGCGACATCAGGATCACAGCTGAAGCAAATCTTCTCAGCAGCCCAAGGCGGTTAGCCGCGTGTTTACTCCGTGCACCGTAAAGGCACTGCGAGTCTGCCGCATATCCCCAGTAGGGACAAGCCTCTGCCTGAGCCCGGCCTGAGCCCGGCCTCTTTCAACTCATCCACGGAGCGTATCAGAGAGCTGCTGTCTGGACCGACGCAGATGTTAAGTTCATACCAAGACAAGGTCTAGCTCTATATTGATCATCGCTGGCACCTACGCATTGCTGCATCAAGCTACCTAGGGCGATCGCTTCAAGGGAACTGCGCTGCAATCTAGCAACTTGATCAGATGTTGTGAGGGGCAACAATGGCGATAATCGAACTCGCGCACATCAGCCTCAAGGACGGCCTCACGGCAGACGACCCGCAGCTGAAGAAAAACCTCAAAGAAGTAAAGAGGGTGATCGAGGAGTACAGCAAACTGGAAACCATCTTCTACCGACAACTCGATGACCCGTCGGTCATGTTTGTGATCGGCGCGTGGAAGACCAAGGACCACCACCAACATGGTTTTGACGGCTCTCCGCAACAAGGCGAAATCCTCACGCTGATCAAGGATCAGATGGGCATAGACTGGATGTACTACATCGACGTGGAGCAGTCGCGCATACCCCTCAACGCACCCGTTCTGGCCATCATAAAAGAAGCGTTCGCGAAGCACGGTGTCAATCGCACCGACTTCGATCAGCAGTTTGCATCCCAGACGGCGCACATCGGAGGAGCGAGGTACGGGGCTATCTCCGCGTGGAATATTCGCAAGGACAAGCATGAACAGGACGTGAGGGTGAATTTTTCGGGATGGGAGAGCCTGGACGAGGCGACGCAGGCAATGGTCAATACAATTGAGCAGGTCAAGGGGTTTCGAGCTGTGCCGACGGATCTGAATTTCTTCTTTGCGACGAGGGCCGAGTTGGATTGAATTGTCTGCGTGTGCGGTGGATGACTTAGCGCGAGACCTGACGACGATATCTCGAGACGGTGTGCACTTGCACCCACGCCAATTGGGCTCGTACTCCGAATACTTCTTGCCATGGATCCTGATGCGAGCAAGATCTGGCCGTCGCTTGTACAAGTAGTCCCCCGGGCTAGGCCCCTCGTGCTCCCCTGCTTGATTCTTCACCTCCGCCCAGGCGCCCCCCGCCTTTCGCTATTTTAGGTGCCGGCCCGATGACCTAGTTACGCCCCGCTTCCTCACTCGCCTTCAGGTGAAGCTGAGTGCTGACGGCTACCAAGTACAAGTCAGAGCGGGCCAGGGCCTGACAACTGACAAGTGAATGTATGGCTCTACATTTGGAAAGATCGAGTTGATAGCCAAAGTTTACGCTCCTTGAGCTGAAGGCGCGGAACCAATTCAAGCCCGAGTGATTGCTGCGAACCACGAGTACAAGGCACGGAGAAGAACCCGACCAGTACAAACACCAGTAGTGGACCGAAGTCTTTACCTTGGTGTAATGTGTTCGACTCGCGGTATGGAGCACGCCCAAGTTGGTCGCATCACCACTGATACAAGGGTAGACTCGAAGCATCAGAATTAAATCTCAGTATTGTAGCACGGCAAACCCACAAAACGACCCAGCACAGCACAGCACAGCACAGCACAGCACAGCACAGCAGAACATGGCAACCGCCGCCACCACCACCTCATCCTCAGATGACCAGATCCTCACGGACGCGCTCCGCGATCTCATCTCGGCGAACCACATCCTTCACCACCACGGCGTGGTCGACGCGTACGGGCACGTCTCCATCCGCCACCCGCTCGACCCGACCAAGTATATCATGTGCGGATATGTAAGTTTGCGACAGTCAGTTCATTGATCGTCCCTACACTGTCGCTGTCGTGATATTCGCAGAGAAATGGGTGTAATGCACGTACAGGCTCAGGCTTGAGTTCACGTACCACCGCAGGCCAGAGTTCAAGTACTGTACAAGGACAGGGCTAACACGGACACAACCCGCGCAGATGGCTCCCGCGATGGTTTCCTCCCCAGCCGACCTGATCCACTACAACGTGTCGGATTCGTCGCCCGTAGACCCTCACGCCCGGAAAGGCTACTCGGAGAGGTTCATCCACGGGGAAATCTTCAAGCGGTTCAGCAGCAGCAGCGTGAACTGTGTGATCCACTCGCACGCCGAGGAGGTGCTGCCCTACGTGGTGAGCATGGGCGTCAAGCTCAAGGCCGTGTACCATATGAGTGGTTTCCTAGGCAGTAGGGGGGTCAAGGTCTTCGACATCGCCCCGCTGTATCGGCAGGGCGAGCAGCAGGACATGCTGGTGAATAATGCGCGCTTTGGGGCCGCGTTGGCGGAGAAGTTCGTCGCCGAGGGTTCAGGCACAGAGGCTGACGCGCCGGAGGAGACGGTCGTGTTGATGAGACGCCATGGGTTCACGGTCGTCGGGAGAGATCTCGTCACCGCCGTGTATCGTGCGATATATACGCGGATTAATGCCGAGGCGCAGACCAAGGCCATGAGTATTGCGCGGAGCGGGATGGTTGACAATGAGGAAGCGCAGCAGCGGGAGGGAATGGAGATGGGGTTCCAGGCCCTCACGGCGGAGCAGGTCGTCGGGTGTTCGGTCATGAATGAGGCGTTTCATGATAAACCTTGGCGGTTGTGGGTGAGGGAGGTGGAGAGGTTGCCGTTGTATGAGAACCGGTTGAGTGAGAGCAACCCGCCTGGACTAAAATCGGAAGTTGATATGTAAGGAATAGCGGAGTCGAGCGTAAGCGGTCTTCAAGCGTCGTAAGTGAGGCAGCGAAGCGGTTTTGGAGGAAACAACGGAGAAAGTGCTATTGTGCTTGATGTCGATGGCCAAGATACTCCGTACGTTGCCGAAAAGAACGAGAAAACATATCTCTGCATCATCGCCTTTCCTGCCCCGCTGGCCAACTGAGAACTGGGTATATCAAGGTGGCATGGCAAGACCAGGGCGCGCAGAACCAGAGATTAATTTGTCTCCGCAAAGCAGGCGCCCGTCACAATATCAAACTTACATATCCCTGCATTGTCCCCTTCCCTGACCGCTGACCAACTGAGAACTGGGTATATCAAGATGACATGGCAAGCAGACCACGGCGCGCGGAAGCAGAGACCAATCTGTCTCCGCAAAAGCAGGCACCCGTCACAAGATCAGACTTCAACACCAGCAATCCAAGCGATTCCTGCCTTCACGATCTTCTCCACAATATCCACCTCGGCCATTGTTCGCGGAGCATAAACCATTGCCCAGCCCTTATCAATAAACTTCAGGGGGAATCGCATTCCCCATCCCTTCTCAACCACAGTCCTTGCGTCGGCCTCGGACAGCCACACGTGCAGACTCCCATCAGATGGATGAGCGTGCGCGATCTCCGTGCCAAGCATCTTGTTGTTCTTTGCTCGATCGTTGAGCGTCTCTAGTGCGGGTTTCGCGTAGATTGCATCAGTGCTTCCACCTTCAGTCTTGCTAGGTCGGAGTTCCAGTAACGAGGGATGTTTAGCAGCAAAGGTAGCCATCATAGATTTCACGCGCTCCTCAACGCCCGGTTCCACTCCGCCGCGTTTGTAGGGAACTTGACGTTGAGGCATGGTGCGAGCCATGATTGCTGGTCTGGATCCTTCGCGGACGGGGATGGCATTGGCATCGAGGTACTTGGGCCCGGCTGATGAGAGTGGTGAAGGGTCGGAGAGGTCGTCCTTGCCGAACAAGAGCAGGCGATTGATCCGGATCTTGGTCATACGCCAGTAGCCCGCCCAAGTGGGAGGTGTACCCCCTGTGCCGAAGGATTTCCAGGCGTAGAAGTCATTGAGGACCCAAGCGAGGGAGAAGGTCAGCGCTACGGCTGTGGCTGTAGAAACTGCCTGACGTGGGCGTGCCTTAATGGCATCGAGAAGTCTGCGGTACTGAACTGAGAGCGTTGAGGTGAGTGTATCCATGATCGTCGTTGGACTTTCGGTTCACGTCTTGCGTGATGTTGTGGTGGAATTAGAAGTGAGAGTGAGATGTCAGACGGGCTTTAAGCAAGCTGACCTCTCGATCTGCTTGCCGAGAGCTCGGCAATCGGTCAGCAATTCGAGCGATATTGTTCCGGTGCGTTCGCCCAGAGGCAAGGTCAGTGATGCAGGCTTACTCCGTACAAGAAGAGATTCAGTTTGTGTTAATACAGTACTACAGACCCGATCTTGGCCACAGGTGCCTGAAGCTCTAGCCGGGGCCCCTGAATGGGCTAGGCAAGCCTAATCAGCGACCCTTAACTAGCCTCAGGGCAGCTTCCCCGCAACGGGGCGGGTCTTGAGCTTATTTAACAAAGTACTCCGTACTCCGTACAGTACCGCTGCTTTAACGTGAATGGCACGGAAAAAGTGCGGCGCCGATGTTCGGCTCGGAAGCCGTTGCTGTTGCCGCTTGTCGTCACTTTTCTGTCGAGTCTCGAGTGCCATGATCATGTCATTTCTCGTGACGCAGTCCACTGCCTCCAAAGTCCAACCTTTCCTACGGTCCTGACGGCGCTGGCAAAGATGTCTGGCTCGGCTTCAAGGAGTCTTGCGCGTTTGCTGCGCCAGACGAGGAGGCCTTGCATACCTCGGCCTCAGATCACCCAGTGCCAGTCCTTACGGGCGGCTTCCATTGAGCCCGTACGAAGCTTCTCGGCGACATACCGACGGCGGAGCGACCCCAGCGAACCTCATCACGATGTCAGATATACCACGGACATGTACCCTTCCCTGAAGCGCGACTCGAGGTTTTCAGAGCTCACGGAGAAACATATCCAGTTCTTCAAGTCTACGCTGGGCGACGAGGCTGCTGTCATTGATGGCGTCACACAAGATGCGACGGATGATCTTGAGCCCTTCAACAGGGACTGGATGAAGAAGTACAGAGGTCGTGCCAAGCTGGTCCTGAAGCCCAAAAGCACGGAAGAAGTGAGCAAAGTCTTGAAATATTGCAATGATAATAAGCTTGCTGTGGTTCCCCAGGGGGGTAATTCAGGCCTGGTGGGTGGTAGTGTTCCGGTCTTCGACGAGATCGTGATTTCGTTGTCACGGATGAACAAGATTCGAAGCTTCGACGAAATCAGTGGCATTCTGGTTGTTGACGGAGGTGTCATCATGGAAGTTGCCGACAATTTTCTGGCCGAGCGCAACCATCTCTATCCCCTCGACCTCGGCGCGAAAGGTTCGGCTCAAATCGGGGGCAATGTCGCTACCAATGCCGGAGGTCTGAGACTGTTGCGGTATGGTTCCTTGCATGGAAATGTTCTCGGAATTGAGGGTGTGTTGCCAGATGGCACCATCTTTGATGATCTCTCCACGTTGCGGAAGAACAATACTGGCTACGACTTGAAACAGCTGTTCATTGGTGGAGAAGGGACCATCGGCATCATCACGGGCGTCTCGATCCATTGCGCACAAAGGTCAAAGGCGGTAAATGTGGCTTACTTCGGCCTTCCCTCCTTCGAGCATGTACAAAGAGCCTACAAAGAAGCGAAGATTCACCTTGGAGAGATCCTGTCGGCTTTCGAGCTCATGGATGCTCGCAGTCAAGGATTTGTACACCAAGTGACGGGCAACAAAAGGCCACTTGACGGTGACCACCCATTTTACTGCTTGATTGAAACCAGCGGTTCAAACACAGACCATGATAGCGAGAAGCTCGAGAGTTTCTTGGAATACGTCATGGGCGAGGACATCGTCTCGGACGGCGTACTGGCTCAGGATGAGACGCAAGTCCGGCAGCTGTGGGGCTGGCGAGAAGGCATCACTGAAGCCATCGGACACTTTGGCGGCACGTACAAATACGACTTGTCCATTCCCATCAAAGAATTGTACAGTCTTGTCGAAGAAACCCGGGAACGATTGAACTCCAAAGGACTGGTAGGTGACGACGACTCGTACCCAGCGATTGCAGTGGTCGGCTACGGGCATATGGGCGACGGAAATCTACATCTCAACGTTCCCGTCAGGAAGTACACCAAAGAGGTCGAAGAAGCAATCGAACCGTGGGTCTATGAGTGGATCCAAAAACGAAGGGGAAGTATCAGTGCCGAACACGGCCTCGGCATTGCGAAGAAGAAATACATTGGATATCAGCGGAGCGACACTATGCTGAAACTCATGAAGCAAATAAAGGACCTTTATGATCCCAACGGGATTATGAACCCGTACAAATATATATAACCGTGGCGTCGTCTCTTGGGCGAGGGGCTGCGGGATATGCCACTACTCTGCCTATCCCGTCCTACAGACTTCTGCATCTGATCTCATCACGCTTGAGCATCCGACATTCGGGGCTAGCAACGCGCACCACCACTGCTGTCCAAGCAGATACTGTATCGAATCCTGTGCGGGGAAATTCAACCGCTTCAGCTGGACTGACCACATACAGTGATTCCCCGAGGCTGTTGTACGGATGTCTCCAATTCGGGTATGAAGAACTCGCGTGAGGAGATCGTACACGCATCGACTACATCGCTAGTATTTGTTGACCCGTTGCCGCTTTGTTTCCTGGGTATGTCTGTTAAGCCTAGGCAAAGCTTCTCGTCAAGAATCTCCTCGCGTCTGTCTCTCGTTGGCTCGCAGGTTTCACCAACCATGGTCTCCGCGGAAAGGCTGAAAGAAATATGCGTCCCGCTCTCGAGTGAACACGCATACAAGAAGCGCAAACTCAGGGTCGCTACAATTGGCGCCGGCTTCTCAGGGTTGATACTAGCCCACAAGATCCAACATGAACAGCCCGAGCTGCAGGAATTCATTGACCATGTCATCTTCGAAGCGAACGACGACGTCGGCGGCACGTGGCGTGTGAATACTTATCCCGGAGTGCAGTGCGATGTGCCCGCGCATATATATGTTAGCATCCCTGCCGCCTCGGGTATCACACAGGATGTGGGGTCATGGACCGACTGACTTGTGTGTTAAGGCATTTCCCTTCGACCCGAATCCGAATTGGTCGAAGTTCTACGCCGATGGTGATGAAATTCTCGCATACGTGGAGAAGGTGGCGACAAAGTGGAATTTGAGACGGGATGTCCAATTCAACACGAGAGTAATTGGCCTCGAGTGGTTAGAGGAGGAAGGGAAATGGAAGATTCGTGTACGAAAAAACGGACAGGAGGAGCGGGACGAATTTGCCGATGTGCTTGTTTCGGCTCAGGGGTTCTTGAGGTGAGTTTGCCTGACGTTGTGAATGGATGCAAGACTCTTGCCGACCAGGCTATTGAGTACCCAAAGCCCTTCATCGTCACTGTAGCTGACCTCTCCCATCTTCCAAGTCAATGGAAATGGCCTGATATCCCTGGTATCCACGACTTCCAAGGTCACAAAGTCCACTCCGCCGCCTGGGACCATTCGTACGATTACTCGCACAAACGCATCGGCATCATCGGCAACGGCTCATCAGCCATCCAGATTCTACCTCAAATGGCCAAACTGCCAGGCACGCAGATCATCAGTTTCCAACGTGAAGCCACTTGGATCACGCAGAGTCTAGGCCAGGCACTCGGCGTAGGTGACCAAGGCGATCCCGAACCTCAGGAAAAGGGAGACCAAGAAATGGTCAATGGCGATGTTGGCGTCGATATGGCGGACGTTGACGCCAGTGACGAAGAAGTAGGCAGTAACTTCAACCCCCGGTATACAAGTCGGGACAAGGCTCGTTTTCGCAACCCAGAGAAGCACAAAGCATACAGAAAGATGCTCCAACACGGTATGAACAAGGGATTCCGCTTGGTATGTGCTTTGCGTGTGGTTCTTTCTCCGTCGGGACATTGACTGACTCGTTGACTTGATGACTCGCTGACTTGCCGATGTTCCAGTTCCGCAAAAACTCCCCCCAAAACACCAAATCTACCGAAGTCACTATTTCCCGCATGCGCGCTGCCCTGAACAATGACCCGTCCCTCTGCGAAAAGCTCATCCCCAACTGGACGCTCGGCTGCCGTCGCCTCACCCCGGGAGAAGGATACCTCGAATCCTTCCTCCTGCCGACCGTCACGCTCGAGAAGTCCCCTATCAAGCGCATCACTGCCACCGGTCTCGAGACCGCACAAGGAACGCATCACGATGTCGATGTGATCGTGTGCGCCACGGGCTTCGACGTCTCCCATATCCCGCATTACCCCGTCACAGGCCGCGGCGGGGTGACCCTCGCGCAGAAGTGGGCCTCGGAGCCGGAATCATATCTCAGCGTCGCGTGTCCAGATATGCCTAACTATTTCATCTTCACGGGGCCGAATGCCACGGTCGGCCACGGCACGCTGTTGACCAGCATGACGTGGACGGCCGAGTATATTTGTCGGTGGCTGCATAAGATTGCCGGGGAGGGGATCAAGAGTGTGGCTCCCACGCAGGACGCGACGGACGAGTTCGTGAGGTATGGGGATGAGATTCATGAGACGTTGACTTGGACTGGTGAGTCCCCACTACGCCTCCTTGACTACTTGACCAGAAATGGAACCTCTCGCACTTGGAGCGCGTCGTTGGAGGCGCATGGCTGCTGTGCTTGCATTTCTTCTCGTCCACCCCCTTGTTCTGTCCGCCTCGTGGTTTTGAGACCTGTTTCCGTGCCTGTTTCTATTTTCTGTATCCTCCCCTTGCTATCTTTTATTTGTAATGGGATGGAACTTTTACTAATGTAAATCACCAGGCGGATGTAAGAGCTGGTACAAGAACCATCGAGTCGACGGACGAGTCACGGCAACGTGGCCAGGCAGTGCGCTGCTTTACCGCGAGGTCATACTCCGGGAGATCAGGGTATGTACACCTCCGGAGGCCATCTGTTGGTTGGGATTTCAAGGCTTTGAGTCTCAGTCACTGGCCTCGACCACCCGGCCTTCGATGGCGGGCTGGATGTTTACATCCTTGTGGCCGAGCCAAGTGCTAACTGATGCGTCCAGGGCGAGGATTTTGACGTCCGATACTGGAGTGGGAATCGCTGGAAGGGGGTCCTGGGCAATGGGTTCACGCAGATTGAAGCGGAGGCAGAGGAGAAGGAGAAGAACGGCGAGACGATCGACCTGGCTTTTTATCTTAATACTTGAGTCGTGGTACCGTGGTCTCAGATCAGGTGCTCCTTCTGACATTATTAGGATTGATTATGTATGTCGGGCGGAAGCAGTGAATTAAACGGAGACCTTTTCTCCGGTAAATCGCCGTCTGGTCTGCTCTTGTCGGCCCTTTTGAAAGGTCGCCCGGTATTTTGTGCAGTTCAAGATCCCTCCTGCGCTCGACAAGGTATCCTCAATTGCCGAAGCTGAGGGCATCGGACAGCTTGTTCCTTTCAGGGAAGCATCGAAGCATCAGCGTCACATCATACGACCAATGCTCGACCGGCTATTGGCATCAGAAACAAGACAAGCATCACGACAGATATAGGACAGGTCGGTGTACCCCGGTGATTGGTGGCACCTTCCCCTAGGGTCTCGTGTTCGAGCCTCATTGACGGGAAAAAAGACCGGGGTTTCGCCAGCTACCCATCTTCATAGGATGCTATCACGGTATATTGGAGGAGACCCCTACTGCACCGGAAGGGGGAGTCTGCCTTGTGCCGCGCCCATAGTAATCGGGCGACAGCTCGCTCGCTATTCATTGGGCTCAGTCCGCATTTCAAGCCCCTGGAAGCATACGGGCAGCACTGTCCCGCTAAGGCGCAGGTGGCAGATTCTCAGCCTGATGTGCCTGGCTCGTTTACACCTTGCCCTTTCAGATCCTCCACGTCCTGCTGCTTGCTGCTTGCTTTGAATGTTCTTCCCCTTGCCGCAGGAACGACTATCTATTAGTGATGTGACGACTGACTGAAAGCCTGCAAAAACAACCCGTGTCATGGCCGAGGCTGCCGCTGTCGCATCCATCGTTGGCATAGCGAGCTTCGGCATTCAGCTAACAAAGACGTTGTATGAGTTTGCCTCCACTGTATCGGGCGCAAGGGACGAGGCCAACTACATCGCTCGTCATGTCGACCTCGACGCCAACGTCTTGGATATCCTGACGGGGCGCTGGCGCAATCATCACCATCCTCCGGTCCACCCGGTCGCAGGCATTGCAGGTGGAGATGCAGTTGAAGTTGTAAGGCACGCTTCTGCACGGTCGCCACTGCAACAATGACTGAATTGTGTGTGCTATGGCGACGCCTGGCCTGATCGCCTCGTTCTAGCACGACATCACGGCACGACCGAATTGCGAAGTCGGTTCGTTACACAGCGTTGTGTCGAGCAAAGCTGGATCATGTATGCGTACGTACAGATCTAAATGCACACACGACGGTAAGTAGGACGATAGAAGGGTGGCAGCGGAGGGAAAAGCGTGGCGAGGACGATGATCAACGACGGATACTGTCCTTTCATCGGCTTTGGTCTCGAGCTCAACCATGCGGAGGAGTCCATAAGTGCAGTCATAGTCATGCCACTGTTACGGTCACACTGTCCTTCCACTGGCTTTGATCTGGGTCTCAGCAACGTGGAAGAAACGACACAGTTCGGGGGGATGATGTAGTGGGTACGCGAGATCCTCATACTGTAGCTTAAAAGCTCGAAGAAATGCAACGCAGCCTGCGGAGTACATCCTGGAGAACAGCCTTGCCGTGCCGTGCTCAAGCAGTGTAATTCTACATGTATCCCATGGTTTTCACACATGCTGTACTATAGATGATTCGACCTGAAGATGGTGGCCGTGCTCAAGCAGCACGATTCTACATGTATCCCAAATTCTCACACATGCTGTGCTATAAATAATTCCACTAGAGTATATGGCTACGCTTCCCTTTCCTAGCTGCCTCTCCTTCTGCCGGACCAAGACTCCAAAACTACAGCATTCACTTCGCGCTCGTCCCCGTCCTCCCCATGGCCAAAGCACAGATGACAGCCGCGCCAACACCGCTCCCATCCTCGGCACTCGTCAACTCGATCCCCTCGCCCTCCCTGCCAAACCCTCCCAACTTCATATCTAGGATCTCGCGCACCGCGCACTCCCACCGCTCCTTGAACCGGGGATGCTTGACAGCCACGCTCCCATCCGCGGCGACGTGGCCCTTCCGCCTGCCAATGCGACGACAGATCGCCGACGCGCCGCACGCGCAGAGCCTCGCGCCCCGAATGGCGATGAGTTTCGCGACGGCCTGGCAAAACCGCAGCTCTGCGTCCGAGGGCGTAAGGCCGGCCAGAACGCGCTGGAAGGCAGATTTCGCCTCGGCGAGAGATGGCGTCGCGTCGTTTTCGACCGTCGAGAGGAATTCCGTGTCGATGGCGTACGGGTTCGAGAGGGCGTCCTTTTGCGCCTGGGTCTGCATGTTTGCGTCCGAGTCTGAGCCCGAGGACCAACCCTGGAAGATGACCCCCTTGGTGAACAGTTCGAGGAGGATCTGTCGGAAGATCTCTCCCAAGTAGAGTCCTGCCGACATTTTTTCGAACGTCTGCTCGCCTGGGCGGGGGCTCTGCTCGTCGATGAGTTCGTCGTAGCGCGTTCTCGGGAGGACGGTGTGCGAGTTGTCAAAGGCGCCGTATTCGCAGTTGATGGCCATTGGGGAGTCTTCTTTTAGGGAACTATCGGGGTCTGTTGTTTGGGACGGCATTTTGGGGATTTGCGACACACGGTCCATGTATGCGGCGTTGCAGCCCGTGCCGAAGATGGCGCCGATGATCGTGTCGGGGTCGTTGTATGCTGAGGCGATGAGCGCGCCTGTCGTGTCGTTGACCAGGGCGATCAGCTTGACCGGGAGGTTCTGTGGGGGAGAAGGATCAGTAATAGTGACGGTTTACGAGAAGAGATCTGATGGCATAGGACAATTACATACTCTTTTCTCCATGGCCTTTCTCAGCATCTCCGCCACGTCGTGTCCCTCGACGTCCTTCACGTCCCAGCCTTTCGTCCACGTCTGGAGGATTCCGTGGTCGATCCTGTCCTGCGTGGCGGGATAGCTGAATGTGAAACCTAGAGGGATCTTTCCCTCGGCGCATGCGGCCTCGTCATCCTTGACGTGCTCTGTCAGGAACTCGCTGAGGTGGTCGGCAATATGTTCAAACAGCTGATCCGCCGTGCCGGTCTTGATGTCCTTGGGTAGCGTATACTTCTCCTGTTTCGTGTGGTGTCCGCCCATCTCATCGGTAAGAGTAATCAGGCAGACTCGCAGATTCGTCCCGCCTAGGTCGATGGTAAGGTACGTGCCTGTCTCACGCCCCGTCGGAGAGGAAGTCACCCAGGTGATGTTCATAGGCTAGGTGCATAGAGGTGGATGGTTAGTTTCACATTGTCATTCTGGGAACTCGTCGGCTGCTTGCAATGGGATGGAAGACGGACAATATCACCTTTGCGCTCCAGACCTGGGAAGTTGGGCGTTAGATAAGCGAAGAGTAAAGACACCTCTATATGCAAGTGTAGAAAGTGAGCACCAACCTGCCTGAAGTTCTTCGCCGAATCGGTCGGTAATCGTCTTCAGCAATGCAGTATCGACTGTGAACAACTGCTCGAGTCGACGGAGTTCCTCCCCCAGCTTCTCGGGAAGATCATCTGGGAATTCTACCATCGACGTTAAAAGCTGCGGTTCAAGCAGCAAACAGACCGACCTACCGAAATCGATATCCTCCCTGCTGAATTGCAGGTTCTCCGTATGAGCGGACATGGTGAGCGTCGTGATCTAGCTTTGAAAGAGTATCTGCACCTCAGACTGCTTTACCTGAGCGACGAAAGCTACCTGCTGGCCTATGTGCTAAATATTGAAAAGAGTTTCGCGTTTTAACAAGCAGGAAGAAAGATCGGGCCCGGATCTTGAATCCGACTGGGGAAGGACGTGAACTGCCCATGTCACCCTACTTGGTGTACTTAACTCGTATGTAGCATTCCGCCGAGACAGGCCCTCGAATCATTGAATCTGCCGGCATCCGTCGTCGTCTCCTCATGGCGAGGAAAGTTCGGCAATGTTGGGCGTGGTGGATCGAGGATCTCCAGCATAATGAAGATCCATGGGTGACGTCAATTGTTGTGTCCGCCGATTGGTGGGTGATTGGTGCATCCTGGGGAAAAACATGTCATACGAGGACTCGTAGTTGCAGCTCAGTACAGCTCTTGGGTTTCTAAGCCGATAATAATGTCGCGGATATTCTATCTCATCTCTGTCCAGCAATGAAACCGATGCATGTCAGGCGTGTTGGAAACGCGCTGGACGCGTCGGGACAAGTCTTGGCGCAGTCACGTGCCATGTATGTATACGGAGAACGTAGTGGTGGGGGCAACTTTCACTTTGCCTTCACCCAGGTTTCACCCTCTCCTCTCGCAATTCCCGATTCATTTATTATGGTTCGTCCACACTGGGACTCCGGAGGAAACGCTTCACGAAATCAATTCGTAACGGGTGATCCTCGTGACATTGGGCACTTCGTTGTTCAGCCTTTCAGTCTCGATGGCCGCAGACACATCCACGTGTGCAGTCTGTGCCCGCTCTTTTCAAGCCGGTAGGTGAGCTGCCATCGCGTTTCGAGATTCGCCGCCAATTTCTTTACTCACTGGCACTGGGGGCAGCTTCCCTCAAGAGGCATGAACGGTACTGTCGCAGCAAGCTCACTCAGCCGCTGCCGCCGCGTCGAAAGTCCTGCCTCGCATGCATTCAAGCGAAGTCGCGATGTGATTCACGCAGACCCGAATGCGAACCCTGTCAACGCAAACACAGAATCTGCGTATACTCGGTAGGGCATTCGTCACGCAGACAAAGCCAATCTGATGCATCACCACTTGCTGTAAGCACAGAATATCCACTGCCAGTAAATAGAACGGTGGCGGAAACCTCTTCGTCCTCCTCAAGGCCATTGCGACCAAGGAAAGCACCATCGACACCTAGCGTGGTAATTTTCCAGACGGCGTCGCGAATCGTCTGCTCGTTCCCGCAAAGAATGAAGAGACAAGCGACTTGGCCCCCTTTCATCCATCGCTCGAGGCATTTGCAGCCGGCAGTCGCTTTGCGCTTCGACGATCCGGTCCTCGTCTGCCAAAGAATATGTGACCAACAGGCGGTACACGGGGACACCAAAGATCCTACCGTCCTTGGTGCTATCGCCTTGGAGCAAGAAAGGCTGTATGCCCTTCGTACCTCTCCTGATAGATGGCTCCACCTCTCGTCGGCGCAAGCTGTCATGATCTATCTTCTCATGCTTGCAGGAGGAGGCGACACGACGCTGACACACAACATCAATCTCCCAACGACCCTGCTGTTCACCTTGCGGGCGCATTACGATTGGATGAATCAGAATTATCCGGCTTCACGCACTGCCGTAGACAAGACGGTTATCGACGCAGTGGCATGGGACGACTGGGTCTTCAATGAATCAAAATGTCGAACGGCGATGCTGTATTTCATGTTTGGGCTCTTCTTCGACATTGAGTTTGGCCTGCCGTGCGACCGTGAGCTTGACTATCATCCTGTAGATGTCAACCTTCCAGCGCCGAAGCCCCTATGGGAAGCAAGAGACGATCTGTCGTGGCGTGCAGAATATGATATTGCTTGCCACCCGAGGGACCCAGATTTGAAATATGGGGACTTGTTGCAGCTCAACCAGCAAGATGTTGGCGCTGAGGATGAAAACGCGGAGGAGATACAGCGACTCGTAAGAAGGGTAGAGAAGTGGCACGAGGAGATGGATGACTTCGGCATGCTCGTCACATTCTGCAGCACCATCATAGGGCAATGAACAACCCCGAGGACAGCAATATATTCGCCAACGCGGACGATATCCAAAAGCTAATGCGCTTTCTGGCGTGCTATACATACGTTCGAGTCCGACGCTCCAAAGACCCGTCAACACCCAAGCATTCCTCCCAGATATCGTTCCATAGCTTCTCGCGGACTTCCGTCCCTGCTGCGGTCTGAGTGAAGGAAGCACGTCGGCGGAAAAGGTCAGCATCTTGCTTTTCACACTGGCCGAGAACTTACCGAGCAACCGTGTTGTCACTCAAATACAAGCCATGCGACTCCTTCCCAGCAACTCCCAAAGCATAAAGGTACGTCTTGACCCCTTCATCGACGTCCCGGCCCTTGAATGCAAATATCCCGGCGAACACAACTCTCAACCAAACAGGATAATCGCCAAACCCAGTCTTGACCATTCCAGGCGACACGTCGTTGACAATGACCTTCTCCGGATCCACATACTTTGCCAGTGCCTCCACAATCAGAGTCCCCAACAGTTTCGAGTCAGGATAGCGCGCCATAGCGACGAACTGGCTCTTATCGTCGAAATGCGCAACAACCCCCTCGCCTGCCCTGACAGGTTTCTTCTCGAGACTATGGTCGTACTGCACGAAACTTCCCACCCAGGTCAACCGCGAGGGTACACCCGTGCGTGACGCCGTCTTCTCCAGCACGGGGAGCAGCTCCAGGGCCAACAATGCAGGAGAGAGCACGTTGACTTGGATGGTCTTTTCGTGGCCCGTCTTCTCTGCGACCTCCCACTTCAGACTCCCCGTACCTGCGTTCAACAAGACCATGTCCAAATTGCCGTCCCATCGCGTCTTCACCTCTCTCACGAAATGGAGCACGCTCGAGTAGTCCTCAGCGTCTAGACGCAAGACTGTGATCTTTCCATTTGGGTTGACTCTTTTGAGCTCGCGGTCGGAGAGGATGTCAGCATTGACAGCATTCGCTTTCGCAACGGAACGGACGCCAGCGATGATCTCCTTGGCGCCATGTAGAAGGAGGTGCTTTGTCGCGGCAAGACCGAGCCCAGCGGACGTGCCGGTGATGAGGACAGTCTTGTCGCGGAAGGGGAGCGAAGAAGGGAGAGTCAGTTTAGGTTGAAAGTAAGGCATAATCAATGCAGTATTGCGGTTGTTCAATCGCGAGGCTTGAGGAGGTGTTTTCGTGTGTGGCGACGTCCAGGCAAAGTATCAAGCAAGTATCAAGAAAGGAGTCGAGGATCAGATCCAATATATTAGACCAATAGCAGATCACGTCTCAAGTACGAAATCGAGTATTGGATCGGGTATCAGATCAAGCAAGAAATCATGTAAAATGTCTCTCCCATGCCAGCAAGACACGAGGTGTGAAGGACTGAGTATTCGGTGGGAGTACTCGCCTGCGCACTCTCAATATATACCTGCGTTTCCAGGCGGACTCAATATCATTTTACATACGAACTAATCTGCTAGTACTACCTAGTCACTCGTTAGTTGTCCCACCTGCATTAGAACAAGACACTCAGTCGCTGTACAGACATCCACGCTACCTCGACGCGCCACTTCCAGCACAGACATTACGGGCGGTCGTCAACCGCTCCTGTATTGGCTGCCTGTACGCTTTCTTTCCTCCCTTCCCTTTACTGTGCAGCCTTGTTTCGTCCGGACCAGGGTGTCAAGTGGAGAGAGGAGCGCGAGAATACATACTCCACAGGGACCCCGTAAAGTAGGTAGGAAACGACACGGAATTCCGTGACCGATCCACAATGGCAATCAGACATCCATGGTCGGTCACTTACCTACAAAGCTGGTCTCTTGCTTACTTGCTTACTTCTGGTGGCTTACTCACAGTACTCCTTTGGACTTATTGACTCCCTCGCACTCACATTGATGTACAGTACTGTACATGAGAGTCCCGAGGTTCCGTCAACCCGCACGCGCATACATGCATGCATGGCGTCGATCTATGCCGTCTGATGCTGTAGCTCCTCAGAGGGCTCGTCGGTTCAGGAGGTGATCTCCCTTGCCACTCATTGATGTAATGCGGTTGGCATGGCATGCGCTGCGGTTTTTATTCCTGACGATTGTGTAGACCGTGCTCTCATGCCCCAACGGTTAAGTCGCCTCACGAGGCGGTAGCCCTTTTGTCGCGCAGTAAGGAGAGCACTCAGTATTCTCCTATCTACCTACTTGTAACTACTCCCCTTCCCTTCCCTTCCCTCCGTACCGCCTACTTTCTGGGCGCTAGAGAACTCACTTCGCTGTAACCCGTGCTCACCTCATCCTTTTGCCGCTCAAGAAGAGATAATCCGCCATAGCGGCTTGAACCCACCTCTCCAATTTCCGTGCCTTGCTCTCTCCCCATTCGGTCTCCCACTTCTTCTTTTCGACCTCAACATCGACAACCTGCCCTGCCGCTTTGGCGACTTGGACTCCATCCGACGCAAGGAGCGTGGATAACATGGTCTGCATGAGAGCGGACATGGTCTTTCGCTCTTCCACGGACGTGGCATCCCACTTGAACTTCAGGTTCGAGACGTCCATGCCAATCTGCCTGGCGAGACGCTCTACAATCACCGGCGCGGTGATGATATCGTCGGCGTCCAGCACGATAGGCCACTCAAGGAGATGCTGCTGAGATCGTGGACCATCGTGAGCCCCATCCTCACCCTCACCCTCATCTGCTGTCTTTGTTGGGGAACGCTCTTTATTCCCAACAGCACCATCTTTTGCGCAATAAAGCTCGTATAATCGCCGAGTAAAATGCAGCGTGAGGTACAAGTCCAACCACCTTTCTCTACCACCAGAGGGGTCGTCATCCTCATCCCCTTCCAGCACTCGGAAGATCCTGTAGAACGACGGGAACGAGAGGGCCGGATGACGAATGAGAAAGATCGGCTTCCATGATTCGAGGGTCTCGTCCGGGAGGACCGTGTCGTTGAGGGCAGAATAGTTGCCAACTTCTCCGACGGTGGTGGAGAAATCCCACTGTTCCAGGTCTTCCGACTTGATGGGTACTTTGCCGTTGGCGTTACCAAAGACGAATCTCTGTTGCGCCAGCGGGTGGAGTAAGCCTTGGATATGTTCCTTGACGAAGACGGTCCTTCCCAAATCCGCGCCTTTGGAAGCGGTCTTTTCTAGCTCGACGAACCCATCGCGATAAATTTGCTTCAGGCGGTCGGCCAGTCCGTCCGGCCAGCTGTCGAGGGGCGCGGCCCAAGCGTTGGAATCTCTGATCACTTGGGCTGCGGGCGTGAAGAGGTATCCTGCCAGGGCGTTTGGGGTGTAGATTTTGAGTTGGTTGGGGAGGTTGAGTATGCGGATGAGCAGGTTTGATGCTGTGCGCGGGTAGGTCACCAAGAAGACGCGATGACAGTTCGCATCGGACATCTTAATAAAGCTTATGGTTCATCTAGATGGCGGTGTTGTAGCCTATTCGAACAGATTGGCGTACTCCCCTTCTTTTTGGGGGAGAATAAAGCTCGTGGCAGCGAGCCGGAGTTGATGAGGGCGGGAGCAGAGTATAGATAGATGCCTTCCATCTCTACGCGCAGTACGGTGATTAGTGAATAGCAACGCTCTCAGGGGAAGCATCTAGGTGGAAAGGCCACCCACAAGCATCCAAAAGCAGATCTTATGTCAGCAGGAAACCGTCCGAAACCAGATCATTAGCGGGGAGTGCACGACATTGCTCGTCCAGGAAATCAAGACTCTGTTGTCAAAGGCCGTATTACTGCCCTCGCTTGGGCGTGCTGTAGGTTGAAGTCGATTATCTCCAGGCCCTTGCTCGGATTGGCGGACTGAGGCCGGATGCGTTGTGACCATCATTGGAGCAATATTCAGTATAGCCGTGCAGCGAACCAGGCTGGCTATCCAGACTTCCAAGTTTGTCATTTCCTCTCCTGTCGTTCTCGATCCCGTCCAGAGAAGATCGACCTGAACCGTTCCCTCGTCCTGTCCAGGAGCAATATAGTCGGTACATTCCAGGCTTTTCGGAGTTGGGGTCCATTTTCCGTACTGTTCAGGCGCCAATTGCTCGATTTCGGCTTGATCCCGTGCAGATTTGATCTTCGCCACGATAGGAGTAGTGTATATGTTGAAGGCGATAGTCAGGCTCCACGAGACGGTAGCGAGTGCGTATAGCCACTCTGCCGGTGCCGCGAGCGCCATGATGCGGTAGCATTTCGTGCCCAGCGTCTAGATCTCGTTCAGTTCAGCGAGTATGTAACCGAAGATGGCAATGTTTGTCATCACTGCCAAAGCTCTCGTTTATTGTCAGAAGAGCTCTAACCACCCTCAAATCAGGCGTCCGGAAGCCGACAAAAACTTACGGAGAGCAAAGATTAGTGTGATGATTCTCCAACCCCTCAACACCCTGATCACATCAGTCTGCCGAACTGCAGGGGTATTTCGAGCGATCATAGTGATCAATGAGCATAGCGGTCGTCTTGACGCAGAATACCGTGATCGCTTTGATTGCGTTTACTGTCAGATGGAGGTGCTTGTCAGGAGTTGATGCTGCGAAGACCGCGCGAATGTTCTGTCCGGCTCCGCTGACCCTGATGAGCAGTCCCGGTCTCCGCGTCTGCCAGCCAAGCGGTTCATCTTGACAGAAATGAAAGGTGATCGCAGTTGATATGATGCCAAGGATGACGATACAAAAAGTCATGGTCTGTTAAAGTGCTAGCTTTGGAGACTCGACACAGCTGATGAATGGGAAAGCGGCGTAGATATCAGCGACTCGAGGCAGTGTTGCACTGGTGATAGGATCGGCTGGGAGTGTATAATAGGCGCAAAACAGAAATCACAGAAGGAAGACTTCCAGAAATGCGGCAGTAATAGGCAACACCGCACGGAGAGTATCCCTGTGATCTCAGAGGTAGTCAAGTATTGGCGTCCACGGCCGCACGTTTCTCATTGACTTTCGCTGAACGTGTGCCCAGTTTCTCTTTCATCGCTTAACGAAGCCATCGACTTTCTGCCCCAAGGTGTCCGCTTGGACAATTTCAGGAGTATAGTCATCGAGAAAGGCAGAACCTTCGATCGCGTAGTAACTGTTGCGCTGTGCTGTCGAATGTCATCGCAGTGAAGACGTCTGCCATGGTAAGCTCTTGTGGGAGGCATTATTGGATCAGCAATGAGAACGATTAAGAAAGCAGAACGCTGTTAGACACAAAGTCGGTAATGATGCAGCAAGACAGTAGTCTCACTTTGAAGTTGATGCGACTGTGGTCCATTGGGAAGCCCGTCATGGGAAACTGATCACATACCAGCCAGTGCAGGGCGTTCACAGCGTCCCTTAGTCCATGATCAGCTCCAAAGATGGCGGTTACCTTTTGAGCCCAAAGATGACGAGCCACTGCTAAATTTCCAAGCTTCTGTACCTAAGCTGGGGAACGGCCGCTTTTTCACAAGACGTGGTTGGACCTGGGTACGACAGAGCGAGAGTAGCTTCAGCCCGATCCGTAATCTAGAGCCGAAGTCGAAACTCAGCCCAATGGACATAGACTCGGATGGGCTACAGCGGGAGGTTGGAAGCCCAAAGCCAAGCATTGTTGTCGACTGGCCGGCCTGGTTGATCAGTGCACCCACAGAATGCATGCCACCTTAGCACTTGTTGCTCAACAAGTTCTGTCCCTGTCCGATTAAGCAGTATTTATCCACAGCCACTGCGGTCGGCACAGTAGACACAGTGTCGCAGAGATGCCCATTCTGTTCATCTGAACAGTCGCCTCCCAGAAGCACCGTCCCCGACTCTCCAAGCAGCAGGCCCGGTTACCCCCAATAAGCCATGGCTAAGGCCTTGAAACCCTACACCGCCGCCTTCGCCGTCATTCTTGTACCTGCGTAAAGCTTCTCGGAGGTGATCCGGTAATAGACCTCCCTTGTGGGGATTAGGAATGTATTCCTTGACTTCCCGTTTCAATCGCTCGATGTCCCTGGCGATCGATCGGGACTGCGGGTCGGCGTCGTTGGCTTCCCTACGCTTCTCCTCCAAGACCTGCAATTCCTTTTCTCGTCGTTCTCGCTCCTCCGTTCTCGTATCCTCGTATGCCCTCGCCCACTCAATCTGTACCTCACGTGCTCTCTCTACAATCTCGCCGACGAACCACTTCCCGTAGATCCTGATCGCTTGGAGAGGGGCCGTCGTCACCGACTGGGACACGATGGAGTTGACAAGTCGTTTTACAGTCGAGTTGTTAAGCGAGAGCGCCCGCCACTGGTTGTACCTTGCATATTGATCCGGGTCAAGAGTGTCGGCGAGCCGTTCCCGACGCTGCTCCTGACGAATTTCTTCTTCTTCGGCTTGCCGCCTTTCCTGTTCGTCCATGTTCTCAACCAATTCATCAATGTCACCATCGTCATCCTCTTCCTGTTCAGCTGCGCCTGACCTTGCACTGACCACTGATTTCGTCCCGCGATGTGCTGCCCTTTCACTGCCATCGACCTGGCTTGTCGTATCGCCAGGAATCTGGTGGGTAGAGCGTACTTCGTCCAGATCAAGTTGAGCCGACTTCCGTGGCCTTCCCCTTCCACGACCTTTCACTTTGCCGCTCAGTCCGGAAAGCAGACTGTTGGCGACACTGCCGGTCTCAGACCGGGCGCTTGTGACTGCGGACCCATAGCGTCCGCTCGCATCTTGGGCGGGAAATGAGGTTTGCCGGAGAGGATGCAACTTGGGTCTCTTTGATGTGCCTTGCGCGGAAGTCTGAGAGCTCATCGAGGCGCGCTTCTTGGGGTTTGGGAGGCTTGCAGGAAACGAAGCTGGAGGGGAGCTCGCCATGGTCGCGAGGGTTTCTGCGAAGTTGGGGTGGTAGACGTCGTCGGTAGACTTATGGAATTGAAGAGCAACTAGGTGCAAATCTATCGTCTAGGCGGGCCTGGTAGATGCGAAGAAGGTGATGACGCCGTGACTTATACCTGTACCATTTCTGACGGTGTTAATTAGATGAAGGTGCGAAAGGCGAAGTCGACAGTGGCGCCGATTTTGGCAAGTTGGACCGAACTTCAGCCTCGCCCATTTCCGCAAGGCTGTGGGACACAATTGTCCCTCTCGGAACCTCGGACTCACCCTCCCTCAATTAGCTGGAGTACGAGTAGTATTCATGTCTCATTATCAGATGAGTGACCCAATATTATCGGATAGGGCGGGAAAGGTGTAAAATTCTACAGATTATTGTGCCCCTACATCAATGTTTGGAAACTGCGGATTGTCAATCGAGAACTAACAATAGTGGCAAGCTTTCTCTCAAAATCCAACGATCGACTACTGATACTCTTGAAAGAGTGGAACAGGCCACAAGGCCAGCAAGACGGACAACTTATTGTGGTCCAATGGAAACGGCGCAGACCGTCACGACCTCTCTCACTTCTCGAGCTCCTCCACCGATTACATTCGCCTCCCCTGCCATCACGCCGTCCTCACATGCCATTTTCACCAATGCGTGGCGCACCGCCTTTCCAGTCATGGCGCTCGTAGTATCGGAACACCAAGTCATAGCCATCCAAATCGTGAACTATCCTATCGACGCGACGGTACCCTTTGATAGCATCCATTTTTGTGTTGCGACGAGCGGCTTGTCGCTCCAAGATTCTGATTTGTGCGAGCTCATCATGATCAGCACAAAGCTTCTCCTCGTAGCTTGACGTGGCCTCGAACAAAGTGACGGAGAAGCGGCCTGGCTTAAAGATGTCCACCACATGCTGGATGATATCGGTGGTCTCACGCCCCTTCTGGCCACAGGGAACATTCGTCTCGAAGGAAGCATAAGAGCATATTGGTTCCGGCGTGACATGGACAGTGAAGTAGTGTGTCCCTCTTCCGCCATCGGCTGCTGGGATGACGCCGTTGGCTGAGAACCCGCACGGAGTGAAGAGATAGGCATCGACCCTTGCGTCAGGATATTTGTCCACTGGGTAGACGTTGGAAAGACCGCATGAGTCAGACACAACAGTGCCGAGAGCATGGCCTTCGGTGGTGAGTTCGGACGGATAAGCCTCCTCCTTGACGGAAATATCGGTGTCGTCATCAGAAGCGTTGCTGAATACATCGACATGATCATCTCTTCCTCTCTGCGATCCTCTCCACTGATCTTCTGCGACCGCACTCGCATGGTCGAGGTAGAATTGCCTGGCATTCTCCTCGTCCAAATCAGTCATGAGAATCTCCAGAGTTTCGTCTTCACCTTGGCAAACCTTCGAGCCACGGTCGACCACAAAAGATGTTGGTAGATCCAGAACTTTTGTCTCTGTGCCAGGGCTATCCATGCTTCTTGGGCTCGCAGGCGGTGTTAACATCGTGTATGGTTCGGTCAAATAGAGGTACCAATGCTCGCCGTTCATCTTGCCGATCATGTAAGCACTTCCTCCTACGAAGAGTTTGTCCAGAGTCTGCACTTCATTGCGCCAGCTGCGGTGTGGCCCATGTTGGCGATCAGGGAACAAGTAGTTCTTCCGGCTGTAGAAAACGCGGTACGGTGCAGCTGCAACACTAATGCCGTTGGAAGGAGGTGCAGTGGCCTGAGCAAATCCTCCGAAGAGCACCGCGATCTCGAGGATGCGTGGAAGACCACATAGCAAAGTGGTTGTGCCGCATGTCTTCAAGATGAGCTTGTGAGGGAAGACGAACATGCTCGACTCGGAGAGGAGATAAGCATCGACATCTTCGGACTCAATGATGGACAAGACTTTGCAATTGACCAGATCAAGCATTGTCTTCCACACTTCGGCGGGGACAGCCTTGAGTCCCGTCGACTTCGAGCAGCCCTGGAGGGCTTCGGGCGATGGACTGAACCATACTTCTAAAAGTTTCTCGGGGCCTACATAGCGTCAGACACAAGCTACCTGTACGAATGCAAGGACTCCTTACCTTCGAATGCATTGCTAGAATCAAGATCTAGTGCAACTTCATGATTGATAGTCAACGATGGCGTGTGACTAAAACTCGATGGCGAAGTTGTATAATTCTTGGGAATCCCAATGTTTACCATATCCTTGTCGAAAACGTGGACGAAGTCCCTTGTCTGGAGAGAGTTGAAGTGGTTTGGCAAGAAGGCGAAGAACCACTGATCTGATGAGTCAGTGAAGCACTATCTGCCACCCAGACGAACAATGCGGTGTCCGCCTGAGAAGAGAAGGCCCACTATGCGGTGGGAGGATGGGAGGCTGGCTTTTGCCAGCAGCAGTGTCTGAGTGATATGGAAATCCCTTCTGAAGGGTCGTTATGGAGGCCTGGTAGAGGAGAGGAGGAAGAAGATTTCCTGCACGAACGGAATCGTGGGCAATATTTTAAACCTCTTCCGGTCGAAGGTCGATACCTGTCAGGATATCGATTGGGATATTGTGCTTTTTCAAGATGCCCTCCCTGGAAGACAGTCTGATGTGAGGTCGATCTGTTTTGGTTCTCGCAAGTAGCTGGTGTTATCGGGGCCTGGGTTGGGGTCAGCGGCGACGTTGTCTGTCTGGGAGGGAAACATACTTTGCTGGCTTTGACAGGAATCGTAGTAGATCTTTGCGGCTCATAGAGATGCTACTAGAATTCACTGGAGATAAGAGCGGCTGCCACAGCCTTCAACGAGGTCGAATCGCGGACGTGTGAATTTCGCCAGAACTGCGATTGATGTGGGTGGTGAAGTTCGTGGGTTGGCTGAAAAAATGCCTCAGCGAATTTCGTTTCCCAAGGCTGCTCGATCGCGAGTAAGTGAACAGGCTGGAGTGGACGTCAATCTAGACGGGTAGACGAGAGCAGCGATGAATAATAATGTGTGCACTTGGACGAGCTCGAACCTGAAAATGCGCGGTCGGGGTGTCGAGAGAGGCAAATTTGTGTGGCTTCACTGTTGATGTTGCACCGGAAAGAGCAGCTGTCTTTTTGTGTGACGCCGTTGGGAAGTGGGCACTGAAAACACCGCCTGTTCGAAATTTTGGGCGCGGGAATGAAAGAAGCACCCAGTCAGATGCCTGCAAACACCGCCGACTCGCGCCGATGACATGCATCCCGACGAAGAGAAAGCCTCGACTAGCGCCGACTGGGCATGGCTGCGTCATCCTTCAATTGATTCCGGAAGGACCGAAGTGATTTCTACACGAGAAGACAGTCAATATCGACATGGCGATATGATGAGTGAAAGGTCAACAGCATCGCTTGCCTAGTCCCATCGGCCGACTGTCTGTCTGTGTACACTGCCGGGCAAACTACAGATACCATTACCTGAAACGTCTTGCTACGAGAAGCACGTGCTCCATCTTTCCTCGATGTCTTAATGGCACATGCTCGAGAGGAACTCCTCCACGCACAATAGGCCAAACGGTGGTCTCGAACAGAACAGAACCATCAGGCTCCTCGAAGCCAACATCGCCGACCCCATATCAGTGATGCAGCACGAAGCCGTCTGACCTTAATCTAGTCTTGTAAACCACGCACGGAAGGAACTTAGGGGGCAGATAGCATAGCATTATTGACCCGTCTCAAGCAACGCTCAAGCCCGCCAATGCCCTTTTTTTCGGTGCCTGGATGTTCTGCGCCACACCCCGCATCTCGATCTGACAGAGCCGAGGGGAGCCCAAGAGGAAGGTCTGCGAGGCTGAGCCACACATTAGAGGGCGGCCAATCGCACCTTTCGAGGCTGAGCTGCGAATTGGCCGCCACCCGTGGATGACGCCAAAGCCGCCGATCTCCACCTGCTTAACAATTCTTTTGTCGGCGCGGGCTGTTAGAAACGTCCTTGTCTGCGGTATAGCCCATCCACCTCAATTTGCTCGCACAGCTCCGTATATAGTGTGCCTGGAAATCACAGCTACTTCACTATGGGCCTTGAGAACATCAAGCACGTCATCCTCGTGCTATCCGGCAAGGGCGGCGTGGGCAAATCGAGTGTCACACTTCAACTCGCCCTCTCACTTTCTCAGCAGGGTCACAATGTCGGCATCCTGGATATCGACCTTACGGGCCCAAGCATACCTCGTCTCCTGAATCTGGAAGACAAGAAAGTCACTCAAGCTCCTGGCGGCTGGCTACCTGTGAAGGTGCATGATGCGAGAGATCCAAGTGACGATAACACAGCCAGACGGGGCTCCCTGCACGCCTTATCACTAGCATTCCTTCTACCGTCTCGTTCCGCGGCTGTTATATGGCGTGGGCCGAAGAAGACTGCAATGATTAGGCAATTTGTCTCGGACGTTATGTGGCCGCCGAATACAGACTATCTCCTCATTGACACTCCTCCTGGTACAAGTGACGAACATATTGCCATTGTGGAAGAATTACACAAGCTAGCGGCAGAAGTCCAACCTGCGGCGGTGGAAAATGGTATTGGCCTTCACCTCGAGATCGACCATAGACCAAAGTTGTCAGGTGCGGTGGTCGTCACTACTCCGCAGGCCATCGCAACCGCCGATGTGCGCAAAGAGCTGAATTTCTGCGTCAAGACACAAGTTCCTGTGTTAGGAGTGATCGAGAACATGGCCGGGTACATGTGTCCGTGTTGCGGAGAAATCAGCAATGTCTTCAGCAAAGGGGGTGGCCAGATTATGGCTAATGAGGCCAATATTCCTTTCCTAGGCTCCGTTCCTATTGATACTGGATTCGGCGCCTTGGTCGAGGGCGTTCAAGACGGTTCGAGCGTCGCAAGTACAAATACGCCAACAAATGGAGTTAACTCATCGGGTCATCAGACTGAGCTTGTTGAGCGATACAAATCTTGCGGCCTGTTTCCTATATTCTCGGGATTCGGTTCCAGCATACACCGGAAGATACAAGAAGTTTCAGGCTCCTAACCCCAACCTTGCCGTACCTTTCGTCGGAGATGAATGCCTCATCCGAGTCGACACCGAGCGGCCTTGGCGCCTTTGTATTTGTGCGGCCCCATTCTGCCGTCGTCCGCTTCTCAAACACATCGGCCTCAGAAGTTCTGCGCTTCGACCTCTGGGCCAAAATGCCGGGAGAAATGCAAAAAGCCTTGTGCCGATCAATCCTTCTGGCAATTTCATGTTCGAAATTTCGTTGCTGTCAGTGAGTCACAAATCTACGCAAGACACAATTCCTATGACCTTGTCCTCGATGTTCAGCCTTCTCCAATGCCTTTCGGCGTCTTTCCGGAAATGGGTCCAAGTCAGGCCGCGATCTACTATCCGGTTACTGGATGAGACTAACCAATACTTCGAAGCGTGCTTTTGCAGGTTGATGTGGGTCTTGTCCTGGGAATCGAAATCCGTGGATTTCACGTGCGGTTACACACTTAACGTGCCGTCTCTTCCACCTACCCCGATTCGGCCCCGGATTAGGAGATGACTATATGGGGTCCCCATAAAGGTGTGAAATGCCAAAACAGCAAGATCTGGTGCGTGAGGACGAACTCGCCTCTTTCTATTGTACTCGTCGCAAGCCGACTGCACCGCCATCACACCATGTTCCAAGATCTACGTGGATCGGCCTTGGTTTGGGCCATCACTCTCTCTTCAGGATCCTGCTATGTCCTCTTCGGCTATGATCAGGGGGTCTTGGGAGGGCTTGTCGCCCAGCCTTCTTTCCTCGATGCCATCGGCAACCCTAGCGCCAGTTATCTTGGGACGATTGTGAGCACCCGTGCATTTCAGTGACCCGCCGTCTTTGACCTCGTCATTCTCGCTCTGCTCATGGACGATCATTCTGACGGAGGCTCTCAGGTTGCGTTGTACAACATCGGCTGCCTCGCGGGCTGTATGGCTGCTGCGGTGTGGGGAAATGTGTTCGGGAGACGGAAAACAGTTCTCATTGGATGTTCCATCATGGTAGTCGGTGCCATTATACAAACGGCTACCTATGGCGCTGGTCAGCTCATTGCCGGAAGACTTATCTCCGGCCTGGGAAACGGATTGAATACGTCCACAATCCCCGTCTACGTCTCCGAGACAGCCCGGAGTCACCGACGAGGGCAAATGGTCGCCGTGCAGCTTTCGATCGTCATTGCTGGCATTGTGCTCGCTTATTGGATAGGTGAGTCCATTCGCTGAAGGATTGCCGCGTTTTTCAGGGACTTGTGGTCGACTCTCCGTCAGCAAGGGTAGATGCTAACCGATGTCTGCAGACTACGCGACAGTCCATACACTCACAGGAGAGGTCGTGTGGCGCTTTCCCATTGCATTCCAGAATGTCTTTGCTTTGATCACCATGGCGACCATGCCGTTCCTCCCTGAAACTCCCCGATGGTTGTACTCTCATGGTCGCAAACCAGAGGCGGTTACAGTTCTGGCGAGGCTCATGGATACTACCGAGGATGATGAGCAGGTTCAGTTTATCAAGAACGAAATGGAAGAGGCTCTTGAGCTTGAGAAACAACAACCGAGCTTCAGTTTGAAGCAACTCGGCGAGAAGAGTGATCTCAAGCCCCTGCGGCGGTTGGTCCTGTGCTTTATGGTGCAGTTCTTTCAACAGTTCACGGGCATCAATGTCATCGTCTTCTACGTCACAATTGTCCTGGAGCAAAACATGGGGCTATCCAGCAACACCAGCAGCCTCGTCGCTGGTTTCATCCAGATTGCCTTCTGGGTTGGCACTCTACCTCCGATTTATTACCTGGACAAGTATGGTCGCCGGCCCACCCTCCTGATTGGTTCCGTCGTCCTGCTGATCTCACTTGTACTCTTCACGGCCGGCATCGCTGTCAATACCGACTCCTCCAACAATTTGGCGTTAGCGATGCTCATCCTCTTCCAGATCACCTTTGGCATGTCGTGGAATGCTACGCCCTGGATCTATGCGCCTGAAATCACCCCACTCCAGCTCCGCCACGTCGGTTCAGCTGTAGGACCGTTTTCTGAGTGGCTTTGCACATTCGTAAGTTCTCTCCACGCGCGCTCACAATTGTCATGCTGACGGGCCACAAGGTCATTGTGCAAATGACACCTACAGCTGTCGAGCATACCGGCTGGAAGATATACCTTCTGTTTGTGATCATGACGGCTTTAAGCATTCCATATGTCTACTTCTTTCTGCCAGAGGTAGGGAACCTTCGCCAATCTTGTCGCTTAATGAGACTCCTGCTGACTCCCACCAGACCACCAAGATGACGCTGGAAGAGATTGACTATATTTTTGTCAAGGGCGAAGCTCGAGAACGCCTTCATGACAGAGTTCAGGAGACGGGAAGAAGAAACTCACTTGCTGGGAAGTCGGAGAAGAATGCAGAGGTCACAGAACAGAAGACTGAGTATGTAGATCCAGGGCGGGCGTGTTGAGGGTCCGTTTGGCGTGAAAGTCGCTTCTGCAGTTGATGCATCGTCCACTTGGACACCAATGGCTTCCTCTTACGGCCATTGACGAGGGACATGGCCAAACTGTGCTACCGAGAACCTTCCCTCGGTTTTACTCTTTCGGAGGAGCCGCTCGGGCGCAGAATTCTGTGTCACTGTGAAGCCGAAGCAAGCCATACTCTGTTGGCTTCTGCTCACACTGGCCCAGAATGATACTCGAATTGAAGCGCCGTGCGCTAAAAGGTTGGCCCCGCATATTCAACGGTGGCCGATGATGCATCCTGTGAACGGAGCATCCAGCATACATGGCTGAGACATGGATAATTACCAATGCTAGAATTATAATCTGCAGGAAACGCGTCCCGTCAGCTCTGCAGCCTCGGATGTAATCCGACTGGGTAGTTCGCCTGTACGAGGTAGACGTGCGACAGGTATATATGAGGGCGTACATCTCCCTTGCTTGCCAGTTCTTTTCGCCAAAGTCATTGACCAAAGGTCCCATATGACCAGGTCCCGAATCGGTGATGGAGTCGAGCCGGCACCTGCAAGGTTTCAGGATGACTGGTTCGAGAATCAAGATTATGAGGCGCCGATGATGCAATGAGAGGCCTGCCTGTGTGGGGAGAAGTGGGAGATATATGCATCTCGAAGTCGAGGCTTCCGGCATGTAATTTACGAGTACCCCATTGATTGATTGACGAATGGTCGGGATCAATCGTCTCCCAGTACTCCGTACCGTGTTCAGCTATAGGTCAAAGCTCGTTCAGGCCTGTCCTTCCAATATTATTATTAATTTTTTAGTATTAGATATTCTAATGTTTTATATATTTTTTGATGTGAAGAGAAAGATGATTTTTATCTTGTAATGCTAAAGATATAGGAACATTATACTTAATGTTTGCAGATGGGCGATTTGTGGTCAAACGAAGTTAGCTTCGAGCTTGCTCAAACCGTCATTTGTCTCATTCTCGCTTGAACTTCATCTCACATTTGCCTCAACTCAATCTCACATCGGCTTTCCTTGATCTTATCTCTGCTCCGACGTCTTGTTTTCCTCGCACTGATACCTCACTGTGGTTGTGACCAAGTGCAGCCAGGAGTATGAAAATGCCTATCATCTTCCACTGAACGTCAAGCACGGGTCCGTCACTGGCGCTGTTTCTCTAGGCAGCTCAGATGTCGCGCCACTCCGACGGTCTCTTTGCTTACTATGGCACGCTTATACATTCTATCACCCCTTCTAAGCTTGAGATTCTTCAAGATACAATTATCGTCGTTGACGGAGAGGGTAGTATAAGTCTAATCAATCCGCAATTTTCAGTCGAAGGTGGCCAAGACCTTCAGGATGTGATCGCAAAATTACTCAAGCAACCCAACACTCGCGTACGTGTCACGACCCTGAAACCTCATCAATTCATCGTGCCAGGATTCATCGACACCCATGTCCACGCACCTCAATTCTCAATGCGCGGCCTCGGCCAGGGCTTGCACATACTTGACTGGCTTGACCAAGTTACGTTTCCACACGAATCGAAGTTCTGTGACAAGGACTATGCCACCGAAATCTACACAAGGTGCGTACAAATGGGACTCCGCCAGGGAATCACGACTGCCTGCTACTTCGCCAGTCTCCACACGGAGGCGACAAAGATTTTAGTGGACGTGTGTCTGCAGAAGGGCCAGCGGGCATTTGTCGGCAAGACGTGTATGGACCATCCAGAAACGAACCCAAGTTATTACAGGGAAGAAACCGCCGAGGCTGAAGCGGGGACGGAAGAGTTGATTCAGCATTGTCGAGCCGTTGATACGAATGGGACCTTTGTGCGGCCCATCCTGACTCCGAGATTCGCGATAAGTTGCACTTCAGAATTACTGAGTAGGCTGGGAGGGTTGGCGAAAGAGCACGAGCATGCTTACGGTGTAGGAAGGGGCATTCCAAACCAAACACATTTTTGTGAAGCACGACAAGAGATCGAGGCCACGCTGAAGCAATACAAAAATTTCAGCTGCGAGGCAGACCTCTACGAGCACTATGGTCTGCTCAACAGCAACTCCGTGCTCGCTCACTGTACGCTTCTCGGTCACGACGACTTGGCGAAAATCAAGCAGCGAGAATGTGGCATAGCACACTGCCCGATTTCAAATGTCACCGTCGGAGGTGGGTTCATGGCTGCGCCAGTTCGAAAATTCTTTTCCGAGGGGATTACAAAAGTTGGACTTGGAACCGACTCCGGTGGCGGATTCTCATGTAGCATCATGGATGTGATGCGCCAAGCATTGATTGTCGGCAATGCACGAGAGATGCTATCGGAGGGGAATGAAAGGCGGTTGGGCCTGGAAGAAGTGTTCTATATGGCGACCCTCGGCGGCGCGAGAGTCCTGGGAATGCAGGACAGAGTCGGCTCGTTCGAAGTCGGCAAACAATTCGATGCGATTTTGGTGGACATGCAGGATCCTTACTGTGGCCCGCACGACGACTTCGACGCCGTCCACACAACCACCCTCGACGAGTTCGGCGACAACACCATCGAAGCGAGCACCAAGGTATGGCAGAAATGGATCATGTCAGGAGACGACAGAAACCTGAGAAGAGTTTGGGTTGGTGGTGAGATGAAAAAAGACACTTACCGGGCTGGTTATTGGTGATGGACGATCCAAAGCGCAAATGGTTTGGATGAAGAGACATCCCACTTGGACCATGTCCAAGCATTGTCTCTGTCAGGTCAATTGCTGTCTGCTCTGGCCTCATCTGAACGTACGGATCGCGCCAGAGGCCACATCAGTCGAAGGGGCCGATGCAGGCCTTGATGGCCATCGATGCTTCGGGAGATATCATCGAACGAGAGATCGAGATATCCCATTGGTTTTCTGTCTTCATGCTCGAGACCTTACAGCCTAGACATGTGGCGTGGCCAGATCTCCATACTGGTATGCGACATCCTACTACATGCTTGGAATATCTACTCCGAGTAGACACCCCCAAGAGCTACAAATGCCACATGCATGCGGCAACAAGATCAGACGCCAAGAAACACCGTGGATCACAAATCGTGGCGACGCAAAAATATATGCGCCAATGCAGTTCTCCTCCCTTGTCTCCTCCTGCCCGAAATCTCTCTTATTGGCGCCGAATCAGCTCTACATCTCCTTTTGCTGCTATTAAATTGGACGCCCAGGCTCGTTGCGTCCGAAATGGAGCGCACGGCTTGTGAACGATGCAAACGAATCGGAGCCCCGGATGGCGTCATCTTGAGTCCAGCCAGATTGCTTGCCCATGTTTTTTGGCACTGAGGATCTTCCACTGTCCAGGTTGGTTCACGTCCTGTTTCTCGGCATTTCTCTGCGCAAGGACTACCTCAGAGGATATGGGAAACTTTAAACACTAACACTGTCGCCATGCCTTCGTCCAGAGGTACCCCGTCTAACCATCGTGATTGGGGTGCCAGCTGGCTTCTGGATCTCTGCACCGCGATCGCAAGCGAGACGCTCACGCCTGGCTTTGCAGAATCCTAACTCTTGCAAGTCTAGACTGGATAGCAAGTCCCTATCACGAAATCATCCCACGAGATGTCGTGCCACGCCGAAGTACAGCGAGCGGCATTGCAAGTTGTGAAGCCGGAATGTCGCGATACGGCCAAGATCAGCTTCCCGGTGCAAGTCACCGACTCGGATCAGCATAGACGTCCCCTTCGCATATTTAAATGTCCTCGGGCCTGGCAAAATCAGACTGGTTTAGCACAGCGTTGTAGAAGCTGAACCTGGAACAATGGCTACTGTTCTGACTCGAACCATTCGGACTGAGACGGACGACTTAGTCGTCAAGAGTGATGGCTTGGCCAGCAGTCCGTCTGACTCTAAGGAAGGTATTCTTCTGAACAGTGCGGCAGTCGAAAACCTCAGCCTTGGTGTCCCTGCCGACGAAAAGAAGTTCTGGTGGCAGCGTGGTAGAGGATACGACCCCGATGCCATCGCAACGCTCCCTTCTGTCTTCGATGACCCGGAAACAGCCAAACACTATCAGCCACGCGCTGACTGGGAGAATCTGCATCGATTCGATCCCTCCGCAAGATGGACCTGGCGCGAAGAGTATGCGGTCATTCGCAAGATCGACTGGCGGATCATGATCTTTGCTTGTATCATGTTTATGTCTCTGGAGTTGGACCGATCCAACCTGACACAGGCTGTGACGGACAACTTTCTTGAAGATCTTGGCATGAACACGAACGGTACGTGACTATACCTCAAGAGACACTTGACATACTGACGTATCTAGACTATAACTGGGGAAATACTGTTTTCAAGCTTAGTTTCCTTTGCGCCGAGCTGCCCTCTCAGCTGGTCTCCAAATGGATGGGCCCTGACCGCTGGATTCCCACCCAAATGGTTCTGTGGTCTATAGTGGCAGGTGCACAGTTTTGGCTCTCCGGCCGCAGCAGCTTTCTTGCTTGCAGAGCTTTGCTTGCACTATTACAGGGTGGCTTCATTCCTGACGTATGTCACCCGTCCCCTGTGCAAGCACGAACTGACCTTCGTTCAGATGATCCTCTATCTCTCATACTTCTACAAACACGGTGAACTCTCACTCCGGCTGGGATTCTGGTGGACGGCAATGTCTATTGCCGATATCATCGCGAGCTTTTTGGGGGCTGGCTTGCTTGATCTCCGAGGACACCTTGGCTACGCTGGATGGCGGTGAGTCTCCCCCAATCGCCTCTGCGATGAACCCAATACGATGCCTGGTTGCTAACAGGAGATAGGTGGCTGTTTCTTATCGAGGTGAGATTTTGTCTGCCCTGGTTCTTGGAGTCCAATTAACTCGTCCAGGGGCTTTTGACTCTAGTGCTAGGGCTCATTGCGTTTGTCTTGATGCCTCCTAGTCCTACACAAACTGCCAACTGGGCACGAGGCAAGAAGGGATGGTTCACCGAACGGTAACGCCCGAAGAAGAAGCACCTTGAGACCCTTTGACTCACGATATCACAGCGAGGAGATCATCATGGTCAACCGCATTATCAGAGAAGATCCGAGCAAGAGCACTATGCACAACAGGCAGCCGATCACTCCAAAGCTGCTCTGGCAGAGCTTGACGGATTATGACCTATGGCCATTATACTTGATCGGACTGACCTTCCAAATCCCGATGAGTGAGTTCTGAACGCCACTGTGTCCCACGTTGTACTGACCAACTAGTCACACCCGCTCAATACTTGACCCTTACTTTGAAAGGGCTGGGTTTCGGTACAATCAAGACAAACTTATTGGTCATCCCGTCAACTGTCGGCCACATCATCACAATGTTGGCCGTCACCTACCTCTCCGAGGTGTCTGGGCAGCTCTGGATCTGGGGTCTGATCGCGCAGCTATGGGCTCTGCCGTTCCTGTCTTACATCTACGCCGTCAACATCAATTCGATCCCTAAGTGGTCGGCCTTTGGCATTATGACTGTGCTTCTTGCTTATCCCAGCACACATGCAGTCCAGGTGGGATGGAACTCAAGAAACTCGAACTCGGTACGCAGCCGGACTGTGAGTGCTGCCATGTACAACATGTGTTGTCAGGCGGGTGGTATTATTGCAAGTAACATATACCGTCAAGGCAAGTCAATTGACCTGATGGCGTCCTTGCTGCGACGACTGACCATGTCTCATTAGATGATCGCCCACGGTATCGCCGTGGAAATCGTGTACTTCTTTCCATCTGCGCCTTGAACGTTGGCATCTACCTCTTTGCTAAGGTCTACTACGTCGTCCGAAACCGACGCAGAGACCGAGTGTGGAACGCTATGACAGAAGCTCAGCGTGCTGAATATCTCACAACGACAACCGACAGGGGAAACAAGCGCCTAGACTTCCGCTTTGCCAGCTAAGCACGACGTTTCCCAAGGCAATATTCACATATGACACACGGCACAAGGAGACAGACTGAAGTATGAGGATACATGGGGTGAGCGCTACCATTCTCAGAGAGCACCGTTACACCATAACAGAGGCAGATGAGGTCTTGTTACATAGAACACTGATAAAACAGAATTCAATGGATATGATACAGATACAATCTAAGAGAGCACCGTAGAAGAAGCTGGGACCGGAGAAGCTCCTCGAGCATTATCATCCCTGGTGGCTTTGTCCTTGGTCTTTGCTTCACTGATTAGCACAACAGTTCATCACGGCAATCTGCATTCGCTGAACCAACGACATGTGCATGCCAATAATCCTTGAACAAGATCTGTAAAGCCTTTCAGCCGTCCATGATTCGGCACCTCCCAACGACAACCCAGCATCTCCTCTTTCTTTGGCCCACCTGTTCGTTATCAGCCGGCCCTGAATGTCTGCCCGATTGTCCATCTCATGCACATGTCTCGGGCCACGACCATCTGCACGTCCGGCGAATGTCCGCTGAACACAACAACACGACAGCATTGCACCATCTTGAGCCCTGATTTTGCCTTCGCCAACGATGGTGGTGCAATATCCAGGTCTTCTGACGAAATGCTCAACCAGTAGGCCTATCTTTTCGGCTCAGCTCTGAGATCTGCAATGTCGACGATATGGCGCCATGGGATCCCATATGGTGTAACCACCTCCTCCGAGAACTCTGGACTTCATAGTATGTCCAGCTCAACCGTGGGTCCCTGACCCCTGGTCCGGTGCGCATATACACGCGAGCATTGGCGACAAACCAAGCTATGATAACAGCATTCCAGCATATCAGAACACAGCACGTTACTCATCCCATCAGTCAATTTACTCCTCTTCCCACCTGGGAGGGCTTGCACGAGAAACAATGACTGGGCAAGTCGGATACCGGCACTGAAGGCCAGAGTCGAGAGCGAGACGCCGGAAAGAACAGGAAGTCTGACTTGCTGAACGCTCACGTATATATCAACCCCGGGAGCCGTGTACATGTGGCCTGCCTTTCTTTCCTTTCTTCCATCGACCCCATCGTATTCTCGCCTTGACCACCCGACGACCACACCCCGTAGCCACAGCACTTACGTGAAGGCCACTGAAACTTCCAAACAACCAGTCAATCCAAGCAGCCATGGCACCACCGGCAGCGGACGTCGACCTCGTGTCTCACACGAGCACGGGACCCATCCAGGTCAAGAAGGTGGTCGCTCAAAGCGCGCTCAAAGAGCCGCTCACGTACTCGGGCTCCCTGGACGAATACAAGTCCTTCGACGTGACAAAGGTGATTGGAAGGGAGTTTCCGGACCTGCAGCTCAGCGACATCTTGCACGACGATCGGAAGATCCGCGATCTGGCCATCACGGGTACGTATGGGGTGGTGCTGCGATTGAACGTGACAGCGGGTGTGTTCTGAATGATTCGTGCGTGCTAACACCATCTGCATCGGCAGTGTCTCAACGTGGTGTCGTCTTCTTCCGCAACCAGGACTTGAGTATTGAAGACCAGAAGATCTTGGGCTCCAAGCTCGGCGAACTCACCGGCAAGCCCGAGACCTCCAAGGTACAGTGATCTCGCCCCTTCCCATCCTGCGTGGCTTCACAGTCACACAGTGCAACACGATGACCACGAGGGACTCTGGCTGACACCATCCCTGGCGTACGACAGCTCCATCGCCACGCTCTAAGCAACAGCAAGCGCGGCATTGCGGTCGACGAGAACGGCAAGCTCGACGATGAGGTGTCGATTATTTCTTCCGAGGTACGTTTCCCATCACAATAGTACGGTCCGGGTCAGTATGTGGCTGAACGGTGACACTGAATGTATTATGTCGTCCACCAGCAAAACCGCAAGTTTTACAAGGATCGGTTCTCCGCGCAATCGAAGCTTCTGGCCAGTCAAGGCTGGCATGCCGAGTAAGTGGGATCGACCTGATTGCACAGCTGGGCCGTGTGCCTCTGGGCTCAGCGAACTGACTAGCTACCCCCAGTATCACCTTTGAACGCATCCCGTCCGACTACGCCATCCTCAAAATCATCAAGAAGCCCGAAGACGCCGGGGGCGACACGCTCTGGGCCTCGGGCTACGAGCTGTACGACCGTCTCTCGCCGTCGTTCCAGAAGCTGGCCGAGAGCCTGACGGCCACGCACCACCAACCCAACTTCGTCAAAGTGGCGCGCGAGTTTGGCGAGGAACTCATCGAGCAGGATCGCGGCGCGCCCGAGAACACGGGCATCGACTTTACGGCATCGCAGTAAGTTGGTCGTGTTCCGCCCCACCCCCCCCCCCCCCCCCCCCCCCCCCAACTGGAAAGGAGCAAAAGCGGTGATCACGTCGTCGTCCTCGCCGCGTCCCCGCTAACGTTTTCGCTCATCTCCAGCCCGGTCGTGCGCACCAACCCCGTCACGGGCTGGAAATCGCTCTTCGGCGCGGGCCACCAGATCGAGCACGGCTGGATCGACGGCGTGACGCCGCGCGAGTCGGACATCCTGAAGGCGTACTTCCTGCAGCTCATCACGGACAACCACGACCTGCAGGTGCGGTTCCGGTGGAACGAGAACGATCTGGCCGTGTGGGATAATCGATCGGTGTTTCACACGGCCACGAACGACTATGACGGGAAGAGGCAGGGCAATCGCGTCGTCAGCCTGGGGGAACGGCCGTATTTTGATCCCAAGTCCGTGTCGAGGAGAGAGGCTTTGGGCTTGTGAGTTAGATGAGGCCATGTACTAGACATGTAGAAACGACGTGGAGCGACATGGGCGGGCAGACAGACAGGCAGGCGGCGGGTACGTAGGTAGGCATGTCGATTCTGTAGACAGGTCGGTCGGTAGTATGTACAGACCACATGCGGCTAGCTCCTTCACCGCTGTCATCCATGTCACTTGTGGGCTGAGAACAAAAAGGTACTTATATTGTATCGCCGGGACCCTGCCAAGGGTGCGGCCCAAGGTATTGATATTGATACTGCCATTAATTTCCATCGACCGGGAATAGATATCTTTTTCTTCATACAGCAGTAGTTCCCCCGCCCAGCATGCCATGTACTGCATAATTACGGTGTCCTTGACCCCAGACCCAGACCCAGACGTAGTAGGTTTATCTCGGTTCGTCTGCTGGTCGATCGATCGACTTGTTCCATCGATGGACGAACCAGTGACTAGTGACGAGACACGAGTGGAGTTTGATGGTACTGTACGAGTACAAGTATTCATATGGCAGGTGTTTAGGTATGTCAATAGTGAACGGTTCGCTTCCTTTCTAGTTTCTGACCCGTGTACTATGGTGTACCCTTGAAGTCATCTATCAAAACATACTATGTGGTTCCTCACCACTTCACAAAACCAATACAACCATACCATGTTTCTTATGTGGATGCTCGTAGTTAGGTTAGTAAGTTCCATGCAGTGTGCGAAAGAGAGTGCCGCCGCTTGCAACTTGCATTGGATCCAGGGTGTGTTTCGTTTAGACGACTTCATGGGTACACTATAGTATCTCGCGGGTAGAGCTATCTACCCGAAAGCCTCTTGCGATTCATGCATACATAGTGGACGACCGAGTATCGCTAGAGCTAGTACAAGTAGCTGGCTGTATACGAGTACCGTACTGAATTTAAAGCCGACTCGTACCCCACGATCGCTCCCTCTGACATTTGGGCTTACCCATTCAGGCAGTACAGGGGGCTCGAGCGGGCACTGCGGGGTACAGATGGTACCTAACTCGTACGAGTAGTACCAGTACGGAGTACGTAGCTTTGATAAGAGTGCGGGGAGAACGGGGACGCGGGGTAAACCGATGCCCCTGAATCAAGCAGGAGCATCACACTACTGTACCACTTCGGCAGTTCCCAAATGCTTAGGGGACAGTACACATCTGCTGTAGTGCCATCGTGCGACATGGATGCTGCTTCGGGGCCGAGACGGGCGGATGTGAATCCACTCCGTCCGATGTGCCTGACTACAGGTTGTGGTGCTGTGAGCAATGGACAAGGGCGAGAAGAGGGGAGACAGGAGATACACTGTCGGTGAATACCCGAATACGTCAATACCTACCTGTACCCTTACTGACACCAGAGGATAACCTTTGCAGTAGAGAAATTGCTCTGGAAGATACCACTTTGAAGACCATCACTCCCACCTGGGGGGTACTATGTCGTGTTATGTGTAGTGTGTTGATGTCTACCCTCACGCGCGGACCGCCACAAACAGGAAAGCTACATCAAGCTCCAGCTCAAGTTCGTGTGAGCTGGGAGATCCAGCCTCTAAGCTCTCTGTCTTTCCCAGGAGGTGACTGATAAGCCGAGTCAATGCGGCCATAACGAGCAAGCCATGCCCCCTGTACTGGAGCGCTGCAAGTGTACTTGGTCGACACCCCATCACAGGACTACCATTTCCCGTACAGATGCAGGTCACCGCTAGCGCTGCAGGATCCCCGGTCCGTGATCTGAGAGAGATGGGGCATTCGCTCCTTTCGGAGAACGCGCGCTGCAACTCACGAAGCAGTGCGGAGAACCCTGGACGTCGAGGGTGTGCATACGATAAAATGTAACGGTGTGCCCGTGACAACATACAGTATGGTCAGTGTCTGTGCGAGCTTGTCGCGGGCATTCGCAAGAACTGCTGCGCACCTACTCACCTCGAAATCCACCGCACGCCAGAGAGACCACAACGATGGGTGACGAACTGGCCGAGTTGAAGGCTGAGGTGAAGAGACTGCACGCAAAGCTGCAGAAGGTCGAAGGTGAGATTGTGGTCTAGTCAACGTCCTGTATAGCGAAACCGAATATGCTGAGTCAGTGGATTCTAGACGAGGCGGAGATCAGGAAAGTCCATTTCAAGTATGGCTACTATCTCGACAAATGTCTGTACCAGGAGGTCAGTCGGATCGCATTTGCGCTTTCGCCTCAAATTGGTGACATATACACTTACGAGACGGGCAGGTCGTTGACATGTTCTCCAACCACCCCGACGCGTACGTCGAATTTCTGGGCTCACGATACCGTGGGAAAGAAGGAATCCGTCGACTGTACATTGGGCGATTCCAGAATTTCTTCGTCAAGGGGCGCAATGGGCCCGTGTACGGCTTTCTGCTCGACCACCCTATGATGCAAGACATTGTGGACGTCGACGCCTCCGGGACTCGTGCGTGGGCCCGGATCCGTGCCCTCATGTCCGCGGGCACGCATCAGTCCATCCAGGAAGAACACCCTCGCGGCCACGCTCAATGGTGGGAAGGCGGCCTGTACGAAAACGAATATATCAAGGAGGACGGTGTGTGGAAACCGTTTCGATATCGGTACTTCCCCTTTTGGCACGCGGATTTCGAGCGCGGATGGGCACATACCAAGAAGAATTATATCCCTTGGCCGACGAAGACGTACCCGGAGGATCCGATCGGGCCGGACGAGTTGATCGAGCAGCAGATGTTGTGGCCGGATACGCGGTGCATTCCGTTCCACTATCCCCATCCTGTGACTGGGGAGTTTGTCAAAAGCGACGATTTGAGGGCGCCGAAGTACGGCGAGGATGTCAGTACCAGTTTGCCCCCCTTGAGTATTGCGTTGCCGAAAGATCAGTTGGAGAAGCTGGAGAAGGAGAAGGGGGAGACTGAGAAGGTGGTTAAGGAGAATGGGGTCATTGCGGATAGCACTGCAGTTGCTTGAGTTAGACAAGCCTGTGCGCAGAAAGTATGAGTTTCGAGTGTGCTTTCTTCTGGCTCTTTCTGATTTCTCTTTCACCAATTGTAAAGGCAACGAGAAGTCACTTCGGGTTCTGTGAGAGGACTTGTTGTCGCTTATTGGTAGATGCCGCAAGGCTGCTGAAGTCTGGGATGAGCGACTCACGGACGACGAGCTTTTCAAACCTGGGCCATTTCATGTACTTGGCCGGATCATGCTATGCGGTTCTCCAGGGAGTCCCAGATGGTGCAGGATACGTCGAGCTCATTCGCATGACAACGATTTCATGATGGTCTTGATCGTGGTTTCAGCCTGGTCTGATAAGGACGACGCCTGCAGATTTAGGATGAGAGGACGAGTCACGTGGTCGCCAGGCATATGCATTACGGCGGACCTCAGGGTCATTCTGGGAGAGCTACGGCAGGACACTGGAACAAGATATGATGGACACTTGACGGCTGCCGTGCTGGTTACGGTACCAACCACCACCCACTCTGGTCCCTTCTCATCTTCATTCGTCCCTCGAGAAGCAATAACCGCACGTTATCTCCTGGATGCTCTCGCAGCTAGGCTCCAACTCAGCGCCGAACACATATCAGATTCGTGACCTAACAGACAACGACGTGATTCTCTACCCCACAGCCCAGATCCAGAGCATTCAAGCATGCAGGAAGAGTTGGAGAAAGACGCGTTCCTGAATATCCATTCCAGAATCTGATAATGGATTACGGAAAGTCCAGAGCCGCTGCCGCATGTCTAGACCGGCAGTTCTCGCAAGTCCACATGCCGGCGTACGGAACATGAAGCAACCGACTTTCACTTTTGTCTAGATGCATGTTCCACCCCAATACGCGAGGTAGGTTAACATGATGAGAACGAACGCTGTAAGCGACGGACCGAGAAGATGTTGTCTGACCTACTTTGCGGTTACTGGTATATCTGCAGGGCGTCGTGCGGCGGATATAATGGACGATAAGGTGAGGTAAAAGGTTGCGTTGTACGCGTTCGACGACACCGGAGCTCATTGCGGCGGTTCATACACTCTTTCCCACTGATTCCATTCATACGCGCGGGAAGACAATCACAATGGCGCACATCTACGACCTTGCGCCCCAACTCGTGCAGTCGTACAAATCAGGCATCAAGAGCAATCCACTCCCCGTCAAGTACCCCGACACGCCTGTCTTCCAGGGCTTCAACAAACCCTCACGCATTGAAGGCGACATCTTCGACCTCGAATATAGTGGCACAATCCCGCCCGAAATTAATGGCACTTTCTATCGCGTTCAGCCGGACCACCGCTTCCCGCCCATCTTCGAAGATGACATTCATTTCAACGGCGACGGCAGCGTAACGGCAATCCGTATAAAAGATGGGCACGCGGATTTCAAGCAACGATACGTGCAGACAGATCGGTATAAGCATGAAACCTCCGCCAAAAGGGCACTATTCGGCCGGTACAGGAACCCGTTCACAGACAATGAGACTGTGAAAGGCGTCGTGAGGACAGCGGCGAACACCAACATAACGTTTTGGCGAGGCGTTTTGCTGGCTAGTAAGGAGGATGGTCCGCCATATATTCTGGACCCGGTGACGCTGGAGACGATCGGGCGGTATGATTTTGAAGGACAGATTCTGACCCCGACGTTTACTGCACATCCTAAATTCGACCCCAAGACGGGTGAGATGCTTTGCTTTGCGTACGAAGCAGGCGGCGATGGTCACGATGGGAGTAATGATATCGTGGTATGGACGATCGACAAGGATGGCAAGAAAACCGAGGAATGCTGGTACAAGGGGCCCTTCTGCGGAATGATCCACGACTGCGGTGTCAGCGAAAATTACATGGTTCTGCCCTTGACGCCGATCAAATGGACGGGGATGGATGCGTTGAAAAGCGGCAAGAATCATTGGGCCTGGGACCCAAATGAGGACCAGTGGTATGGCGTCGTGCCGAGACGGGGCGGCAAGCCGGAGGATATCAAGTGGTTCCGAGCGGACAATGGTGAGTACCTGTTGCGTACGCAAGACTCCATTCAGCTGATGATATTCCGCAGGCTTCCACGGCCACATCGCCGGCTGCTACGAAAACTCCGACGACCACATCGTGTTCGACCTCACAGTTGCCGATGGCAACGTCTTCTTCTTCTTCCCACCGCTTGAGGAAAAAGAAGGACCTCTTGCTAAACGCAATCAGCTACAAAGTCCGACCACGCGATGGATCTTCGATCCCAAGGCCGAGTCAGGCACGAGAGTCACTCCGGCCGAGACGTGGATGACGAATGGCGAGTTCTCGCGCATCGACGACCGATGGGTGACTAAGAAGTATAATCATTTCTGGCAGGCCAAGGTTGACCCGACCAAGCCGTACGATTTTGCGAAATGCGGTTCACCCGCCGGGGGGTTGTTCAACTGTATCGGCCACTATAGTTGGGACGATAGGAAAGAGGACGTCTACTTTGCAGGTCCCACAGCGACCTTCCAGGAACCGAGCTTCATTCCCAAGGACGGCGGTGGTGAAGGCGAAGGCTATATCGTCGCTCTTCTGAACCACCTTGACGTGCTCCGAAACGACATTGTCATCCTAGATGCCCTTAATGTGGCGAATGGACCCGTGGCGGTGATTCACCTCCCCTTCAAGCTGAGGTTGGGCCTGCATGGGAACTTTGTCGACGAGCGAGATATCCTCGAGTGGCAGAAGAGAAGATCCGAGTCCGGAGACATCGGGCCTGCCCAGCCCGCCAAGGATCCTTTGCCCTGGCAGATTGAGAAACAACGGCGGGAAAATGGCCAACACGGCCGTACCGGGCTTAACGGCGTGCCGTCCAATGGAGTGAACGGTGTGGGTGGTCATTGAAATCACCGTTGGGTAAGCAAGAGATGGTATATCGCGGACCGGGGGATATTTCGCATCTGAGAGGGGATTGCCCGATCACGCTTTGAGAAGTCGTCCCGCTCCACCCAGACACACCCCGGGAATGAGAGACAGAAGTGCCCATTACCGATGTCCTCACTGACTTTAAGAGCAGTAATTCTGGTTGCGGTACGGAGTACCCACGTCCAATGTGAATCTATTTACTTTCACTCTAGACGGACTGAGAGTTTGAAGACCCAACCAGGAAAATTAAAGCGGAATGAAATCAACCTTGAAAGAGGTGTGGTATGCCGTACAATGTGAGAGTGTTCTCTATGGCGCCCTATGTGGGACAGTCCCCAGATACGACGCCCACACAGACACAGATCTCGACAGAAGCAGCCCCACGTACGAGTACGCACCTAGGGCTCGAGGACGACCCCGTACGGAGTATCCCCGTAGATCCGTAGTTCGTAATACTCGTAGTCCTCGTAACAGAGACTCAACGGAAACACACCTGCCGCGCGGATACTTCGGGTGCCTCATCCGATACTGTCCTCCGTCCTGCCCAATTAATGCAAGCGTTGTACAAGGCGTGTCGTCGTACTCCACACAGTGCGAGCCAGCATTGAATCAGACACCCGCCCAGTATCGCACAGTGCGCTTGCTTGCTTACAGAACGGATGGAGAGCGCAGCCCGAAACTCGCCTCCTCAACCAACCCACCCTCCGACTCACTCACCCACCCACTCCTCCATTGATGCCGCTCTACGGAATTATTCTGCCATGCTCGTTCAACGCCGGTCGTCGGCCGTCGGCCGTCGGGTCCCAAAATCGACTCGTTCCGGCCGGCACTTACACATTATCCTTTTGCGTACTTATACTCAGTATGGAGAACCGCGACTACTGTACTCCGTAGACAGCCCTTACACTTCCATCAAGTCTTTAAACGGACGTAGTTTCTTTCCCAAGACGAAGGACATATCGCGCTATCGCGCTTACTCATTCACTGCTCTCCCGCTCCCTCGATCACTTGGTGTCTTGGTGTCTTGGTGACTCGGTCACTTTGCTCGTGACGTCTCACGCCGGCCCATCCGCCTGACACAGGACGGGACAGGACAGATACTCTTTGCTCAGTGACCTACTGTACCTTGGCTGCTGGCCCTGATTACCCAGCCTAGCAGAGACGATAGAGCCGAATTCAAGCCGACAGAGACGGTAGATACGCCAGAAGGAAGGAAGGAAAGAAGGAAGAATAACGGCTACTTATAGGAACACACCCATCCATCCCTCACACGGCTTGAATCGTGGTCTCGGCTATCAGCGCTTTCGAGGGGTTTGACCGGTCGAAGTCACATACTCAGTACCGACCACTCGACACGCCAAGATGGGATCAGCAGGAGTAGACAAGATCGAGACGAGGCTCTTCATCAATGGCAAGGTGCGTTTCACTCCCTTTTTTTGGGGGGCCCTTCAGTCTCTCCAAGTACAGTAGACAAGACAGGACCACTGCCTTTGTCGGAGATGAGACGTCACGGCTAAGCGCACCTTGACTACCTACCTACCTACCTACATACCTACCTACTGACGCCGGCGCTGACGCTGGTTTCCCCAGTTCACCGAGTCCTCGGATGGGAAGACATTTCAGATAAAATCACCGGCGACGAGGGAGGTGGTTGCGGATGGTAAGTGCGCTGGCGTTCTCCCCTTGCCTATATACAACTAGAACCGTTCGCACGATACTCTGTACATTACATACAGTATTAGACTGGCATGCATGGCATACATACTAACATGACCAACTCCCACAGTCTTCGAGGCCAGTGAAGCCGACACGGACGCCGCCGTCGCGGCCGCCAAAGCCGCCTTCCCAGCGTGGTCGGTCCTCTCACCCGCCGACCGGGGCGCGTATCTCAAGAAACTGGCCGCCCTGCTGCACGAGGCCAGTGACGAGCTGTCCCGCCTGGAAGCCCTTTCGATGGGCCGGCCCGTGTCGACGTACTTTGACGCGCACGCCGCGGCCAGCACGTTCGAACACTACGCCGAAGTGGGCTGGGAGGCCCAGGGCGTGAGCAGCCTCAACACGCCCGGCTTCGTCAACATGACGTTCAAGCAGCCTTACGGCGTGGTCGCGGCCATCATCCCCTGGAACGTGCCGCTCGTCTTCTTCGCCAACAAGGTCGCCCCGGCCCTGGCCGCGGGAAACACGGTCGTGCTGAAGAGCAGCGAAAAGGCCCCGCTCACCTCGGCCAAGGTCGCGACATTGGTCGAACGGGTCGGATTCCCCGCCGGGGTGCTCAACATCATCTCCGGCCACGGGGCGACGTCGGGCGCCATCCTCTCGTCGCACATGGACGTGCGGGCGTTGAGTTTCACGGGCTCGTGTCGCACGGGCCGCGTCATCCAGGCCGCGGCCGCAAAGTCGAATCTCAAGCACGTCGTGCTCGAGCTGGGAGGGAAATCGCCGGCCATTGTCTTCGACGACTGCGATCTCGAGGCCGCCGTCCAGGAGACGCAGCACAGCATCCAGTTCAACAGCGGGCAGGTGTGCATGGCGAACAGCAGGATCTACGTCCAGGACACGATCGCCGACAAGTTCGTCGAGGCGTTCAAGGAGAAATTCGCAAAGATCGCCGCGGGCGATCCGCTGGACGCGAAGACCACGCATGGTCCCCAGGCCGACGAGGTCCAGTATAATACGGTGCAGAAGTACATTGAGGCGGGGAAGGCCAGCAGCACGCTCGCGATGGGCGGGACCAAGGAAGTCAGCGGCCTCTCGGGCGCCAGTGAGCAGGGTTATTTTGTGCCGCCGACCGTGTTCCTCCACTCGCCCGAGGAGGCCGTGGTGATGAAGGAGGAGATCTTCGGGCCCGTGGTCAACATCAACACGTTCAAGACCGAGGAGGAAGTCATCGCAAAGGCAAACGATAGCGAGTTCGGGCTGTATTCCTCCGTGTACACTAAGAACATCGACCGAGCGCTACGATTCGCCAAAGCGCTGGAAGCAGGCACCGTGGCTGTCAACTGCACAAGTCCCATGACCGCACGAGACATGCCGTTCGGGGGATACAAGAGCAGTGGTGTGGGCCGAGAAGGGTTCGGACACTCTCTCAACAACTTCTTGGAGACGAAGACGGTCTTGATCAAGATCAAGTCGTGATGTCGGCCGATCTGGTTTGATCTTGTCGGGTTCGGGATCCGTGGTTGAGCAGCTAAACAGGTAGAATTGTCCGAGCTTCTCAAGCAATGACGATAGTATTGCTGTACTCTTAAACACTAAACGGAGTACAACTCTCGATATCTTGTCAGCGGCTTCCCATACGTCATGTGGTCCACTGTGTGCTAGGATGAGCAGAAAGCCCATCAGGAGCACATAGCATTAGCGTTGCTCGACAAAGTCACCATCTCAGCCTGGACTGAAGCCGATTGTAAATTAATGTGCGGGCTGGCCATACTCGACAACGGCGAACGACCATTCGAGAGCAGCAGACCCGCCGATGGGCTCAACAGGGCGGCAGTGGTGCAATAATGCGTTGCCTTTCTTCGGATCAGAGCAGCCGAGTCCCATTCCTGCCCAGACCTTATTGTGTATGGAGGCGTGGTACCGAGTACGGAGAGCGCCGATGAAGGCCGGATCAAGTACGACTCCATACTTTCACGTCTGGCCGCTCTTCCCGGGCGAACCATGTTTAAATTGCGACTCCGTACTGGGCGACCGGTATGATATCGGAGTATTGCGAATATCTCGGAGAACAGACTTGCATGACCCATGCTCGGAAACCATATCTGATGGCAGCTGCCGTGCGTGATTGTGTGCATCATCATAAGGACACCTGCCTCACAGTCGCGGAATTGAGATCGACTCTTACTGCACCTGGGATGCAGCTTCATCCGCCGTAAAGCTTCCGCAGCTGCTTGGACGTGGATTGGTTCTTGATCAGGGTGCTGGGCCATCCATTCTCTTGGGCGAGAACGGGCTATCTTCCGCGGCAGTCAAACCGCTGTGATGCCAGCTCCGGATACAGGATAAGACAGCCCATGGGCGTTTGCCAACGTCACAACAGCCGTGAAACCACGTTGTGGGCTTCTCTGTAAATGTGCCGAGCAGACGTTTGCGCGTGCATGTAGCCGAGGGCCTCACTCATACATCTCCGGACTCTCCACGATCTCCCCCTGGTGGCTTCTCGGGCCCCTCACGTATCGCTGTCTGTGTAGAATCTCTCGAAGCTGTGATTCCGCGCTGATCACCTGCGTATCATGTCCTTGGACCCATGATACCAGACTCGGCAGATCTATGTGCGGTATAAACGACTGGAGTCTTTCACGAAAGGTCATTCGGGCTGGCGGAGGAGGAGTCATCGGTCCTTCGAACAGCTCACTGTAGTCGTAGCTGTACAGGGGATAGTGTCGACCAGCCTCAGAGACGACCGGCGGATCAGATATGGTGACCGCGTTTGCCGCAGCGGATAGGTATGTTTCCGCCACGACGGCATCTGTTGTCCTTGGCTGGGAGTCTTGCAGTTTGTCCCCGTCCGAGTGACTTTGCAGTAACCGCCGCGATGACTGTGGCAACGGAGTAATTGTAGACACTCCCATATCCTCAACAGCCGGCGGCACGACAGGCAGGACCGGGGGTGCAGAATAGTGTCGGACAGACGCTGTGGCGGGTCTCGAGGCCACCGTCCTGGGGATTTCACTCCTCATCCGTCGCGTGGCCGGCACGATCTGTAGCCTTTCGAGCAGACCATACGCCGCAGAACCGGTGTGGCTTCCCTCGACGAGGCTGGCATCTTCTTGTAGGATGAGGACGTCGTCCACCGCGGCGGCCAGCCTCTCATTGCTCGCGCTCGCCTCTGCCACGGCCTGCAACGGGCTGCTTATAGCTCTGATCTCGCCCTGTGGAGGCATGTGACTCTCATGCTGATCTGCCAGCACCAGCCGACTCCGCCCGAGTATTTCCGCTATTGCATCGACGTCGTCTTCGATGTCCTCTGCGATGGCCGCCAAGATGCCTCGTATGCTGAACTCTTCCTCGGCCGGCAGGTCCATGCTCCCGGTTTTAGGCCTGCGACGGGGTCTCGCCGGCCGCCTCGTCGGTCGAACTTGCAAGATGGGGTCGGCGGAGTGGACTCGAACGAGGACCGGGTGAGTGGGAATCGTGGTAGTTGAGCTGCGATCACCGACCGACGTGGCGTGGGCGTGCCGCGGGAGGCTGGACCGGGAAGCATTGAGCTGGTTGAAGTGCAGCGCCGTGGGCAGCGGCGAGATATTGCTGCGGTCGCTTCGTAGATAGCTGGACGAGTGTGGCACAGACCGTGATCCAGCAGTGGGCGGCGTGGAGAGAAAGGCCCATTGCCCGCCAAAGCGGCCCGACAGCGTGTCGACTCGGGCATCCATGGCTGAAGGTTCAAGACAAACAACACATCATCAACATCATCATCATCAATGCGTCAAGAAACCAACCTGGGAGACGGAGGGAACGGGGGAGGACTGCGCCAGACGATGGTTGCTGATGACTGCGTGTGGCATCCGGTTTGCAACCCAACGGCAAGGAAGCGTGGTCATGCAGAGGATGCAATCGAGCCAACGACGAGCCTGCAGCCCGGCCGTGAGCATGGAAGTAACCTGCATCAGGTGTTCCGCACGGGGATGGATTGGAGGAGCCCGTCGACGAGGTGCAGCGAGAGTGAAGCGTAGTTGAAGGGATCTTGAGATGGAGCTGCGTGGCCGGGTTTCATTTGCCCAGACCAGCAGAAGCGAAGGTCACGACGGCGCAATCAGAATCAATGCCCTTGCGAATGCTTGTCTATGCAGGAATCATTCTCGATGTATTTATGTATTTATATCCTCGCTCATAGTAACGTCCTCGTGGAGCTCCCAGATTCACCCTGCTCATTGTCGCTGCAGCCCAAGAAGGTGGGAAACCCTAAGCATTGTGTGCTATTAGTGGTACCTACGGGTACTTCTGATCGGAGCAGAGAAGCTGGCAGGAGGCAATCAATAATCCCTAACCAGATGCCTAAGTGATCACCCAGTTCGTCTTTGGCTTCCCAACCTCGACTACGTCCAGTCCGGCAGTGACTTTGTACGAGTCGTATCGACCGACAAGACGCACAACCGCCGAACAGAGCGACTGCACAAAGGTCCGCGGGCCAGGCCCGATTGAATTGAGGCCTATCATGGCGAGAAACTCCTGGTTGGCCGAGTCACCAAGCGGTCGCTGGAGGATGATTGCATAGGCCCGGTCATGCTCCCACTTCACCTCGTTTTCTGCAACATAGACGACGTACTGGTATGTCACAGTCTCGGCAAGGTTATTGGCGGCCACTTGAGCCCTCTCGACTTGCTGGTTGACTTGTTCCGATGCTTTGCCAAAGCCACGGATTCCTTTGACGGTGGGCACCTTCCCAAATGAAGGTGCTTTGGGGAGCGGCGGTGGTGTTGTGACGGCCGGCACAGGATTTGGGATCGGAGAGTACTTCAGAACAAACCGGCGTTCGGCCATATCGATCGTGAGGCCCGAGCCCTTAGGGAACTTGATGGTGTAGCCCGGGTAGTCGACCGGAAGGCCTACGGTGGGCAGCTTCACAGTCTTGTCGTTCAGGACGATAGACACGAATCGCTTGTTAAGCCCAAGCGTCTTCGTCAAATGCTTGGTGAGATTGATCTTGACCTTCAGTCCCATAGATTCAAGCTCAACGTGCTTGTCGTCCATGGGCAGAGTGCTGTAATCTTCAACCTTGGAATCAGTCGAGCCGTCGATATCTCCCAGGCCAGAGGCCCGATGTCCCAGAAGGGAGACTGGGGCCCAACGGAAGCCGGGAGTGGTGAGGCGGCGATAATTGTTGAAGATAATCCCTTGATGGAAGCGGCCGAGTTCTTCAAGAAAGGCTTGCATTCGTAGCTCCGCCGTACGCTCGCGGTTGTCCTCGGCGTCTTTGTGCTTGAGATAGTCTCCGACGTCAAGGCCAATGACAGACGCCACACAAAGCAGTTCGTCGTCAACATTGGTTGTGGATCGGTGGCCAAGCGACTCAGCCAAGTGCCGGTAGATGATCCACCGGTCGTCCTTCGAAAAGCGGCCTTCACGGATGTTCTCAATGATGTTTTTGATGCCAGTGTAGTAGAAGCTTGTCTTGCTCGCCGCCGCGTAGGGGAACGTGATCGGATACCCATTCGCTCCCATCCTACGCTCGTACTCCCTCGCTGCTTCCGTCACCTCGGCGAAGCTGAGTGGCTTGTCCTTGAACTGATAGTAGACGTCCCTCCCGAGGAAACCCTCCTGATGGGTCCAAAGCCTTCTTGACCATCCAGAGGAGTAAATTCGGTGGGCTATCTCGGCAAATGGCGCGGTGGTAGGTATTGCTGCAAGCCATGGCTCGATGATCAATACGGCAACGCAGTCATGGTATATCTCGCGCATTGACGTGATGCTCTTGCTCTTGTATTTCTTGCTCTCATTGTCGACGCCCACTATACAGCAAATCGTATCCATCCAAAAGCCTGGGCTTGTATGGCGCTTTTTCTCGGGCAGGTGGTTAGAGCAAAGGTCGTCGACCAGCCGTTGAATTCTTTCGAACTGGCAGTATGGCAGCGAGTTGTCGAACGGGTTTCCCATGCCATCGGCCCAGCTGTCCAAGTAGTCAGCAAGACTCCAGCTAAACTGGGCAAGAAGCAGCTTACACATGAGATATGGCAACATAGGGTGGCGTTGCGCCTTCTCCGGAGTAGGTGAATCTTTCGTGTCCGTAGGTGGCAAGCCCCCTCTGTTCGTAGTCCCATCTGAGAACAGGCAGGTGCCCAGCATCTAAAACATGCTTCACCGCATCTCTGAGCGAAGCGGGACTCTTCTGATAGTCCGGAATCCGGTGTCCTACGAACTTGGGTTCGGGTTCATAGTCATCGTGGGCTTCGCACCCGTCGGCATGTTGGGTGACATAGGTTCCGTCGCTAATCTTGGCTTCGCAAGAATGGTCTGTGCAGGCGTAATGGCTATCCAGCGACTCGAGCGAATGGCTTTCGGCAGCGGCAATGTAATACTGGCCGTCAATGTCAAGATCTTCCATGATCATCGCCGCATCTGCCTTGCACCACTTCCGCTGAATGCGTAGGTAGAGGATTCGCGAGTTGGTGACAGGCCATCTCTCTTCTTTTCCCGTCACATTGTAGATCTGTCTGGCCGCCTTTCGGAGCGTCGACGCCACGGCTATGATGGAGGTTGTCACCTCGTCCTTGAGAGGCCACAGAACTTTGCCATATTGGTGGACGGACCGATGGTCTTTGCCCCCTGCACAGTGATGGTCGACAATATCCCCGACGAAGTCGATCATTTTCATCGCTTCGCCAAAGGTTCTGTTGTCTCTGGAGCTGGTCTGCCGCCATTTTGCAATCAAGGAGGGCAGTTTCGCCGTCGTGATCAGGTGGGCTTTCTGTGGCTTGTGGACCGTCTTCAGAGTGTTCGGAACCAGAAAGTCTTGGGTCGTCACTGCTATATCGCTCAGTGCGAACACCTCTATGATAAGGCCAAAGAAGAGCCAGGTCTGAAAGAAGGTTTCAACCTCTGCTGCTGAGCGAGCTTGTTCCTCTTCGCCCTCGACGACTCCTCCAAGGAGGTTTTCGGAGGGTTTCGGCTGGAATTTCACATCTTCTGCAGTCCATCCTCTTGTTTTGTAGAAGTCAAAGAAATTTCCACGGTCTTTGTCGTAGTATGTATCCTCCTGGCCTTCGTAGGCCACCTGGATCCAGGGTTTCACTCCCTCCGGCAGGACAAGGTGATCCATATCAAAGCGGTGACTGTGACAGGGGATTTCGACTTGCAACCTTTGGGGATGGAGAGGTTTGACGAGACGCCCGTTGGACTCGGGCTTTCTTCGAATCTTTAAAAGCCCGCAACTACGGCATGTAGCCTACCCCGTTGCTAAGACACACACGACTGAAGCTGCATTTTGGGCAATGTCGCATATGGGCACGCTTCAGCCCCCTGCACCAACATCGTCATCCTCGCTCGACCTCCAGCCCTCATCGTGTGTGGTTCATGCACGACATGAGGCCCGTTGGGGTTTGTCAAGACATTCGCAACACCGTCGCGAGCCAGCCGTGATAACCGTTGTGTAGCACACCTCGTTTCCACGCCTGAGTCTCAAACAGGTCGATGGCGTACTCGGTGGCGTCCACTCATACGATTACCACTGGCGACTCCATCTGAAGACGTTTCCTCCTCCTGGCAGACATTGCTCGAACAGATTGTTTACATGTGCATGCTGCCCGTTCACCAGCCAATAGGTGCTCGACACGCCGCAAAAGGACGATCGTCGTTCGCTATGGCCTTCTCAGCTCGAGTCAGGATGTGGAGGGAGGAGGAAACGACTTCAGCCCTCCACGTGAGGAATCCGTGTTGAAGCTCAGAGCAGGGACGAGACCATCCATCATTGGCGCAAGCAGGGCGCGGCGTTCCCGAACACGACTTCCCCGGGCTGTGCCCCAGGCGGCTTTGAGTCAAACACTGTCAAACTTGTCAAACTTTAGTCAAGACGCAGTAAACGTGCATCTCACCTTTTGACCAGTGCTTCGGACGAATCGCAGCACTCCCAGTGTAGGAGAATTTCTGCACAACCATTTACTTTTCGTGTGCAGGGTGGCCGAGACTGTAGCCAGCAATGAAGCCAGGCTCCCAGGAAATACTGTGTAGAGCTGTGCTCGCCAAAGATACTCCGTACAGTGGTGAAATCAAGCTGAAAATGGTCGCAGGGAACTTGCCGCGCGGAGCACCGTTAGGCTATGCCACAACGGGCTCGAGGGGCTGGCTCGGGCACGCCTAACTTGGACACTCGCAGCCCTGACTTGGCGGCCTGGGCGTGGCGTGTTAACGGTGCTCCCCAAGTGTACCTAAGTAATGATTTGGGCTTCCCTCATCCTCCGTATACATCTGTCGTCTTTGTGTCTGCTGCACATCCCGTTCCCGCCTTATGACTTGGTCGAGATATGCTTCAGCTCTGTTGGTAATCTAACCACGAGAACAGCCCGATAAGATGAGCCCCGTCCCAGGCCGCCCGTTCGACGCCGGCATTCCTGCCACTTGGTTCCGCGACGAATGGAAGAGCCCGAGCAATTACGCGTTCACGATTCTTCTGCTGCTCGGCGGCGATGTCGTCGCTAAGGCATTGGCGCAGCTAGCCGGCGGTAGACTGACCCCCGTCGCATTCTCCTTCGGTACGTTTGTGATCTTAAAGTCTTTGGACGCCTCTGCCGTCTTCGTCGTTGTTGCGGTGGTACTCACTTTCCGTTAGGATGGGTGTCTTATGCAACATCGGCTGTCAACTCGGCCATCGGAGAGCATAAACTGATGCCCGATGCTGACACGGGTTGCTCTCTTATCAACGGCAAGAACGGCTCCGTTCGTGGCAATGGGTCGTGGGTATTAGGCCGCATCATGCGAGACTACCACTGGTGGATGACGGATGAGATCAAGGTCGAGACGGAAAGAGTCCTCAAGTCTGCTCGCCAGTACGACCTCGAAGCTGAGAAGAAGAAGCATCCTCAGCTTCAAAAGCCCGTGCCCGAACGCGTCCAAGCGGGCTTAGTTGTCAGTTTCTGGGAAGCCAGCGCCACGAAAACCGCTGGAAAGCCAGGAAAGGACATCCTCTACTGGTCGGGCATCTGCGTCTCGTTCGTCCAGCTCGGCGTCGCCGCGATACCTTGCGGGCTGTACGGAGACTGGGGCGTGCTGCTGATCACCGCCGCTGCTATAGCCCTCTGTTTCATCACGGGGTCGCTGACCCAGTGGAAGGTGGAAAAGTGGGCGTGTCGCCAACTCGACGGCAAAGAGAAGGTCTTTGTTCTGACGCGAGGGAATGGCGCGCAGCACGCAATCCTCATCGACAGCAAAGGACGTGGGCTGGATCTCGAGGACCTCGCAACCGGGTTTGCCAATGTCGATGCGCCGCATATCACTATGTCATCACGTCTGATCTATGCGCTGCTCGGGGTCTTGTGGGTCTTGCTCCTTATTACAAGCTCAGCGCTGATCGACGATGCCTGGTTCCTGATCGCGGTCGGTGGAATCGGCATCCTGCAAAACATGTTTGTTGCTGGCTGGAATAGGAAGCCAGAGGCGTTGGGCGTGCCGGTCGACTATGTTGGCGTATATGGCAGTCCGAAGGTCATTGATACGCTCTACGAGGTCGAACGTAGGTATGAGAAGGTTGGCTTCAACATGGTTGGGACTTTCTTTCCAAGTGGCATCAGGGACCACGAGCAGGCGACCTTTGATGCAATCAAGCAAGACCACAAGAGGAGGAAAGAGGCCGAATCGAAGCAGTCCTCGTCAAGCAACGGTGGTGGAGACGGGGATGAGAAGACACGGATGGGCGATGCCACAGTCACAATGGCAACGACAGGGTGAAGCAAGCGGTGAACGGCGAGCAAGTTCAGCACAATACTCAGCCATGGAGGCGTCCTCCTTTCGAGGTCTTGTTCATGGCCTAGGACCCATCCCATTTCGTCTATCGCCAGCCTATGAAGAAGCTCCCATCATAGCATAGCTGGCATCGTCATGTTTGGCAAGCTTCTGAAGCTGATCTCCTAAATTTGCTGTCAACAAGTTCCATCCGCCTCAGTTCGATGCCATGATCGCCAAGGGATGACAACTTGATCTGACGAGATGCACCTCTGTCGCTCTCAGCCGGACAAAGCGACAGTGACAGTCAGCCGATACCTAGTCCGTCCCTGGATGAGATGCAGGTTCGTTCCATCGATACGTCGACTAACAAGAACGAAGATCTTGGAGAAATTGACCCTTTGGTAACCTCTTGGTCGTTTCGCCGACGAACTCTATGGCCATGGCGTTCAGGGCAAATTTTGTCGGCGTCGAGAATTAAACGTCCCCGGCAGGCCAGGCTAGTCGATTGGACAGTTTACAGCGGTCTCTAAACCAGGGAACAGGCGGAGACTTAAGAATGGGATGAGGCTGAAGCACGTTCGCAGAGTTTCTGGGGAGGAAATATAATCTTCTTCACTGTCTCGGCGAGGATGTTCGGGCACGACCTTACTATCATGATAAAAATAGTCCATCAATAGTCCGTCAGGTTGCTCGTACCCTATTTCTGAGCCCACTGCATTGGTATCTGTGACAAGCTCCGACGGATATGAATGCCAGGAAATATGTAGATAAGTGTGTGCGGTCCTACAGTATATGTACATAAGCATGTCGTTGTGTAGTTGAACACGGGCGATCGTCTCTAGGCATTGAGTATCGAGTGCAGAAGGGCGAAAAGCATCGAAAAGCCAAAAGAGTATCCTGGTTGTCATGGCAGCTTGGTTTCTCAGGTTCAAAATTGTCCACTCTTACTGCCATTGAGTATATGAAGAGCGCGATGCCGCCTATGCTAGCCCACGCTACGCCGTGCACTGCCAGGTGCCACTTCGCTCCACGTGCGCACACTCTACAACATATCCGGCGTTATCACATTACTTTGCAGCCCATCGATTAGGACCTCGCGCATCGTCTGGGCGCTCTTGACCCGTATATCCACAAAACTCTGCGGACTATAAAACGCCGTGTGGCAAGTCAAGGCCAGCCGACCGACCAACCACTCCTCCCTCTCCCGATACGCCCTGATCAGCGAATGCACGTTGTCCTCCGGGATCGGCTCCTCGGGGACTACGTCGAGCCCGGCGCCGGCGAGGATGCCCTCGCGCAGCGCCCGCTCCACGGCATCTAGCTGCAACACCTCTCCGCGCGACGTGTTCACCAGGATGGAACCCCGGGGCATGAGGCTCAGGAGGTCCCAACCCACCATGTCGCGCGTCTCGCGCGTACACGCGCAGTGGAGGCTGAGCATCGTACTCCGGCGGAATAGGTCCTTGATGTCCTTCGTGCGCTCTATGCCGAGGGCCTTGTCCACGCCGTTGGGAAGGTAAGGGTCGTAGAAGAGGACGTTCCACCCGAAGGCCTTGGCGCGGAGGCACGCCGCGGTGCCGATGCGCCCGAGTCCCAGGATGCCGAAGGTGGCGCCCTGGATGCGGCTGACGAGGGGCGTCTCGAGGACCATCCACGGGTAGAGGTACGGTTGGCGCTGGCGGTCGTGGTGCAATAGGACGCCGCGCCGGAGCGAGAGGGCGAGCGAGAGCGCGTGGTCCGCGATCTCGGCGGTGCCGTAGTCAGGGACGTTGCAGACTGTGACGCCATGTTTGGCCAGTGCGACGCGGTCGAGGCGGTCGTAGCCGACGCCCATGCGGACGATGCTGTGGGTTGGGGTTTTCAGCTGGGTCATTCGCCCGAGGGCATACTCCGTACTTATACGAGGGATGGGTACATGGCACTAGATTGGCCTCGACAGCTGCGGAGCGGACTTACACTTTCAGCCTAGGAAACAGGGCCACGTCGGCTGCTGTGAAGCCCATTTTCAGCACCATGATCCCGTCGACCTGCTCTCGTAGTTCTTGCGGGATGGTCGACCACGGTTTCGGCAGCGGTGTCCCTGTCGGGAATAAGCCTGTCTGGAGGTACTTCACCTTGTAAGCGTGGGGTGGGTTTTCGGTGAAGATTTTGGTTTCCAGTATGTCGTCCTAAGTTCTAGAGAATTAGTCAGAGCACGGAAGCTGGAGAGTAGGGCGAGTGGAGTGTGAGTGTGAGAGTACAGGATAGAGACCGTCGGCTTGGATAATGGTATATGTCGGAATGTCTTGGTCGTCTACCCCCTGGGCTGTCCCATGCGCTTGAGCCGCATTTCCTGCCATTGCAACAACAAAGTCTTCGCGGAAGTCTATCGTAGGCGGCCCTGATGCTGAAGACGAGGAAGACCGGCAAAAATGGATTCGACGTTGTGATGCAGGAACAAAGCCTAAACGATGCTTTGCCGACTCCGCGTCTCGACCGTCGGCGTCAATGTCCGACACCGGCCAACACGGCAGATCGTGCCGCCAAGGGTAGACTGCACGTCAAAAGGCACACATTTCTTCCAGTCTTGCGCTCAGTCCGCTGTGTGTAATCGCTGCAATGGTAATGGGTAAGCCTATCGGTGTATACCATCGTCAACGGCAGTGGTCTGGCTTATGGTCTCGGTCCGTAAATTGGAAGGTAAGTTGACAACAGTACCTGGTTCAACCTTCATCGCAAGCGAACCTCCAGAATCCAAGTATCATGGCTTGTGACTTCCTCGCACGGTGCTAGCTGTAAGTCAATTTTGCGACTCCAAATCGAATATTGCAGCCGTCGTCCTCGACACGCATTCATCGACGGCCACATCTCTTCGAACTGCGTCCTCCCTCATTTCCCGGCAATGTCGTGCTGCGGGCCCCTGACCATCTGCCCCGGCTTGAGGAGGGCCACTTGGAGCCGACTCACCTGCCCCTTCACAACCACCAGGGCGCCGGTCTTGCTAAGCTGTCAACCCAAAGGCACCAAAGACATGAGAAACCAACGCCTTGACGCGTTCTGTACGTTGAGCACGCGCAGTCACCGAGGGCACGCGACAGAGACAAGCGACTGCTTGACCGTACCCTGCGCGTGCACGCGGGTGCTTCGACGTAGGCTACCCGCGCACATGGTTCAAGCCGAGGCACTTCCCACTCAGTTCAGTCGATCACTAAACGCCTGATGCTACCTCCCAACGTTCTATTTACAGGAATTTTCCAGCGTTGGTCATTCTGACAGAAGCTTTTAGTTCAGTTGGACCACTCTCTCTAGACTTGTAGTGCCAACCTGCTCACTGTTCTTAGACGGTGCTGCCTTCAACCCGCCGTAGGAGAATCCCAAGCTTGGAAAGCAGTCTAACATGGCACGCACCCACAAAGCAGTCATCCTCGCCAAACGGCCCAAAGACAACATCATCCCAGGCGAGACGTTCAAGCTTGTCTCCGACAACCCGACCCCGTCGGCCAGTGATTTGAAAGATGGAGAGGTCCTCTTCGAGACCAACTACTTGAGTATCGACCCTGCCATGCGGGGCTGGCTCAACGATACGAGATCGTATATTCCGCCCGTCAAGATCGGAGAGATCATGCGAAGCGGAGCCATCGGGACGGTCAAGGCCAGCAAGTCGTCCAAATTTCCGGCTGGCAGTTATGCGACGGCTACGGCGGGATGGACTGAATATAGGATTCTCAAGGACAGCGAGTTGCAGAGAGTGGTGGTGCCGAAAGGCGGGAGGTTGACCGATGGGCTGAGTGTTTTGGGTATCCACCGCGTCGTCTGATTCAAAGCCGCACGCCTGACGCTGACTTCTGCGTTTCAGGAATGACGGGGCTTACGGCATATTTTGGGATCATCGACGTCGGCAGAGTCAAGGCCGGCGACTTTGTTGTCGTGTCCGGAGCTGCGGGCGCTACCGGTAGCGTCGTCGGCCAGATTGCCAAGCTCAAGGGTGCCACTGTGCTAGGTATTGCTGGTAGCAGCGACAAAGTCCGATGGTTGAAGGAAGAGCTGGGATTCGATGATGCCCTGAACTACAAAGACAAAGACTTTTTCAAGAAGTTCAGAGCCGCGACGAAGGTGAGTATTGGCCAAGCTTGAGGTCACCTCGGACGCTGACTCCCCCACAGGACCTGATTGACGTGTACTTTGACAACGGTTAGTGATGCCCCTGCTACTTCGGTGTCTTCTACTCACTGTGGTTGCAGTTGGTGGAGAAATCCTGGATATGGCGCTTAGCCGAGCGAAACCGCATGCCCGGTTCGTTATGTGTGGAGGTACATATGCCACCAACGCCATGTGCTCGGCGAATCGTGCTCAGATTTCTATAGGTATCAGCCAGTACAACTCCTCAAACCCGCAAGGACCAAAGGTTGGATGATGGCCCCAGCTCCTTCTAAAGCATGCAGTCTAACCGGCGCGCACGCAGAACTACCTGATGATTGTATCCATGCGCATACGGTAAGTCTGCGCCCTTTTGCACATTTGCATCCCGACGCTGATGGCGTCCCAGCATGGAAGGCTTTATCGTCTTCGACTACGCAAAGGAGTATCCTCGCGCCTTGAAGGATCTAGCGCAGTGGCTTTCCGAGGGCAGAATCAAGCGGAAAGAAACCATCATCAAGGGCGGCTTGGCTCAAGCGGAGAATGCACTCCGAGATTTGTACAATGGCGTCAACACCGGTGAGTCGAACCCTGGCATAAGCATGACATTGCTCACATGTTCTAGGCAAGCTGTTGGTCGAGGTGAAACCTGTGGAAGAGCAACAACTCAAGGCGTCCTTGTAAGATAGTCGCGGTGCTCATGTCGTCCAAAATTGAATTTTTGTTTTGGTACACTGTACTTTGCGTGCTGTTCAGCGTACATTGCGGGCCAGTGAGGACCTAATGTAAGGAGATCTCGACTTTGAGTCAACCACAAGCGCTACGTACACAGCGGGGATCATATCCACGAGCATTGTTTTCTTGGACTTTCATACCGAGTACAGTTCCGGATCCTTGTTCTTTATCTGCGCATTCCCTCCCATCAACCGCTTTCTTCACATCCACATTAGATCCAACATCACCTTACGCAGCAGCAGCTGATACTGCTCCCGCCCCTCGGCTGCCTTTGCGACAGTCGGAACGAATCCCTCATCCTCACTTCTAGAGGAGCTGGAACTCATGCCGTGGAAGCCACGCCATGGATCTTTGTAAAAAGAGCGAGCTAGCTAGCTAGCTAGTTAGCCGGACGACTTTGGCGGCTGGCGTCGAGTCCCCTTCCACCCTGCGCGCCCACGACTCAAAGATCCACGGGGCTGGGCCTCTTCCAATTAACGTCTGTGCGAGGCTCCATGATCGGACCACGCCCGCGCGACCAGCTCGGACGACGTGGACGCTTATCATTACCTACATACCCCGGTACTGTGGGACTACCATATCACGGAATCTGCGACCACCGCTACATTGTTTCCGGAAATGGAGTTACCGGGATGACCGACTCGGGACGCAGTGCATCGTGACGCAGATGGCAGAGCCGAACTCTCGAATATACAAACCGAGCCTGGGTCGAGTTCCTAGTGGGTCGTGGTCGCCAACATCCTCAGAAAGGGCAGGTACACGGTACGCAGTGTCCTCCGCGATCTGGACCTCCAGGAACAAGTGGTGGTATTTCAGGTATTTGTCGCCCGCATGGCGGGCCCGGACATCTCTCGATATCGTGTCGCTGTGAAGGCTGTGGCCCGGATTCTTCAGTGGCGCTCTGATCCTGTACAGACATCTCGTTGTCGCTGTCAGGGTCCTTACATCATGCCAGTATTGCCACTTAGGGACGTGACGCCGCTTTAAAGGACCGTAAGCTGCCGACGACAAGGGCCGAAGCAAAGAAACTACAGATCGCCGCGAGAAATAGTGGCCGTGATGATACCTCATCTGAAATAGATTAGAAAACATGCGCTTAGAAATGCACGATACCACGGTGACAACGGATATGTATCATGGACCAACATCCCGCTTCTTCCCTAGGAGCCACGGGATCACCACAGCTTCTCCACCAAAGCTCTTACCGCGTTCAATGTCTCCTCGTCCTGTGGCGTTTTCTCCTTCTCCGGCGTCAACCCACCCGTTGCCCTTGCGCAGATGACGTCCAACTGTTCCCTGCCCACTCCCCTCTCCGTCAAGTTCGTCTTCAAGCCCAGCTCCTGCACAAGGCCGAGGATCTTGTCCCCCACAGCGTCACTGTCCTTGAGGTTGTCGCCGCTCCTCTGCCCGGCCCCAGTGTAGGGCAGGATAGCGGCCACGTTTTCTGCATTTTCGGCGCTCCGCCGCGCCATAAGCTTGACGACGTGCCCCAGCGTCAAACACGACGTGATTCCATGAGGGATCCCGTATGGACTCCCCAGCGCGTACCCCAGCTGGTGACTCAGCCCCAACGGGCCCCTAACATTGAGGCCAAAGAACGCCAAGCTCGCATACGCGGCAAGGAACAAGCCCGTGATGGTGTCCTGGTCCTTGGGATCGGCCTTGTATTTCGGCAGCAAGCGGAATAACTCGCCAACGGCGTTCAGGGCGAGGAGCCGGCACGGAATCCATGTTGCCGTCGGGTGATACTGCGCCTCGACTGCGTGGTCCAGAGCCCTGAACCCCGTGGATAGGAACAGGCTGGGAGGCGTGTGGAGCCCGAAGGTGGCGTCGTAAAATATGTATTGAGGGTATGTGTTGGGGTGGGCGATGCCGGTCTTGACGCCGTCCGCCCGGGTGTAGCCCGCTGCGGCTGTACATTCGGCGGCGCTGAGCGTGGTGGGAATGGCGATGTGGAGGAGCCACTTCTTGTTGTCAGTGCTCGTTTCGTTAACGCGATACGCAATTGCCTTGGCCGAGTCGATGGGTGAACCGCCTCCCACCGAGATGATCGTGTCGATCGTTTCGTCTTGCTTGACGATCTCGGTCGCCTGGTCGAGTTGTGCGACGGGCGCGTGTTCGCGGATGTTGCTGAACGTGCCGGCGTGGTGGGTCGGCGTGAGGAGCTCCTCGAGCGATTTGATCAGCGGGGTCTTGGTCGCGAGGGAGGAGCCCGTGATGATGAACGCTTTGGAGTTTTTGGTCGGGAGGGCTGCGAGTAGATGGTTCTTCACGACATTGGCACCGTAGTATAGACCTTTGAGATTATTCGGGCGATAGAGGCCCTGGAGGGGGTGGAGGCTCGAGTCCATCTTTGTTGCGCTTGTTCTTACGTTCGCTGTTGATTTAGCCCTGCCTTGACTGGCACTGAGACCGAGACCGAGATTGAAGTTGCATCCGCGGCCAGTACCACTACTTTGAACTCTGGGCGCAGGTGAGAGATGAGCTTTTGTCTGCAAGAGGCGGCGCATCAGACTCTCCGGTGGGATTGTATGATCCGTTCTGTTGTGAGAGCCGGAAGACTGAAAAGGGAAAAAAGAACGAACAAAACGAGGAACGGGAGAATGATGGGGGCGAAGTGAGGTCGAATCAGCTCAATGAAACTCGACCTCAGGTTTGGATACAAGGGAAGGACGGAAGGGTGGATGGATGCTCAAGCCTCTTGTGGTCTGAACTGTGCTTGGGATAAGCATTCGGGGTGCCTGATCGCACAATAGACCGGCATTCCGCTACTACTGTGAATGCGAACGAGGTATTAACATCTGTAATCAGGAGAACTCTTGTCGTCATAATCATTCAATGCACAGTCACCCACAGTTGCGATGTAATCCTTCAACCAGTCTGCCGGCGAGTCTCGGCGAGCCTCGGTCCGATGCCCCACGGACCCCGCACAAGGCTGTGTACGACAGACCGCTGCCTCAGCTGCTGGGTGGCTGGCACCAATAGCAGCTCACCAATTCAGCATTTCTTGAACAATATTATGCAGAACATATTCCGTACTACAAGGTAAAGCTGGTATTTTCGACAAGAAGTTGAATTAAAGACTGGGAAGCGAAACGTCAACAGGGACGTCCTAGAAATTATGCTATGATTGGTTGTTGTTACAGAGGACGATGCAGCATTGCTCGCCGGATGCGGACCCCAGATTAATGCTTATGCAGGCAACGCAGTTTTGAACGCCGCTCATCAGGATGCCGTAGAATCTAACCTTCCGCCGTGATGTTAGGCAAGACCCGAGAAACAATCTCAGACCGCGACTGGTTGGAGCTGGACACGGGAGCAGGAGCTCGGGGTCTGCAAGCCAGTCACACCGAAGCCGTTGTTGAGGTACCCGTTGACTTGGAAGAGTTGAGGGACACCATGCCACCAATCACAAGCTGAAGCGTTGTCAGTCAGTGCAAACCACGGTGGCCACAAAGTGAAGAGGGACTGACCCAGCCAGCCACCGGTACTGCCATTGTACTGAAGTCCAGAAGAGTTGAAGAAGAAGGCGGCATTGTAGGTCGGTAGGGCGGAGATACTGATGGTGACTTGGTTCCATTCTGGCAGCAGCGGTCAGTATCGAGATTCCTACTACGACGCGAAGGGCAACAGACCTTGATATGGACCATTCTGGACCGCCAATGGCCACGGCCCGATCGCGTTATTCGGATAGGTCATGAGCTGTTGGGTCCCGTTCAAGTAGCCTTGCCAGGCGATAGATTTGTTTGAGGACAATGCAGCGTCACCTAGACCAGCACCGGTATGATACGAGTAGACATACAGGTTGGTCTTGTTGGATCCGGTGTCTTTGTGAGCGCCATTGACGACTTTTGTTCGGAGGTAGTATAAGGCAGGGGGTGTAACCGTTTGTGTCTGTCTCGTGTCGAGGGGTGATGCGGTGGTGAGAGACAAGACAGATAATAGAGATGCGGTGAGGATCGTGGTGAAATGCATGATGTTCGCTTTGCTGGGTACAGTGTGGCCTGGCTCACAGAGGTCGTTTGATTGCAATAACGAAGGTTTATTCGGCCACTGACGTCCAACGGGTGCTTGAAGACGATGGAGGATATTTTAAGGGTTTACAGAAGATCCTAGCACTTTATTCAGCCTGTGCCTGACTTAAAGAGCCACAGGGTCGATCATGTGCAAGGCCGGACCAGCCGTTGCGGTGCCATCAGCCAAAGGTAACGTGAAGCAAGTTGACGGCAAAGCGGATAGATAGCATGGGATGTGGATAGAATTCGAGCGGTGGCGACGAGGTGAAGCGAGCAAAAGGCGCATCCTCTCAGGTCTAGCTGCCGATCCCAGCCAATCAGCCTGCACCCTTCAATGAAGGGTTCCGTGCTTGTGCAAGGCAGCGTCGGCTGTCAGCAGCGTGACGAGTCGGAATCTGCCAATCAAGACATGGTTAACGCGATTCTTCGTAGCGGCAGCCCATGTCTGCATGTGCTGCCTGAAGTTCTGCTGCACGGAAGAGACATATCACTCTGTCTACACCACCTCTTCTTGACGCGAGCTTACATTGCACACAATAGGTCCAGCGCCGATGGTGAGTGTGCCCTTACTCGTACTCGCATCCAAGGGCTTCTCCAGGGGCGAGCTACGCTTATGATCGACAAAAGCTATGGTTGTTATGACGACGAAACTCCACCACGAATCTCAAGCATGTCGAGATCGGGATCCTGGAGGATTTGAGATTGTGGGCATTGTGGGGTAGACTCTGACTACTGCAAGCCATCGATCTGCTTTTGACGTGGTCAGACTTACCACGTACGAGTACTGGCCCACTGGGTACAAGGTGTGGCAGCCCGGACTGTAGCACACGAGAATAGCTTTTCGCGTCGACCGAGGCGAATTCGGCTGAACGTCACCAGAGAGGCACAGGCAGCTACTCAGACTTATTCCACCGAAGACCCGAAAGTCAAAAATGATTCTTGCTGTACGAGGTAGCATGTCACTGAAACTCTCCTGACCTGTCGACCGCGTCGAATATCTAAAATCAGAAGCTTGAAGCGGCGTGATCGCTTCTGAGAACGAAGAAACGTGCGACGTAACGCCATAACACGTCATGCCTTCAAGTTCCCTCACGACTTGTCGTTCGCATCGAAGATATTGTTCCAGAATGCTCTGTAATGCTTCTTGTTGCCCTCTGTGGAAATCTCTTCAACCTCTTTTGGTGTGAGCTTGAATGTAAAGACTCGCAACACGTCGCTCAAGCGCTGCTCCTTGGAGCTTGTCGTAATCGGCAGGACGTTCTGGTCAACAACCCATCTGATCAATATCTCACTCGGATTGACAGCATACTTCTTCGCCAGCGACTCCACCAAGGCGTCGACGGGGCCTCCTTTAGCCTTGGTGATCGGCGTCAGTGGAGCATACGCCGCCACGCGGATATCTTTGTTCTTGTGGTAAGCCAGCAGGTCCCCGTGTTGAAGATACGGGTGAAATTCGATCTGATTGATCGCTGGTCGGACTTTGGCTGTCTCGAGGATGGCGTCGAGGTGAGGTTTGAGAAAATTGCTGACACCGATGCTCCTAGCTTTTCCGGAGGCCAAGACGTCTTCCATTTGCGCCCATCTCTGTTGGAGCAATCTGTTGTCTCCTTTGGCGAAGAACGGGGCGTGGATGAGGTACAGGTCGACGTAGTCAAGGCCAAGCTTCTTCAGACTTCGATCAATTGCATCTGGAATGTCGTCGATGTGTGTAAGGACTTTCTTTCAAGGTGTGAGCATGTTCCATGTGCAAACATCAACACGGGGCGTGGCAGCCGGAGGCAAGTCTGGATACCTGTTTGGGAGATGACTCACGGTCGTAATGTACAATTGATCTCGAGGCACTCCGCTCTGCTTAATAGCTATACCTTGTTCTTCCTCGGTGTTGTATACTTCCGCCCCATCTAGGTGTCTGTAGCCGACCTTGAGAGCCGTTTTGGTGGCATCAATTGTTGCCTGATCCTTGGGTGAGTTTGGATCTGACTTATACCTGCATGAACCTCACAGTCAGCATCAGCCAAGAAACAAGGCATTTGGGGGTTTGCAAGCTGTCTCAGACATCATGCCGGTAGTGACAAAAGAACGTACCAGGCTGTGCCGAGGCCATAGCCGATCTGATCAGCGCCTTGGTTAGCAACACTTGCTGGTGCATCTAAGGTGGCTATGAACTCACAAATGGTATTTTGTTGCCATCAGGCAGGGTCAGGTCGGGAATTTTAAGGTCCAACTTGGCCATGGCGGAGATCAAGCGTGTGTGTGAAGTGTGCTTTGTCCGTGTGCAAGAGGTGATAAAAGGTCGAATACGTGCTAATTGTTGCTGGGGGCGAAATGCGCAAGCCAACAGTGTCGGGAAACGAGTCATGTAATCACAAGAAGAGCACGCGGAAGCTGGAATGGTATCTTGCGCGAATTTGCTTGCATTTCAACTTGAGCGAGGTCAAGGCTTGCGCGCGCATCCCACCTCACGCCTGCTTCGGAGTACGTCAGTACTTGACCCCGCCAGCTCGTCCTGCAAGTAGCGGCGATAACTCACACATTGCCGGTTTCGGCTGGTGGAGCCCAGTTGGAGGCAATCTCCGCCTACAAACAACCCGACAAGTTCTCAGTGATGTGCCAAAACTTCTCGGGATGTGTGCACCCTGGGGTGGTAGACGTTCTCTTCCTTTTTAGCAGAGTCGGCGCATGCTGCTAAGAAGACCGGCTCGTCCTCACTGAGCAGCGACACTGGCAGGTTGTGAACTCACCCACAACATAAGTTGATTCACACGCAAGGAGGACCGGATCTTCATCCAAGCCTCGCTGCTCGTACTCCGGAGGTTGTCCGATAGTGCCACCTCCGGCAATTATGGCCGTGTCAGGTATTTCCCGCTGGCAAGAGCCATGCTGCTCGTGTATCAGAGCATTGGTGATGAAGGTATGTGGTTACCAGGCAGAGGCACCTCCTGACGGACCAAACAAATCAGTGACGGTGACCTGCATCAGCAACAGCCTCTTCCTTGGCCGCTCCTGATGGTATCATTCACGGTCAGGTTGACTGTCTTGGGAGCTTTTGCCTCGTCTCGACCTCCTCCCATGCCGTAACCTTTGACTCCGCTTCTTCTATCGTTAAGATCATATTTGCCCGCTTCGATGTTTTGGTATATTCTTTCTGCGACTTCGAGGAACGCCTTTTCAACCCCCTCGCCGCTTTTGGCACTTGTTTCAACGTATTTGACGATGTTTTCTCTCCGGCACCAGTCCTCGGCCTCTTCTCTGCTCACCGCCCGCTTGGTGCCTCCTTGAACGTCGGTCGTTTGTTCGGCCAAGTCTAACTTGTTCCCGACCAGGATAACGACAATGCCTTCTTCGGCGATCTGACGCAGGTCGTTGAGCCATTGAGTGACGGACTCGAAGCTACTTCTTCTGGTGATATCGAACACTAAGAGAGCTCCAGAGGCACCGCGAAAGTAACTCCTTGTGATGCTTTTGTACGTCTCTTGTCCAGCGGTGTCCCATAACGACAGCTTCATCTTCTTCTGCTCTTGTTTGCCGCCATGGCTCTCGCGACCGTTAGGAGTACCGAGATCTAAAGATGCGTTTGCGGGAGGGCCAACAGGAACTATTCTGCTTCCAAATTCGACGCCAATGGTGACATCGTGAGAGGCGGAAAACCGGCCTTCACAAAGTCGGATGGTTAAGCTGGACTTGCCAGTCCCTTATATTCGTCAGATGATGGCGTGTAGGTGGCTGGAGGCGAACATACCGGAGTCGCCTATACAGACGAGCTTTGCAATATAGTTCCAAGGTAGCGTTGGGGCTGGCGTGATGTTGGGCATTAGATTGGGGATGAGGAGCAGGGGTAGATTGTAATGTCGAATCCGTTGATTACCAAAAGCGCTTTGAACACAGGACGAATTGAATATCTGCGTGAAGTTTAAAACAATGTGTGAGTAGACACGAGTCCACCGTCAATATACGGAGTACTGTATGGCGAGATTGGAAGCAACGGGTGAACAATGACGATGACACGCTCGTGAGAGCGGAGCGCGTGCCTCGGGAGCTGTCGTGCCTGGCCCAGATTTCCAGGCGGTGACTGCCAACCAAAGCCTGGAAACGGCGTGCCTGTGGTTTGACCCGCTGCCTGGAACTTTCAGCCTGGACCAGCCACTGCACCGAATTTGGCTAGTCACGCAGTCACAGGCAGATGTCCGCTTCCGTATCAAGGTCAAAGGAGAGTCACGAACTCATCGTCTCCGAGCAGGTCGCCGACTCACCAACCTACACGTCTTCTTGACCCACGTATTCCAACCAGACACCTATCATTGCACATAGTAGCACCTACCTCATATCCGTCGCTTGGATTGATCAAGGAACCGTTACCAACTTCCAGCATCGTCATCGATCTGTGCTTATCACTACCGATACTCACCGACTGATACATCTCGTGCTTCCTGCCTGCGGGCAGCATGTTTTCCGAGTGTAAGACGGTCGATCTTCTGTCCCAGACTAGGCATCCGGGTCTAACATGATGGCAGACGCCTCTAGATTTCTTGCACAGTCTCAATCGCGCCTCACATTCGCTCCCGCGCCAGCAGACGACCGCCAGTCCGCGAGACGACCGAATCAGACGTGGAGATCAACCACCGCTTCCAGAACGCTGAATCCGCGTGCCGCGAACCCTTATCAACCTACCTCATCCCAGATATCTGGCTTCCCGTTCGCCTCGCGCTTGAATCCGCAACAGGCACCTTTATTTTATAGCGCGACAGACGAGTTCCGGGAAGAAAATGACGAGGAGGAGCACGAACGAGAAATAGCTGATTACTATGCCCTTCAAAGGTCCAGGCGACAGCTAGGAGCAAGCGATCTCCGAGCTTCTTCGGAGGTTGACGGAGGCAGTGGTTCGAGTTTGAACGGTGCAAGCAGTCATGGCGACGAGTCGCGTGACCGAGGGCCAGGTAGACCTGGTGGGATTAGGAGTTCCTGGCATGGAGGTGCACCGAATCCACGACGAAAGGGAACCGACCTCGAAAATCTAGAAGAATCAACAGAGTCACAACTCGACAATCTCAGTCCTGAATCAGAGCGAAATCTCATGGTCGACGTGGGTTTAGAAGACACCTTGAGGAGCGGATTTGACGATGACCCGCCCGAAGATCTTATGGAAAACCCTCCCTCTGTACAACAACTACGCAAACAGCCGCCGAAAGCAGATCACGACTACGACTCCGATGAATCAGATCAAACGAGCAACCAGAGACGACTGCTGGGCTACTCGCGACATCATTCAGGTGACCAAGAGTCTGTACCAGATGGCATTCCACCACCCCAGATCCAACAACCACGGCATGACGCCTTCTTTGGACAGCTTTACTTCCTCTCGCTTGCCGCCATGTGTGCGACATGGTTTCTCGTTATGCTTCATACTCAGTCGCCGGGCACGAATCAACCCCTCGGTGACACGGTCTACACAACATTGCACGGCTCCTTCTATCTTCTAGCGACATATACCCTTGTAGCGACTTTTATTTCCTTGTTCTGGCTGGCTGCCCTACGATCATACGTTCGATACTTAGTCTACAGCATCCTGGTGGCAGTTCCCGTCATCCTCTACTCCTTCTCACTTTATCCGCTCATCTCCAGCTTCAAGGGCTCATGGCATGGCTCCAGTATCCAGGATACCGTTATGAGGTGGAGCTCGCTGGTGCCCGCCGTCTTAGCCACGCTCTGGCTTCTAGCTGTCTTCCGGGGCCGGCTGGTGATGCAGAAGGCTATCTCCATCTTGGAATTTGCGACAAGAATTCTCGCCGCAAACCCGACGCTGGTGCTCGTCGGGTTCGCTGTTCTGGGATTTATCATCAGCTTTACCTGGGTATGGCTGTCCATGTTCACAAGAGTCTTCCTTGGCGGGCACCCGTCGACTCGATCGGCGATAAGCAAATTCGTTATTGACACCTCCACGTGGTGGTTGGGAGTGTACTTCATCCTGGTGTATCTGTGGACGATTGCTATTGCGTTTGGCATGCAACGAACCATCACGTCGGCCACAGTGTCGCAGTGGTACTTCCACCGGCTGGCGGTACCAGCCCCAACACCTCAGGCCATTGTCAAAGCAGCGCTACAACACTCGGCGACGACCCTTTTCGGCACCATTGCTCTGTTCACGGGCCTGAGTCTCATGGTCCGACTCCCATTGATTGTCCTGCCTCGGCGGATGACTATGCTGATTGGCGTGGCCATGTACTCGCTAATTCCCAGTCCGGTTGCAGTGCTGATCAACCCTCTCACACTCACCTATGCCGCAATACACTCCCAACCGCTTGCTGTCAGTTCCAGAGGACTTTCCCAGATGCACTTCCTTGCGCCCAACGACGCCACAACGGCTCTATATCCGAATACGTTTAATCGGAGAGCAAGAAACGATGGATGTTCAAATGATTCGACACCTCTTCTTCCATATCGACTAGCCAAGCTCATTCTGCATGCAACGCGTTTCATGATGTGCCTAGCGTTGGGATTTGGCGGATGGGTTACGACTGCACGGACATTGAGACTCGATGGTGCAGGAGCGCGAGGAAGTCTTTACGCTTACATTGTAGGGCTCGTCGCGGGGGCCATCGGCTGGGGCATACTTGGAGCAATGGAGGGCGTGTTGGCCTGTATCGTGGATGCGGTCGTGGTATGCTGGGGCAGCGAAGTTGGCAGTACTGGCACAGGAGAGGTGCGGTATTGTAGGGAGGCGGGAAATCTGTTCCGCGATGATGATTACGCCGGCGGCCGCGTCAGCCTAGCTTAACACAACCACCACAACAACTGGACTTTGCCAGGCACTGGAATGGCCTTCAAGTAGTAGAAGTGAGGCCGAGTCGAAGGAAAGACGTATCCAGCACTATCGCCGTCAATGTGTCCTGGACGTACTCTGTATGCGATCTATAAATGGCATCGTCTTCACGTGTCGAAAGTTGAAGGTGGAGCATCGATCCCCTTTTTCTCGAATACGCCAAGTGGCCCGTTCAATTAATTCACGTCTCTCCCTCCAGGCGCATTCAGCCAGCTCGCAGTCCGTTCACACTTCCAGATCTGTTCTTCACCCTGAAGTGGATTTAATTCCTCCGTTCAGGCCACTTGGTCGCAGGAGTTTTTCTTCTTCCTTTTCCTTTTGTTTATTCTTCCCTGTGTGTTGGTCGTTGTAGCACTCTTGATCGGCCGCGATACTCACGGACACGCGTTTGCTCGCAGGGTCCCCTCCCTTCGAATCCGTCCGGCCCCGGCTGCTTTTTTGTCCACAGTGGAAGTTACACTGCTTTCGCGAAACTTGACACAACTCGACCCCTTTCTTCGAGCTCTTCTTCGCGGCTTTACTACCTTCGAGATCGTCTTCAATCATGGCTACCTCGAAAGGCGGCTACACCACCGGTGCTGGGACGGATGAGGCTGAGGTGCGCCGAAGAAATGTTGCCAGCTATGAGAAGGCCAATGGCCAGCACGTGTACAAAGATGAGGCTGAAGATACCAAAAAGTTACAGAAGGTTGGTCCTAGAGGTCCATGTCGAGCAAGCGTAGTCTAACTGCGCATCTCTAGGCCCAGACCGGCTTCATTCAGTTTCTCGATGAGTGGGAGTTCTTGATTGCGCCCATCATCTTCACAGCATTCGCCCTCTTCACGAGACTATGGCGGATAGGACTGTCTCCTATTGTCACCTGGGACGAAGCTCAGTAAGATGTGCCCCATGGTCTGAGGTCGCTCAGCGCTGACGTTTATTCCAGCTTTGGCAAGTTCGGATCGCACTACCTCAAGCGAGAGTTCTATTTCGATGTCCACCCTCCTCTCGGAAAGATGCTTGTAGGCCTGTCGGGCTACCTAGCTGGATACAATGGGTCCTTCGAGTTCAAGTCCGGCGAGACATACCCGGAAGAGGTCAACTACACCTTCATGCGCATTTTCAACGCCATGTTTGGTGTGGCCACGATCCCCCTCGCATACTACACCGCTCGCGAGCTCAACTTCCGACTTCCAGCCGTTTGGCTTGTTACGCTCATGGTCCTTTGCGAGAACTCGTACGCTACCATTTCCAGATTCATCTTGCTAGACTCGATGCTCCTCTGCTTCACCTTCACGACCGTCCTCTGTTGGGCCAGATTCCACCGCCTGCAACAAAAGAGTTTTTCGGTTGAATGGTTCAGCTGGTTATTCCTGACCGGATTGAGCATCGGATGTGTTTGCAGCGTCAAATGGGTCGGTCTTTTCGCGACGGCACTGGTTGGCCTCTACACTGCGGAAGATCTATGGAACAAATTCGGCGACCTGAAGATGCCGAAGGTCGAGCTCGCGCAACACGTTGTGGCTCGCGTCATAGGCCTGATTGTCGTTCCCATCCTGGTCTACATGTTTTCTTTCTACCTTCACTTCCTGATCCTCGAGAACTCGGGCCCGGGCGATGCTCAGATGTCCTCCCTTTTCCAGGCGAACCTCCGTGGAACCGAGGTCGGCAAGGACTCACCCCTGGAGATCGCCATGGGATCCAAAGTAACCATCAAGAACATGGGCTATGGTGGTGGTCTCCTTCATTCTCACGTCCAGACGTACCCCGAAGGCAGTGGTCAACAGCAGGTTACCTGCTACCACCACAAGGACGCCAACAATGACTGGTTCTTCTGGCCCAACCGAAGTCAACCAGAGTTTGATCCGGAAGCACCACTCAGTTTTGTTGCCGACAAGCAGGTCATTCGACTCCTCCACGCCCAAACCGGCCGAAACCTCCACTCTCACCAAGTTGCCGCGCCAGTCACCAAGGCCGACTGGGAAGTGTCTTGCTACGGCAACACGACCGTTGGAGACGAGAAGGATCATTGGCAGATCGAGGTCGTCAGCGATGCCGCGTCCTCGGATCGTTCACGTATTCGGACTCTGACGACATCTTTCAGACTGAAACACGTTGAGCTGGGTTGCTATCTCCGAGCCGGAACAGTTAACCTCCCGCAATGGGGATTCAAGCAGATTGAGACCACTTGTGTCAAAAAGGCCAGTCCCCGAGACGTGTATACCCACTGGAACATTGAATCTCATGTCAACGAGAAACGTAAGTCCCAAGCTACCAGGACTGTGTCGGACCTTACTGACTGACCGAATAGTGCCACCTGGCAATGCTGCACAGTACAGATCACCTTTCCTGAAGGATTTCGTCCATCTCAACGTCGCCATGATGACGTCCAACAACGCTCTCGTTCCAGACCCAGACAAGCAGGACGACCTTGCCTCCAAATTTTGGCAATGGCCTATCCTTCACGTCGGCCTGCGCATGTGTTCATGGGATGACCAAGTCACAAAGTATTTCTTGCTGGGAAACCCCATCGTGTACTGGGGCTCCACAGCATCGCTCGGCATTACTGGTCTGATCGTCGCCTGGTATCTGATCCGCTGGCAGCGGGGCTACAGGGAACTCAGCCAAGTCGACATTGACCAAATCCATTACTCGGGCATATACCCTGTGATCGGCTGGTTTTTCCATTACTTTCCCTTCTTGATCATGGGCCGAGTTACCTATGTTCACCACTACTATCCAGCTCTCTACTTCGCTATTCTGGCAGCAGGTTTCTGCCTTGACTGGACGACACAACGCCTTCACAGGAACGTTCGCTGGGGAGTGTACTTCATCCTGTACGCCGTAGTCATTGGGTTATTTGTGCTGTTCAGTCCGGTCGTGTTCGGCATGCAAGGCAGCAACCGGCAATATGCGTACTTGAGGTGGTTCGACCGATGGAGGATCTCAGATGCCAAGATGGGTGAGACATTGGCAGCATGATAAAAAGTGAGGTTGGCCTTTTCCTGCCACAACTAATGCGCTTTTGAAACGAAAAGCACGCGATGGCCTGGGGGGCACATGCGCTTGTGGTTATGTTGGCGATGGCGTCATGAATGGGCAAAGGCAATATTTAGGAACCAACCCTTTGTAAAACAGATGGCTCGTTTTCTCTTTTTTCTCGGTCTTGGTGCATTCAAGAGCGATACGAATCGTTCCGAAATATGGCCTCGATGGACGGCAGCTGGAGAGAAGGCCGAATCTTAGATCTTGACTCAAATAGGTCAAGTTGGCACTTGGAAACTGCACGGGGGCGTCAATTCTCCCAAGATATCTAAAACCTCGACGGACGGCTACGTAGCATGCTCTTTCAGGTGTGTTTGTTCTGTACAGTCAGCAGCCATCGGAAGAGGTCGTTATAGGACGAAAGTAGCATCGGTTCAGGATCTCGTCGGCCCGTGGTCCGCACACAAGTCGACAAGGCTGAGCGCCAAGCGATCAGTCACGGGGCTGAAGAGAAAAGACAACCGAATCCTGGCGAATCCGCTTATTAGGCCGCTTGACCGATGCCAGCGAACGAGAACCCGAAGGGAAGCGGGGACCATGTCGGACTCGCCCACCGCCGCCATAGCCATACCAGCCTCAGCTCAAACTCAATTCACTCTCACTTCACGCTCAAGCTGTGGAGCAAATATCCTCTCCCCGTGGGCGACAGCAGGATTTCTCCGTAGTCTCTGTCTCGCTCCCTAATATGTCGATTTCGGTATAACCCCAGCTGCAGTCCTTCAGCTCGCCCACCGCGACTGCATGTCTCTATTGCCCACGCTGGTTCACCAACATGGACCCCCAGCAAGGCGACTCGACCGCGGACAGCCCTGGTGGTGACTATGCTGACGACTTGAAAATGGATACGATGGCCGATGGAAGGATCGAAATGGCCCAGGAAGAGATAGACGCCATCATTCGCAATAAGAGAAAGGTCAGAGATCCAAAGGCGTGTTACGCCTGCCACCGTCGAAAAGTGAAGTGTGACCGCAACCTGCCGTGCGACTCTTGCGTCAAGAGGGACCACCCAGAGCTTTGCTCATATGAGCGACCTACGAAGAAGCGCCGCATTGCGCTGTCGGGCGCATTAAACCAACCCGATGGCACTGGATCCGAAAGTCCGAACCAGCAGACTGGGCCCAACATCACCGTGCCTCGCGAACAGTGGGAGCGCCTGAACCGAGAATTGCAGCTCTTACGCGACTCGGTCAAAGCCGAACGACTCTCTCCCGGCGCTGCGCATTCAGAAGAGGATGTAAATCCCACAGGGACACACAGTCGGGGCGACGAGACCGAAAGAGAAGGAATCCATGCACCGAGCACACAGATGGGGACAATGCATCTAGGCTCCAGGTCCGTGCTGGCCTATATGATGGGCTTGGGCAGAACAAAGACCGCTCAGGACACCGCCAAATCCCTACTCGAGGAGAACATTCTCCCAAAGTTGGGTTTGGACAACGAGAGTGCAACTTACCCGTTCGTCGACCTGTGGAGCACCGAGTCCAGTATGCAAGATGTCGATGGGTTGTGCAAAGCAATTCCGGATGATGAGCTGTGTAATGAGTAAGTAAGCCGCCAAGTTATCGAGTGCTGTTGGCTCACTCGGCACAGATTTTTTGTTGCGTACCGGGATATTGCCTGTACCATTTATCCTGTCGTTCCGGACGTGTCGGGCTTCGAGGATACCTTGCATTTCATGCTTTCCAATAGGTCACGGCACATTCGGGACAATCTCGAGTTGGATCCGAACAAACCATACGGTGTCTCCTTGCCCTGGCTAGCTCTGGTATTTGCCGTCTTTGCTTCTGGTTCCCAATCTTCAGACCGACCAGCCAAGGAACGAGAGCTCACTTCGCAAGTCTACAGTAAGTGCAAAGGCTAGGCACTTGGCTCATTCGCTGACCGCTAAACAGTATGCTGTTCCTACCAAGCCCTCCGCATGTCCAACTTCCTGACCCATCCCTGCCTGGAAACGATTGAAGCCTCCTTGATTATTGGCAACGTCCTCTCGTACAACATGAACCCCGGCGTGGCATACATCTACCTTGGCATGACCCTCCGGATGGCCTTCTCAATCGGCCTCCAAATAAATTCGCAACAGTTTACTGACGCCGAGAAATGGACCCGTCGCCGCATCTGGTGGGCACTCGCATGGCAAGATTCTCACTTTGCGGTTAGCTACGATCGACCTACCTCCAGTGTGCTGTGTATCCCCGATATCCCGTACGGGAAATTCAGCTCCCCAGGTGACCGAAGCTATGCGGAAACGATGTTTGCCATCATTAGACTCACGCAAGAAATCGTCCGTGAAAGGCTCCTACATCCACGATCGTATATGTCCTGGGATCGAATCCAGAAGTACACTGAAGAAATCACATTTCATGTCTCCCAAGGGGCAAGCTACCTCCGAAACCGCGACCTGTGCTATAAAATGACGCAACACCTCGAACGCCTCGCTTTGAAACTGCACAGCTGCTACATCACCTCTGAACTCTGTCGGCCTGCTCTCAAGGAAGCGCCTTCATCCTCCAGCGTGGAGAATCTGACACCAGTTCAATCGCCCCCGGGGTCTAGTCGACGAAAAACGTCAGGGACAGCGGGGCAATCTCCCAGCACATCGAACCCCGACCCCTCGACGCTCTCCCACTTTCGGACCATGTGCATACAAAATCTTGAAGGTGCGGTCGAGGCCTACGTGGAATTACACTCGCTCTCGAAGTTCGCCTCGCGCAGCTGGATCGGCATCCAACGATCTATTTCCGCCGCCTTCCTGCTGGGCACGTTGCCCGAAACGTCCCGCGATCCACGCCGTCTTGCTCTCCTCCGTGAACTCGAACAAGTCATCGCCCAGCGCACGCATGAAGACCCGACGTTCGACCTCCCACCTGACGCGAGTCCTCAGGCGAAGAGGCGCTTTAGCAACGAGGCTATGGAGGGCCAAGGACCGCCTTTGGCCGAAAGTCCCCACTGGGCAAGGAGCATGTCAAAATCGCTGAACGCGCTGGGGAAATTGAACGCCGCGCTTGCGGGGCCGAGACCAACCGCCCTCTCGACATACAACGCAGGCACCTATCCACCACCACCCTCCTCCAACTTATTCAAGGCTGCAGGCTCGGCCTCGGGTCTCCCGACGGCGAGTTCCCCGACGACGCAATCGCGATATCCGCCTCTGAGCGCCAGTGGTGTTCCAAGCGTGAATGCGATCAAACAGGAGACATACTCACCCTCTCTCGCCACGAGCAGCACGAACGGCCTTTTAGGCGGCATGAGTAGCGGCCCCGGGAGCCTCGGACCCATCACTCCAGATAGTACGGGATCGTCTAGCGGAGATTGGAATTTCGGCAACATAGCCGATCGGGCGGCCGAATACGTTCAGGCACCTCTCTGGGGCGAGGGAGGAGTGGGCACGATGTGGGATCGCTTTTGAGCGTGCTTGCACGCATGCACCAACGCTGAAAGGAGAGGTCACATTATACCTGTGGAGAGGTGCCACAAGGAGCAAGAAGGGCGTCCTTCTCTACGCTACTTGCAGCCTGGCGCAAGTGGTCTCTAAACATTGGCCACCCAAATGGGGATTGATATTACAGTATCCGAACTCGTGTCTCTCCGCGCGTACTTCCCTCATAGCACTGATGACTAGCGATTGTAGCCGTGTCAATTTTGTTCGACCGTCTTAGTGATTCTGCTCTACACTGTTGCGTCTGCGCGTCGTGGTCTATCGCAAGGGAAACCATAGTGGAAGCTCCAGGAGCGCACTAACGAGCCACCATTGCGCCGTCCATCCAGTATTACTCGGTAATGTCCATGTGCTCACTGAGGGAGTGGCAGGTTCGGTTCTCCTCCAAAGTAAGAGAGTTGACGCGCTCTTTCGGAGGGCTGGCCTCACATACTGTAGTTACGGATATCTCCCGCTGTTCGTGGCCAATTCGCTGATGGGGCTGATGTCTTCTTCTCTGCCGCATCAGAAACGCCCCTCTCGCTCATCCTTTTGATCTCTTCTTGTCCGCAAGTACGAAGTTGGCAGAATAATGATTCGAACGACAAGGAACTTCGATGGCAGGTTTGAGATAGTCCACACGTAGTGATCGCGGTCCACGAGTTGGAGAGTCGGTGGCTATTATGAAACATCTCCTACATCTAACATCAAGTAATTAGCCTGCCTGTCTCTTGTCGGCAAGCACCTCAAGACTTTTGAGACTTCGACCGGATCAGCCAGGCTTCAACACACTGGGCACCATGGGCGACGCATCGACCTCTGCCGCTGTACTCGCACCTCGAACAGATCCCCCACCCGTCCAAGCGGGTCTTCCCTCTGTTCACCCAACCGCCTCGTTCTGGCAAACGTCTCATCCAAACCCCCTTACCCACCACCGCTCTACACCAGATCTCCCTGTTCGCGCAGATGTCGTGGTCATTGGAACTGGCATCTCCGGGACATTTGCGGTCGATCAGTTGCTCGGCGAACTGGAGTCATCCACTGATTTAGGACCGGCACCCGTAGATGTCTTGGTGCTTGAAGCAAGGACCTTGTGCTCGGCTGCGACCGGTCGAAATGGCGGCCACCTTCAACCAGTCGTCCACGCCGCGCCGGCAAGCATTCTCGAATTCGAGATGAAAAACTTTGACCACATTTCGAATATCGTGCAGTCTAGCAGGATCCCATGCGATTTCCGCCGTCTCTCGGGCTGTCTCGGATTCTGGAACGAGACATATTTCGAGGAGGCGAAGAGAGATCTCTCGCTGGCGGGCGCAAAGCACGCTGAACTAGTCAGGGTGGTGGAAGACCCCGAGCAACTGAGGAAGCTAAGGTTGCAAGGCGGTGTCAAGGGAGCCATCGTGCAGAGCGTAGCCGCGAGCTTGAGTCCTTACAAGCTCTGCGTGAGTATATGGCAAAAGATGCTCAGCAGGTTCGAGACACAGCACCAACGCAGTGTGGACGGAGAGACCAAACAAGTCGCCCAAGCGGTGAAGGTGACCTTGAATCTCCAGACGATCACACCCGTCACGTCACTCGACACTACCGACAACGTCGTCGACCATGACGGACACAATAGATGGAAACTGAACACCCCTCGCGGCTCCGTCCACGCCAGGTCCGTCATCCTCGCTACAAATGGCTACACGTCACACCTCCTCCCCGAGTTCGCGCCCTTGATCCGGCCTGTGCAGGCGCAGATGTCTGCGCTGATACCTCCGCCCGTCTCGGCGCCAGATCGTGACCGAGCAAGAAAAAGAAGGCTCGTCCCCATGAGCTACGGCTTCGAGGGTGTAGGCACAATGGACCGCGTCATGTCGGACTATCTGGTCCAGAACCCCTTCGTCTCTCGCACAGCATCAGCGGAACAGACGAACGCGGCCTCGAATACCAATGACATAGGAGAAGGCGGCCACCTCATGTTCGGCGGCGGACGACACCTGGCATTCAACCACGGCGAACAGTGCTGGGACGACGACTTTGTAGACGAGAACGTAGAGAAATATCTACGCACTCTTCCCGAGAGACTGAATCTGGTCGCTGACTCTGACGCTAACACTGACAATGACAGTCACTCTTACACCGATCACCACCACGACGAGAACGATGACCTGACCCCTCAGCACCCGACTTTAGACATAGCGGCATCCTGGACCGGAATCATCGGCCACTCCGCCGACGGACGGCCCTGGGTCGGCCCAGTCCCAGATCGGCCAGGCATTTTCCTGTGTGGCGGGTACACCGGGCACGGCATGACCAACGCGCCTCTCTGCGGACGGTACATCGCGCGAGTTGCTCTGGAGGACCTCCGACCGCAGCACGCAGGCCAGGCCACGGGACCGGCGCCAGGGGACGGAAGTGGAAATATAGACTCGCAACTGGAATTGGACGTCGATATGCATGTGCCAATGGCGTATCTGATCAGCCGGGAGAGAATGGAGACTCTATCACGTCGAGACTGATGCGGCACGTGTACATACACATACATACATGACCAGTATAGTACCGTGTATGTACCCAGGTACCTAGACGTTTGGCACTACGAGTGTATCACGACCGTACGACCTTTGTGACATCGAGGCGCGCCACGCCGAAAACATGTCATGAACCGCGGCGCGCCCGCGTTCATAACAAGCCATATAAGCTAAAGAGGTCCAATAATCCAGCACAAAGTGCTAGGATTCACGGTCTTTATGGGCGATCCCCAGAGGGCTGTGAGCCTCGCCTGACAATACACAACACCACCGAGTCAGCGTTGGACTGTGTGAGAAATGCTTTACTGGGCGGGAGGGGCCGCCTGGGCTAGAGATCTCTTTTCACTGTGGGTCTCTGCAATGGCTGCGAATACACATACACAGTACACAGCACCGGTTGGTTATTATGAAACCGCGGGGCGAGAGTCAATTGGTTGGTTGGATGGCTAAGCAGATATCCAAGCTCGGCTCTGTACATGTGTGCGAAGAAGGCTGACCGAGGTCGGGTAGGATTCGTGAGTGTTGGCTGTTGGAAGTCTCACGGTCAAAGCTGGATGGGCATGTTCGAGCACCATATTTCCGAATTATATGGCGCAGAAAGTGCGACATGCAGGTAATACTGGGGATAGGAAGTCTGATACAGACTGTGCATAACCCGGTGGGAAGCAAGAAAGCAAGGAAGAAAGGAACAGGAGCGAAACGTATGTTTTCACCAAATCAGATTGACTCATTGCTCTGTTCTTCGCGTACATTTTTCACGAATCGCAGTGGTATGGTTCACAACTTTCTCAGGCGGGCTATTCTGGTATCCAAGGTACAGGAGGATGTCATCTGTCCAAACACTGCAACACTCATCTGCAATTAGAGCCAGACCAAGTCGCATTCTCAGGTTGCCTGCTTTCAAGCTCCAACAGGGCGCAGTCCTCCCTCGAAATCAATCTCGCAGAACTTCTCAATCGGGTTGTCTCCGGTTTCGAGGTTTGGCCAAGTCTTCCTGATCGAGGAACGGTGGCAATGAAACAAAGATTGCGGCCGTCAAACGCCATTTCCACCGTGTATTCGACGTGCCAGCAAGTCATGCTGTCGTTTGGTGGGCAGGCTCGAGTAAGAGGGACGCCTGCAAGGTCTTCTTTGGTGACAGTGCACACCCACGGGAGTGCATCTGACAACAACTTCCGGCTTTCCCGTTCGTCGAGTTCAACGATGTCTTTGGCGATGGTGTCGGAGCACAATATATGCACTTTGAGGTCGAAGATCTCCCTTCCATCGTTCAGAAGTGGAATCTCTCAAAACATCAGAGCCTCTATCTTCATCAACAGAGCGGAGGAGCGCAGCGTGTGAGGTCTTGCCATTTCTTAGCTACCTTGCAACGAACTTCATGACTTTCTCTTGGCTTCCAACATGACGAAGCGAGCAATATGGACACCCAGAAAGCTGGAGAAGCTGTACGAAGCTCTGGACGAGATAGCCGAGACTGGTTCCGGCGTGACTCCTTGGCCGGAAGCCTTCGAGCTCATGCACGAGAAGACGGGATTGAGCAAGGTACAGGTGTCCGACAAGCTGCGTGGTTTGGGCCAGAAACACAATCTGAAGCTCAATCGAGAGGAGCTCGTCCGACGCTGGGCCGAAGTCTCGGTCAACTTCAAGTGAGGCGAATCCCACCACCAAGATTGTCCGGCATTCGCAATCTCCCCGTCGATCACCGACACGGTCTAGTCAAGCGACTAGCCGAGCTTCGCACAGCTACACGCAGTCTCCTAAAAGTGATAACAATCCTAATCCGCCGAAGCACACCCATGACCAGCTTTATGGAGCTGCGTCAAACGAGGTGCAAGGAAATGGGGAACAGCACAATGACAGCAGCAGGGAAGCTGATGCGCCGACCAACAGTGGCTGCGACAACCACGCCGATAACAACGAAAACAATAACGATGCAGAAGAGCCGGTCATGATGTTGGAGATCGCGCCCTATGAATGGGATATGATCCATGCATGGCGAGACTTCATGCATGGTAAGAGATTCTTGTCGCCCATGTCCAGAGAGGACGTGAGTCGCGAGCTCAGCCATACCTGGAGACTCCTCATTGAGGGCATCAAATCGTTCTGCAAGGCACAGCCAATCGCTCATCTCACCACAGCCAAATTGTCACGGCCAACTTTGGAATTGGCGCGGACATTTACGACTGGCTATCGGCGCCCCGACGTCGACGAGTGTTTGAACACTCTCTTTGGCGACCCTGCACTCAATGTGCCCCTTATCCTTCGTGCATTTGCCGCTGCTGCGATCACTGTAAGTTTGACCCTATGCGATTCTGCCCTTGATAGAAAGAAGTTCCTCGTTTGCTCCTCTATCCCATCCGTGGCTGTTTCCTTACAGCTGATCATCTGCCACGTTCAGACCTGGGTCTTTGCAGATTTCCCATCTTATCGACCTCCGCCAACAGGATCCGCACTCGCTCACTGTCTGAAGGTGCTCGCCCACTGTAAGTCTCCCCCCTATGCTTCTAGATTTCAACTATCTGACAACGAACAGTCAACTCACATGCTGCAAGAGACACCGAGGAAGCGATGGAAGTTGAGTATTTCGACAACGTTATCGCGCCAACGTTGCCGCAGCTTGCAAAGCAGTACCGCCATGACCTCTTTGTCGGTTTCTCAAACCTCCGCGTTCCGCTTGAACGGCATTTCTATCCACAAGAAAATCAGAACGCCGAAAATGCTCCGGATTTTGCCTTTCGAAAGCAACAGCATTCCGACTGGGCTGCCCACATCGAAAAAGCGTTTCTAGTCGCGCTGAAGTTGCGCCTTGAACTGGCCAAAAGCAAATCTGTCTGGGAATTCAACTTCATCCGCCAAGGACAGAAACTCGAAGACAATCTGATGGTACCTATGGTCTCAAAGGCAGAAAAACCCACTCCAAAGAACCTTGTCCTTCAATGCCTGTCTCCAGCTACCAGCTACTACCAGCGGGGCGAGCGTGGACACACAGGTTCAAAATGCCTCCACGTCTACGCCAAGGTCATAGTCGAAGGACTTGCGGTGAACGAAGCTGCATTACTGGGTTCGGCCAACCCGAACGAGGACAAACTATGAGAGGTCGATCATCGACGCCTGAAACCATCTATCTCCAACATCTTGTCTCCATTACTCCTGAAGCTTCTACATATCATGATACGCTGCTATTTTTCAAGAAACAGGGCGGTTATGGTTGGGAGAAAGGCATTCCTTCCGTGAGGAGCCTTGCGAACTCAGTCCGCATCTAAGCCGGAAGGTAGGGTGACTAGAACAGACATGTATCTGCCTTGAAATATCATCTTTCGACAAATCTAGATTGTGAGTCACACCTCGGTATTGCGAGAGCGGAGTCGATTGTAACCTGTCCATCAGATCAAACCGCATCTTATCATCAATCTTAGGTTTCACGCTTCTAACCAAATTGAGAAACCGGAGTTGTTGCTTTTTCGGTAGAGCCTTTTGTACGGTGGAGTGTCATCCCATGGGACGCTTCCATCGCTACACGATCACCACCTAGTCACTCTTCCTGCGCACACTGGAAACAGCAATGGCACCATGGATTCAGCAGATGACGCATCATTTGTCCACCTACCGGACGAGATGCTGAGATTCGTCCTCCAGCACTTCCCGGCCTCGGAATGTGCAGCCAGGCTAGGCCAGTTGACGTTGCGTGGCCGAAAGCCCATCTCAACACCACACTATGTCGTCCCAACGTCGAGAGGTGTAATACCTCACCTGTCGCATGACAACGTGCAGAAACACACCAAGATCTCAGCCGTCTACGTGCCTCTGGAAGACTGTATGTTCCCCTCTTCAGCGTCCTGCTGGCCTGCTGACTTACGCGGCTCACAGTTGGTGGATGAACAGTTATCGAGAAATCGAATGCGCCCGTCTACAACACGCCCTGTACGGGCAAAGAGTCGCGTCTACGACGGTACACTGGCTTGCCGGAGCCATGTTTGTCGATCTTAGGCCCTAGGCGAGTGCCCTACATCCCCTGTCCGGCACACAACACGAACTCGTCAATAGCCATTTCGACCTCGGTGGGCTTCAGGTTTTTGGACGTGGACAAGTATAATGAGGCTATCAACATCCTACGGCCCGATATCTCGATAAGCATCGCAGACTTGATCAACACGACAAATGCCAGTGTCAAGAGAGTAGAGAAGAGTGCCGACAGGACACATGCCTGGCTGCGAGATTTCGTAGAGGACAACGACGGAAGAGACCACCAAGGACCGTTCTTCGCCTCGATCCCTCCTGTCGAGACCGAGCTGATGTCACTGTATCTCTCTGACCTGAGCGATGAGTACAGATCGCACATCTCAGGCTTGTGCTTATACTCGTCGTCGACGGTGTTAAGCCTGCCAGACGCCCTGCGCGACACCCCGAAGCTATGCCTTGCCGATCCACAGACGCCGCAAGCCGTCCTTGCGGCGATTCATGCCGGGGTCGACATGCTTACAGTCCCGTTCGTGACACAGTTGTCCGAACACGGCATCGCCTTCTCATTTACCTTTCCTGGCGTCCCGGAACGACCCAACAACGACATGCACACGCACACGCACACGCACATGCCCCTGGGCATCGACCTGTGGTCCACGAGCCATGCCACGGATCTCTCCCCTTTGAGCCCAAATTGTACCTGCTACACCTGCACGCGGCACCACCGCGCTTACGTCCATCACCTCCTCCAAGCCAACGAGATGCTCGCGTGGACGCTCCTCCAGATCCACAATTTCAGCGTCATCGACACGTTCTTCGCCGCCATTAGGGCGAGCATCGAGCGCGGGACCTTCTCGGCAGATGTCCACACATTTAGCCAGTCGTACGAGTCCGAGATGCCCGCGCAAACCGGTCAGGGACCCCGAGTGAGAGGCTACCAAATGAAGAGTATAGGCGGGGGCGAACCGAAGAAGAATCCCAAAGCGTACGGCCGGTTGGACGATCAGATGGAGAAGCTTCGCGAGAGCGAGAGTGGGATTGCGACGCCCGAGGGCAAGGCCGAGGATCTTGTAGAACACGGCTTGGCCGAGAGGGTCGAAAGGCTGTAAGATGAAAAGCTACAATAGCTGAGGTGCGGTACGGTATTTATCTCAGCGATCTGAACAGTCATATAGACAGATTAAACATATATCGTTTGGTCCCTACAGTAAATTACTCAGTGAAGACGCTCACATACCACGCACCACCTCTCTCAAAAGCGGCCCGACCTGTTTCCGACTCTTGCTCGTGTCGCCCATGAACCAGATCTTGTACTCTCCTCTGTGTCCGAACTTCTGCCCCAGCGCCCGCTCGAGGGTGTCATCCCCATCCCAACGTTGGAGCTGCAGCTCACCACTCTGGCTTTGGCGCTCGAACCTCTCTACCAGGCCTTTGACGGCCTCGTCGAACGCCAGGACCACCACTTCTTTACGCCCGTCGCCCGTCCGGGTCAACATGCAGAACACGCCCAACCTCCTCTCGGGATTTCTGGCGAAGGTCTCGATCTCGGCGAGGAACTCGTCCACACCCCCCGCGTGCTTGGCGAGCCAGGACAACGGCCGAACCAGGCTCGAGATGCCGATATTCATGTCCCGGCCAGAGGAAGTACGTTCGCTCCAGACTTTATAGTCGCGGTCGAATATCTCCTGCATGGAGAGCAGGTCCAGGGAGTTGGATTTCGCCGTCGCAACCGCGGAGTGGAAAGCGTCGCGGTGCCATTCCTGCGTGGGCGTAGGTGTGGATGCTGCTGCTTGCACGCCCTGGGCAGGGGCGCGGGTGATGACCGATTCGAGGAACTTGACGGCCTCGCGGTCTGTGTCTGAGCATTTGTCGCCGGTGGCTTTGAGGTTCGCCGTGTCGATCAGTATGGGTGCGAGCGCGAGTTTGCAGATATTCTGCAGTGCTTGGGATTGTGAGGATGGTGGCTCAGACGGCCACAGCGCTTTGTCGCGGAGATACTTGATCACTAGGCTTGTGCAGCTTCCTATGCCGGTGGTGACGATCCGTGGGGTCGCGTCTCTGGGGACATGGTCCTCGTCGACGTGGTGGTCGATGCAGCCTGTCACCGTGAAGCGGGAGGAGATGAGCTTGTCGGCGAGTCCCGGTATCGAGGGGGCGTTGTGATCAACTAGGAAGAGGTCTTGTTTCTCGACGCCCTTGGCAGATTCGGCATCCGTTGGTTCCCTGAACAGGCGGTGGAAAAGGGAGTTTGGATCCGATTTGATATCGGCGATGGTGATCAGATCTTCCAGCACGGATGGCTTCCCTTGCTCACCCGCTTTCCCTTGGTTGATGGCGTCGGCTGATTCGCCCAGTGCTAGGCGGATGGCGACGCCGAATTCGGGCCGTAGTCTCCACAACTCGGTTGCTTTGACTGATGGCAGATTCAGGATAGGGATATATGTCCTCCCTTTGGCATGTTTCGAATTGCTCTGGAGGTTGTAGAAGTAGGATGTGGTAACAGCTGAGATGAAACTGTCTAGGTCTGCTGACGGATTTCCCATGACCAGAACAGAATTGGACTTTCCATGGACGGCACTCGCGGAGCTGGCATCTGTTGAGAGTACACGACTCCTGATCTGCGAAAGGTAGGTCCTTAAGAGTGGCATGCTATTGTCCTCGTCTGGTCCGCTCTCAGCCAGGTGACGTTGAGACATCGGGGCGTGAGCCAGCAGGCGGGGGAGAGTAAAAGCCTGTCAATGACTGTATCCTATGGTGTAATAACTTGTATAGCCATCAGTTCAGCTCATCTCGCGTGCCTTTACACTTAGTTTCCAAGTCTCAAATCCTCAGCCTCGTCCAACGAGCGTGACGTCAGTTGTCCACCGAGATTCAACCGCTATCAGCCTCGCTCTTCAATCCAACTGTATGTCTCGTGTAATTATCTGGGTCTCATTTTGAAGAGGAGTCCGTTCGCGCTCCATACCTATGCAAACACCAACCGTGTTACCTGAGTTTGACTTCAATATAAGGAGAATTGTTAACCCTTACGGTAAGCCAGGGATCCCGCCCCGTTGGGGTGCCAGCCCAAATGCATGCTACTCGCGTGAATTTCTAAGGATCAGCGAGGTCTGGGGAGTCACAGCAAACGCGAGTCTCGTTCGGCGACACATCTCATCCTGCTCCGGCCTGGAGATGCCTCTTCCGGTCAGTTGGTGCGAGCATCGAATACTTGAGCATCGCGGGACAGCACTGTCGTTGTGCCAGATGACATGCACTCCACTCCACTCGGACTGCCCGTTGGGGAAAGAATCAATTGCCGGAGTGAGAGAGCGCGTTGAAGAGGGCACAAAGATGGCTGATCGGTTGGAAAGTACTCGTATCGCCGCGGCTTGTGATTTTTCAGGACCGAAACAGACTGTCGAGTATCGAGCCCTTAAGCAAGCAATCCAGCTGAGACGGGACTAGCCTTGATCTGATCCTCTTGAATCTCCTGCGGCAGGGGATCTTTGTAGTCATCCAAGTCCAAGTCCATGAATCTGCAGGCCGCCCACTTTCTCGCTGCAAGGAAGAAAGAATGCCCATTGACTTCTGGATCGGACAATCTGCGCAAGAGACATCTGCCCGCGTCTTCGGCCTCTGCGAACTCTACGCCCACAGCAGACACTGCTGGGTCTAGTCTCATTGCGGAGAAGAAGATTGAGCTTTGGGTTGATCAGCGGCCCATGAGGGACGTGAACAAAGAGCTGGTGGATATCGAGAATGGTCTGGCAAGGTACAGATCCAATCCCACTGCGCAACGGTTCGGTCAAAAATGGAGAATAGATACCCAGAATAGCATTTATCATGAGCGATTCTCTCCGGAAGTCGGAGCCTGGCTGTTCATGCCACGAGCTACACGTTTGACACTACGATCACTGCGACCAATCCAGCGTGTGACGAAGTCGAGGCTGCGGCAGATTGTGACGACTGTTTCCTGCAGAAAGAGCCTGATATTCTCGCACCTTGCGGTGCTGGCGTCACGTCACTCTAAAGAGCCGCATTATGCGGCAATGAGCACATGCAGCTGATCGCGGGGATGCTGAACAACCCACAACGGAACACAGCAGGACCGTAGCCCGGCACACACATGCAATGGCTCATCCGACCCATGAGGAGACGACGGGGACATGCCCGAACTCACAGAGACTTGACAGTCACTGCTGCCAGCAACTTGCCGCCACCCCAGCCGAGTTCTGCTTTGACCAGTAGGAGACTGACGGGGCCGAACCTGTCCACGCAGATCATGGACGACGACGCTTGGACTGCATCAAGGCTGGAGCAGATGAACCACATATCATCGAGGAATTCCACCTTTGACGAGGATGGTTTCGGCTGAGGTCACGGACCCACGACAGCTCGTCCTGCAGAGCGCGATTCCAGGAAGTCATCTGGCCGAGAAAGGCACGAGATTGCGCGCGGAAAGAATACTCATAATGATAGTCACAATAGTCGTAGTCGTACTCGTGCTGTCGGGAGAAACCGAACTGAGTCGAAAGTGAAGAAAGAGTGAAAGGAGTGAAAAGGGGCAGTAGTTCCGCAGAGTCTCGGATTCTGATTGGTGGACTGGATCGAACATGTGGCACTTTTCCATCGCGTGCCCATTGAATTCTGGACGAGTTCGCGGTCTCCCTTTCATGTTTGCCAGCATATCTCTCAACAATGACGCCGTCCTCAATCTTACTCGGCCTGCTGGCTCTGGCCGTCTCGAGCGTCCACGGCACAGCGCTGACATACAAACTGGCCGCCAACGAGAAAGCCTGCTTCTTCACGGATGTCCAACGACAAGGGGCCAAGGTCGCGTTCTATTTCGCTGTAAGTATGGCATCGACGTCTCAGTTGAGATATTGACGCGTGAAAACCACAGGTCCAATCTGGCGGCTCCTTCGACATTGACTACGAGGTTGTCGGACCGAATGACAAGAAGATCATGGCGGGAGAAAAAGAGAGGCAGGGAGACTTTGTCTTCACAGCACAGACAGCTGGCGAGTACCGCTTTTGCTTCAACAATGAGATGTCGACGTTTGCGGACAAGATGGTCGACTTCGAGGTTGCGGTACGTTGCTCCTATGATGGCTTTCCATGCAGCAACAGAGTCTGATCTTCGGGCGCATGCAGGTCGAAGACGAATCCAAATCCGCCCTCCTGCCACAGAAGGCTGGCTCGTCCCCGGAGCAATACTCCGCGCTCGAGGATGTGATATTCAAGGTTACAGGGCAACTGAGTACAGTCATTCGCATGCTGAAATACTTCCGCACCCGCGAGAATCGCAACTTCAGTACGGTCAGGAGTACGGAGCAGAGGATATTCAACTTCAGTTTGATTGAGGTGCTTATGATGGTTGCTATGGCCGGCCTGCAGGTTGCGGTTGTGCGGTTCTTCTTCACGGGGTCCAGGAAAAGTGAGTCTGAGCTGGTGTATATCGGAAGTTGTGCTGAGGCTGATTTGACTGTCTACAGGCTATGTATAGAAGCCACGCATTATGCTGCGCGGGACGAGCATGTTATGCATGCAAATACGACATGGCAACACGGTCTCGAAAAGACTGTACTTGCCCTACTCGTTGGTATCCGCCTTCCACGTTGCAGCTTGAGCCTACCACGCCTGCCGCTCTATCAAGAATGCGGCCTGCCTTTATTTTCTCTGTTCTCTATTTTTCGACCATCCATACCTCATGACAACTTTCGTTCTTCGACACTGTACCCAGATCTGATTTCACATCCACAGAATCTATTTCAGTACTATTTCATGTTGCCAGACGATTATTCAGCAGCTGACGGCCCTCGCTTAACATAACACTCATTCCGACATGGCGGCCCCAAGTCCAGAGCCATCAGGCTCATCTCTCGATAGCATGCCTGCAGAGATCCTCGAGGAGATCTTCTGGCACTCACGGGAACTATCCCTTATCAATGTTTGCCGCAAGTTTCGGAAACAACTGCCCCCTTTCTCTTGTCTCGCGCGATCTTTTGCGATCCTGGCCTTTTGCGAGGTGGATCAACCTGCGCAGCTGCAGGGAGGCGAGGTGGAATTATTGACGGGAGCGATAACAGGAGAATTTCTTGATCGGTATCGACTACCTGCGCCGTGGCACGAGAGGCTTCCGACACGCCTAAGCATTGCTCAGCGTGCCCAGTTACAGCATAATGTTCTGTCCAGCGGCTAGTGGTGCGTTGGCCGCTTCAACGCCCTGCATCTTTTCATCTACCGGCGGTATCTGCTCGCCCTCAGAGACCGTATTCAAGATACTCACGTCATCTTGGGGCCAGTGGATGACTCTAGGTTCAGGAGACACCTTCGGGAAACACACAAGCTCTGGAGGAATTGGATACACAGTCCTCTTTCTTGCGCCGACACTCTGGTGGAAGTCAGAAATTGGTCCAGGTTGTCACCAGTCACCCTCAGGCTTAGAATCAACATGGGACCCAGCTCCATGACTAACCTCTTCACCTTCAATTCGTTGCCCATCTTTCTATCCTTCTCGCAATATGCACTCAGCTTTCTCGATCGACAATCACGCTACTTTGACTGGAGAGCCCTCGATGCAGAAGACGACGGTCACCTTGTCCCTACCAAAAATGAAAAGAACTACTACCTTCCACCGCGCTCATTGCTCCGTGGTCCTTTCACCACGCGAAAGCGTGGGATCCTCATATACCTCGTGCAGGAACCTGCCATACGAACCTTCGTCACCGAAATGGTCGAGCATCGGGACCACGAGGCAGATGCGAACCTATTATATCAAGCAATCTTGGGTGCATACCCATCGGGGATGTGCAATTCCTTAGATATTTGCTCTACTTTGCGGTCCAGGTGGATTCAGCTAACCAGGGGTTTCCCACGGGCCCAGTCAACGAGTGGGAGTCCACTGCGCGCTCTGAGAATGGCAAGATCCCCTTAGACATCGGGCTCACATTAATCAAACGTCTTCCTGTCTTCCCGAGGGGCGAAAGAGGAGAGAAGTACATCTTTGAAGCGATAAAGGCCGGGCACACGGACGTCTTCGCTCTTCTGGCGGACCATTGGTTGCTGGCGTGCACCGAAGAAATGTTGGGCCACTTTGATTCTACACTGACACGGCTACTGCAGACGGCCCTCGAAGGTGCTCTTGCAGAAGATGGCGATGTCGACGACAGTGCAGACGTCCGGGCCCGGATGCTCATTGCTGCGAGACGTCGAGCCATCGAAGGAGCTAGGCGCGTGATCGAGTACGAAAGCGAGAAGCTGGATAGACAACGACCGTGGACACCCCGCCACGTTGATGTGAGCTCTTTGGGCAGTCTGCACGAAGAACCCTCCAAGGCTCGATAGCGACGAGTCGGACGGAAATTGTTGACGTGCATCTGCTCCAGAGGACGAATCTGGCGGTCTTCGGGGGAGAGAGACCTTGAGGATGAGATGTCGTAGCTGCTGACGGCATGAGCATTTGGGTTATGGTGTTTGACATCGGTTCACCGATCGTTACGGATATATCTAGCAGCTTTCATTTAGAATTTACTCGTTACAATTGAGCCAGCCAGTTCGGTAATAGTACTTTCACCCTACATCCACTCGTATTCGAAGGAATCTCTGTAATTATGGTGAGGGAGAACGACCAGCAAAGAGATTTGCAGATTGGATGGCAGTCCACAAATCGATTCTGCGCCGGTTTTTCCTCTCAGACATTGAATAATACTAGCACTAACAGTGACACTGACACTGACACTGACACTCGAACATCTTCTTCATACGTGTACTCACGTTCGTCATTGATACACCGCCACTGTAGCCAAAACCACTGTCAACAATCAACACTCAAACATCTTGGTCGTGCTGACGTTGATGCGGCTCCACTTCCTGGCCCGCACGAGACTGTCCCAGAACCGGAGCGGCCAATAGACATGGTAGAGCCACCACCAGGGAAGAGGATCCCAACGCTGGAATGTGCCGTCTTTCCAGGTGGGGGAGGCGACGTGACGGATGAATTTGGCGTAGCTTTGAAGAGCTGTTGAGACAGAGGTAGAAGCAGCAGAGGACCGGGAGGAGCGCCCAGAAGCGGTTGCGGAGAGTGTAGAGAGGAGTGAGAAAGTCGGAAGGATGATGCGGGTGACGAGGTCATGGCCTACCCAGAAGTATTTGTCCTTTCGGGCCGGGTGGATCACGAGGGTGGCGGCCGTACCATTTGTGTTGTTATTGCTGGTAGTATTGCTGGTAGTATTGCTGTGGTTGCTACTGTCCTTGTCCTGGTCCAGATCCAGCGCGGAGAGGTAGGCGTCAACCACCGCCGTCGTGCCGTTGAACAGTGCCACGGCCGTGTGTGCTCGGGGATTACATTCGATGGGATAGAGGGTGATATCTTCCGGGGACAGTGCCTTCTCGTCGCGCTCCTCGACCATAAAGTCAAAGGAGAGATGGCCTGTGAATCCCGTACCACCGTGGGCGGCATACCGCCTGGTGAAGTCAAGCATCGCCTGACTGAGCGGGGACTCGAAGGGCAGTCCGTCGTAATGCATGAGCAGTTCGGCCGACGGACACGCCACGAAGGCCTTGACCTGCCCGTGCACGACCAGCGAGTGCGTGCAATACTCGTTGCCGCGGATGTACTGCTGCAGAATCCAGGGGGATTGTGGCGAGATCTTGAGCCTCGCGAGATGCTTGGACGTCTCGACGCCCGAGTCCCTAGGCAGGAGAGTCATGTCCGCGCGCGCCGAGTCGTCCACGCCGATCGTCTTCATGATATATTTCCGCCCAGGCGGCGTGTCGCGCAGGATGGCCTCCACCCGGGCGCGGCTCGTGATCTCGTGTGTCTCGGGGACGTGCAGGCCCATGTCCCGGGTGTGCTTGATGAATGAATGCTTCTCGTGCAGTATCTGCGTCGTGTGCACGTCGAACTGGATCGCCTTGCAGGGCGTGCGCGATTCGACGACTTCCTTGGCCATGCCGTCCTCGACCGCCGACGCGACGCCCGAACAGCTGACCCAGAGGTCGACTTTCTCTCGCGTCACAATGTCCAGTAAATTCTGGATATACCTGTCTGGTGAATTTCCTGCAGGGGTACCTGGTTTCTGGGTGGGCGCCTCGAGGCGGTAGAACTTCTTCAGCGACCGCGAGACCCTCCCGCACGCGAGGGCCCCGTCGGGTTCAAAGTCCGCGCCGACGACGTCGTGGCCAGCTTCGTGGAATAGTCGTGCTAACGCGAGGCCCTTGGTCATGCCCACGCCGGTGACCAAGACTGTGCGCGGGTGGAATCCATGTTCTTGCCGCGCTTCTCGTCGGTGGTGCTCGACTTCGTTCGGAAGGATGGCACGGAAAAGGAACGACGCAAAGAGGATGAATGTATCAAGGGGAAGGAAAGCAAGGCTGAGGAACAGAAGAGCGGCATTCTGCAGCCGGTGCGCGAGCAGGCTGGAGTTACCGTCGAGCATCTTCGTGTCGGGGGTTTGATGTTGCGAGATCGAGCTCCTACGCGTAGCTGCCAGATGCCAAGGATGTTTGTAACGATGGACAGAACGGCAAGTTAGAGCAAGTGGCAGGACAGTGAGAGGCTTTCACATGCATAGTGGTGTTCACAGGGTCATCGACGTCACGAAATCGAGGGTGGAGCTCGAAGTTACCTGTCATTTTGCGAGGCTAATGCGGCGGCGAGATGGGCGGTCAAGACTCTTGGGTGGACTAGTTATGAAGAGCATTATCAAGAGCATATAGCGAGGGCTGCTGGAGTCAAGAAGCGCGAGGGTGATTCGGAAGAAGACGAAGAGGAGGAATGGTGAAATGCTCGCTGACAGAAAGACCTGAAATGACCGCCAAGGGCTGTCTTGTCATTTTCGATGCTCAATAATAGCTTCCAGTTGTGGATCACTGCGACTATGACAAGCTTGGGCTCCGGATTGAATTGTAGATGTATACCTGTATCTACCTAGGTAGCTCTCCCAACCAAGGCCGCCCGCCTGTCTATACCTTGTGGTCTCCTGCGCGTTATGCCTCGGCCAGGCCGACGCATCTGGTGATTTCGAGGGCATCCTAGATCGTGTTTAGCGCTGACGGGGGACTTGAGGCAGATTGACACTCACTGGTACGCCTGAAGGCTCGTAACTACGCACTAACTTACTCTCGTATATCAACAACGGGTTCCCCGTCCTGGTTTCGTCCAGCTTGGCGTCTCCCTCTCTCTGGAAGTATTGTTTTGCCGTCCGATCAGCAAAACGGCTATCGACACCATTGACGGTGGCAGCCGACTTGCTGGCCTGCTTCTTCTGCTCAACAGTGCTGCGGACGTATTCGAGGTAGGGTGGGTTTCCGGGCTTGATGACGTTGTCGGCGGCAAGCACAGTCCCAGGAGTGACCAGCTTGAGCTCCTCACAGAGCTTCAGGTCAGTCGTGTACGCTGGCTTGTAATGGTCGAGGAACATCAAGTCGATGTGCTGCAAGTCTCCTCGTATATGTAACCGCTTGAGTGAAACGTCGCTGGACCCTACCACGACTTTGACAATGTCGCCCAATCCAGCGAGATCGACCAGGGAAGAAATGACAGCGGCGAATCCCGGGTTCCGTTCAAGGCTGAAATATCGTTTGCCACCAGCATGACGCACAGCATCTCCGAACAGAATGCACGAATATCCAACGTAACCGCCAAGCTCAACCATGACCTGAGGCTTGACCTCGGCTATGAGATCCGCCACGATTCGGCCTTTGTCCTCCCCAACGTTCATAAGGTACTTCTTCGTTCGGGCGAATTCGTCAATGGCAGCGAGCACCTTAGGAGGGCAATCTCGAATGTCCTCGATGTCGGGTCTGTTGTAGATGAAATGCAGGAGCTCGATCTCGCGGCCATCGTCAAACTGCAGAATGATCAGTAGCGTCCGCACCTTAACGTCCACTTGACCGTACAAATGTCTCTTCCTGTTCCTGGTATTTCTTCTGAGGATCAAATTCAGCCATTGTTTCGCGGAATTTCTGGGAGAGAACCAGGTTGCAGAACTATGATGGGCATAAGATTGTGCTTGTGGTCTACTCCAGAAGAACGTCGAGGACACTTCCCTTCTGAACGGAGAGAGCGGGACGGCAAGAAAGAATGCAGATTACCTATCACCACAGCACCATGTCTTCGAGTGACACTCATTTCAGGCTCGGAAGTGATTGCAACCAGTCAAAGTGAGGGTGCGCCACTGACTTACACTGCAGGAACACGAAGAGGGCGTAGGCGTGACGGATAAAGTGTGGTCAGATCTGGCTGCCGTGGGGTAGCGAGGGAGATCAGGGAGATGCGGTACGAGGTATGAGATCGATCGTCCGGTCGTTACACAGGTCGGTATGATGCCGACAGGTGAGATGGACCAGTGGATGAAGGTGTCCGGGGGACGTGGCGAGAGAGACGCGGGGGGTGATGATTCGACGATGTTCGAGCAGCCAATGAGGGGGAAATGCGCTAGTCCTGTTTCTCTCTAGCTTCTGCTGGCCTGCGACGAGCTTCAATTCAACATTTCCAGATGTTGCTGTCTTGGAGAGCACGTACATTTTCTGGCGTCGACAGTCGTCATCATTCGCTCCATCTGGGTGCTTGAACGAGAGACCAACCATCTCAGATGTCGACCAAACATGGCTCACCCTCTGATGACATTTGCCGAAGCCTCCAGCCGGGAGTTTGATCCTCAGATCGGAGCCCACTGAAGCACCCTGGCCTGGGCAGGGACATCTGCTGCCGAGCTCTATGTGCAGGCCATTCGGCTCTTCCTGATCCCCGACCGGGAAGATCTGGCAGCGATGCGGGTGCCTGGCAATGATCAGATTGACGGGAGCGTATGGGCCTACCTACGGCCAAACCACGATCCCTGATGCCCTGGACAAATGTTCCCAGTGGTGTCTTACCTCATTACCATCTCATTTCTGCATCATCACTGAGCCGGGCCTGAATCTAAAACGGCGCCAACTCTGGTTTGACACTTCTCAAATGCCGGTTCCAGGGGAGCGCTCTGCACACCGCGTTTTGCGTGCCAATGCTGGACCCGCATGTGGACTCGTTCTGCGAGAATACCTGGTTATGGCTGACGATGTACTCATCGTCGACCTCATCGACTGGCCTATTCTGCAAGACGGAAGTCGAGTTGTATGGTCGGGGTCTGATCACAACCAGTACGCGCCGTTTCCACACGGAACTCTCCTGCACATGCGGCGGCCTTCCCGTTGTGAGGTACTGTTATATTAACACTGTTATATTAGGTTCGAAACGTCTTCCTCGTGAATCTCCCACCCTCTCAACCGCGTTCTCCAGCAGCTGCCGTGTACGCACATCCTCGTAAAGCTTGCGAAAATGTCCGACCTCAAAGCATCAGTCGCTGAGACAGCGGCTGGCTTCCACGTGGAAGGTTACGAGAAGATCGAATATGACTTCACTTTCATCGACGGGGTTTTCGACACCTCGAGAAGCGAGCTTGCCAATTGCTATCAACGATGGGGACGCTGCCTTGCTGTCATGGACTATAACATCTTCAATGTCTACGGCGAGCAGATGCAGAAGTACTTCGACCACTACAACATTGACCTCGATGTGCACAAGACCATGATCGGTGAAAAGGCCAAGTCCATTGACACTTTCTTGAGCATTGTCGATTCCATGAATAAGTTTGGGATCTTTCGAAAGGTGAGATAGAACGCCACTTGTAGTGCACCAGTGAGCTGACCTCTCCCTAGGAACCCGTACTCGTCATTGGCGGTGGACTTGTTACAGACGTTGCCGGGTAAAAACAAACCACCTGCCAAAGATGACTTCAAGGCACTCTGGCCCATATATCTCCTTGCTTGTATGTCTGTCGAGGGGCTTTCGCTAACCTCTGTCCAATCAATAGTTTCGCATGCGCGGCGTATCGGCGGAACACAAACTACATCCGCATACCTACAACTGTCATTGGCCTGATCGACGCGTCGGTGTCCATTAAGGTTGCTGTCAACTACGGCAACTACAAGAACCGGCTCGGTGCCTACCACGCCCCGATGCATACATTCCTCGACTTCACGTTCCTCCGCACTCTCCCGGAAGCGCAAATCCGTAACGGTTTCGCTGAGCTAATCAAGATTTCTACTTGCGCTCATCTTCCGACGTTCGAGTTGCTTGACAAGTATTGCGAGCAGCTGATCGGAACTGGGTTCGGCCGAGCCGATGGCGCGCCGAAGGAAGTACGCGATGCTGCGGACGCCATCAACCGAGCTGGTATTCATGAGATGCTAAAGCTTGAGACACCCAATCTGCACGAGATCGGGCTTGACAGGGTCATTGCATACGGCCATACGTATGTTGCGATCTCGCTCTGAAATCCGCAGCTGATGAAGCCTAGATGGTCACCCCTTCATGAACTTGTTCCGGAGGTTCCACTCCGCCATGGTCATGCTATCAGCATCGACATGGCGTACTCTGCTACCTTGGCCAACATGCGCGGTATACTACCTGACGAGGACCACAAGAGGCTGCTGAACCTTTTCTCCCGAGCAGGATTGTCAATGGATCATCACCAGTTCGACGAAGAAATTCTCGACAAAGCTACAAAGGCGATTCTGAGGACTCGAGATGGTAAGCTCCGAGCTGCCGTACCAAGCCCGCTCGGAAAATGTGTGTTCTTAAACGACGTTTCGATGGACGAAATGTTCGCGGCTCTGAAGCATCACAAATCCATCATGAAGAACTATCCACGCAACGGTGAAGGTCTTGAAGCCTTCGTTGATGCCAGCGATACCGGGTACACGGTCAACAACAAGCCAATCGAAGCTGAAACCAACAGCATCTCAAATGGTCTCAAGAAACTCAACGTGTTGAACGATGATACCCACAAAAACGGACCACAAACGAACGGCCACAGCGACACCGATGGTAAGAACACCAATGGAGTGGCGACTGCTGTAAAGCATGCATCTGGACCGGAAGATGTGAACGCGTTGGGCAATGGGACCAACAAAGATACGCCAAATGGTTTGGTAGATGGTGTTGCTAACGGCCTAAACGGGCACCGCAATGGGGTCAAAGTCCAGGGATAGGCAATGAAAACCTCAGTGTGCATAGTGCGGAGAGAATATGGCTGATCGGTCCTCCAGCTCATCTTGTCCCGCCAGCCCAAAATATAGACCAAGCAGCCACGCAATATAGGTAGATCGGTTCAAACGCCGTCATTTCGACTGCCATCATCTTCTTTAACTTTCCCTTCTACTCTGACGCCCCACATTTGGCCTTGCATTCCCTCTAAGCCTCTTTGAATACCTTTCACTATCAGGCATGGTGTAGACGCTGGCGGTTCTGGCTTAACGCGTCCTTGCGACACTGGCTAGGATAATGCCACTCAGGATGTCGGACATCCGGTCAGGGACTACGCACAGTGATGGGTAAGGCCTTTACGCAGTGTACGACGGGGTCATGTGCGGCTGGTCACTAGAGCCACAAGGTCTTCTCCCTGATTATGTATCGGAGCCTTGCTGTGGTGTGGCCCATTTCCATATTCAGATTGAGGAGAAAAAGACCGTCTTCCTTCTGAGAGCAACACGAATACTCTAACCCCTGCCAGACGCTCGGTCAGAGCATGACACATGCAGCATCTATGCCGTATGACTCGAGGCGTGTTCGCAACAATTGCCACCGCATGTTCAAGTCATCGACTCGTAACCGAATTATGCGGCTTGCAGGTGCCAGGCGGTGGAGCCAGTCGTGATGTCAGAGAAACCGTCTTCGAGTAGTGGCCGAACAAGGTGCTCAGCCATGGTTAGAATGAAGGATTCTGGATCTGGCGTGGCATACGATGCACTACATCCACAGGAGATTCCCAGACGCGAGTGCTTGCAGAATAGGCGAGACCCGGAGGCTTCAGCCGTCTTCTCTGCCACAACCCACCATGGAGACGACCTACTTTACCTGCACATTGGGACAGGCTGTCGACCATCAGAGCAACAAGTCCTACAGTACCATCAACGAATTCATCGAGCACAAAGTTCGCTCTGCTCCGGATGTCTCCATTGTTGGTTTCTATGAGGTCGGGGTCGGTGAGAAGGCCTCACAGCATTGGAAACCCCATGTCTTGACATTCGGGAATGTCCACCGAGGCACTGTGGTCGTCGCGGACCGCTTGTCGAAAGTCCTCACCGCGGACAAGGGCCAGACGGTAGCCTTGCTGTGTCCAAGCTCGGCAGATTTTCTCTTCACATGGCTGGCACTCATCTGGCTGGGGCACCCAGCGCTGCTGATAGCGCCCCAATGCTCACCCTCTGCCGTCACACAACTTTGCAAAGCATGTGGCGTGAGGGATCTTCTTTACGATGAGGTATACAGAGATCTTGCAACGGGGGCTTCCAAGCTGGGAAGCGGCTCGTTGAACGCTCTCATTTTACCTTCCGCGAGCGAGAATATCTTCGAGGTGATCAAGGGCACGTCTGTCAGCATAAGCGCACCGCCCGCCACGGTACAGGAAACCGATATTGCATATCTGCATCACACATCTGGTACATCAACTGGCGTGCCGAAGCCGATCCCGCAATCGCACAGAGCAGCAGTTGGAGTGCTTCCAACGTTGAACGGGAGAAGCAAAGCTTGCTTCACGACAACACCCCTCTACCATGGCGGGGTCGCCGACCTGTTTCGCGCATGGTCAAGCGACGCTCTGATATGGCTCTTCCCCGGGAAAGAGCTGCCCATCACAGCCGGCAATGTCTGCAAATGTCTGGACGTTGCAGCGACGTTGGCAAACGATTCCTCTGTCGGTACCTCGGACGTCAGCTACTTCTCCTCCGTCCCCTACGTCCTACAAATGATCGCAGAAGACAAGCACGGCCTGAAGCATCTTCAGCGAATGGACATCGTTGGCGTCGGAGGCGCGGCGTTGCCCGCAGAAGTAGGCGACAAGCTGGTGACGAACGACGTGAACCTGATATCCCGCTTCGGTAGCGCGGAGTGCGGCTTCCTCATGTCGTCGCACCGAGAGTACGCAAAGGACAAGGAGTGGCAGTACCTCAGATGCTCTCCAGGAGGTGATCATCTTCTCTTTGAGCCCCAGGAAGACGGGCTCTCCGAGCTGGTAATCCAGCATGGCTGGCCTCACATGGCGAAGCGCAATCGAGACGACGGCTCCTACGCCACCGCCGACCTATTCGCTCGTCATCCGTCAATCCCGCACGCGTGGCGGTACCATTCCCGCGCGGATTCACAATTGACACTCATTACGGGCAAGAAATTCGACCCAGCACCGCTTGAGGATTCGATTCGAGCGTCGGCTTCTTCGGTGCTCGACGACGTCTTGATATTCGGAAACGGAAAACCATATCCGGGTGCTTTACTCTTCCCCTTGCGGGATGCCGCGTCCACGGGCATGGATATGAGTGACGAGGATCTCATCGACAAGATCGCACCGCTGGCCGAGAAACTGAATCAGGATAGTCAAAATCACGCACGGATACCTAGGAACATGCTAATTGCAATGCCTCGTCTCGAAAACGGGCTCGAGAAGAGCAGCAAAGGCACCATCTTGCGGCGCAAGGCTGAAGAACGATTCAGCGAGGCAATCAATGCTGCCTATGAAACCGTGTTACCCGAGGGAGCCTCTTTCAGCACTGATATCCCTAATGCCGACGTCTCGACAATAATTCGTGACATCGTCATGAGAGTTGCAGGCGAAAATAGGAATCGTGAAGCCGAAGCTGCCGAGTTGGCGGACGAAACAGATCTGTTCAGCTATGGAATCGACTCCGTTGCAGCCATACGCATTCGCCATGCGCTGTTGGGCCTGATTCCAAGAACCGCGACTTTGCCGTTGACGATCGTCCAAGACGCTGGGACTGTATCCCGGCTGGCTGATCTTGTCCTCCGTCTTCGATCTGGCGGAGAAGCCAGCATCAGCACCAAAGAGCAAGACGAACGGGAACAAATCAGCATAATGCTCGATCTAGCGAGAGAGTACAGCTCGTTCAACGATCCTCATCCCTGGGCCATTTCTTCAACATCCCCCTTTCGAGGAGTATCTCGACAAGATCCCATCGGCACGCGAGTCCTGCTCACAGGACCGACGGGGTCGCTTGGGGCTCACATCCTCTGGCACCTGGTTTCCAACGCATGCATATCCCAAATCCACGTCCTCGTCCGCGGCGCCACGCCGTTGGCACGGCGCGAGCGTGTCCTGAAAGCCCTCTCCTCCCGCCGTCTCTCTATCCCAGAGGACTTCGACGCCAAAGTCACAATCCACAACTGTAAACTCTCGGATCCTCGTCTCGGCCTCGCGAACGAAGAATATACAGCCCTGGCGGCGTCTGTCGACGTGATCGTCCATCTTGCATGGAGTGTCAACTTCCTCCAGCCCCTCCGCTCATTCGCACCAACGCACCTAGCCGGGCTGAGGAATCTCATCAATTTCGCTCTATCCTCACCACCACCAACGCCGCCATCACCCAGTCCTTCGGACCAAGCACACATCCCGCCGAGGCTGATCTTCTGCTCCAGTGTCGCAGCCGTATCGAACTACACACCACGACCTCCAGGGAAGAAACTTGTGCCAGAACGTGTTCTCACCGGTAACGGCGACGACGACGCCACCACCGTGGCCGGTCCGACAGGCTACGCCCGCTCCAAGTGGGTGGCCGAGCGGATGTGCTGGCACGCGCACGCCACGACGCGCTTGCGAGGCCGCATTTCCGTGGCGCGAGTCGGCCAACTCAGCGGCGCGAGGGACTCCGGCGTCTGGTCTGCCACCGAAGCATATCCGCTCATGCTGGCCAGTGCGGCCGCGACGGGCGTGCTCCCTGATCTGGACGGCGCGAGACACGCGCAGGGCGTACGGGAAGGAGAAGTGCTCGCGTGGTTGCCCGTCGACATCGCCGCCAGGGCGTTTGTCGATGATATCCTTGATGGAGACCAGGTTGACGATGCCGTCCAGGACCGCCACCCCGAAACCATGAACAATAGCGACGACTCCACCACTCCTAGAAACCACGCTGAAACGGTCGAGATCTCTGGATCCCCCGAAAAAACCGACCGCAGGCGCACCCTCGACATGACCTCGCCAACGACAACGCCAATGCCGGTGCACCACGTCCTCAATCCCTCCCGTGCAATCAGCTGGAATCACCTCCTAACCTGGCTATTCCGGCACGAGACGTTCCACACCGTCAGCGTCGACGTGTGGCTCTCTCGCCTCGAAACCCTCAACGATAGTCCCGAGGAGTGGAAGCGCAACCATCCCAGCCTGAAAATCCTGCCCTTCTGGAAGGGAGCGTATGCTTCGTCGGGCACGGCGGCCGCGTCATCATTCGCGCGAGATGTACAAAACGAGGCAGACAATAATCATAATAATGATAATAATAAGCCACCACGCGATCGTCGTGAGGGAGGTGCAGGGACTACTACGGACGGCCTGGTGCCACCCACGCAGGAGACGGCGACGACGACGACGGGGTATGAAATGGCGGGCACGTACGCACGGATGCCGTCCCTGCGTGATTGGGAGGGTGTGGTCACCGAGGAATATGTCCTCAAACTGTGGACATGGGTCAAGGAGAGCGTCTGAAACTCCAATGTGCGGCTACGAGCCAAGAGTCGGCGGAGTCAACGTGGTCGAGCATCGATACCAATGTCTATGTATACACCATTTAGCTTGATTGCAATGGCAAGGAAACAAGGGTAGAAGCCATTGAAGCTCAAAAGACCCGCCGTCGACAGGTTAATGCAGTCGTCCTTACAGTAGTTTCTCATGATGCCATAATGCATAGTCTCGTCTCTAGGTGTGTTGGTTATGGTTTCATGATGTACAAGCGGCAGGCAATGTGACTTGCATACCTGACAGCCGGATTCTCGCAAGGAGCACCCTCCCTGCCTTGTCCTCAATAACCTAATCGTATCCGACACTTGGAGCCTGTCCACCTCAAGCGGCCACCCCCACTGCGATTTCATTTCCTCGACGGCAGTGGGCTAATATGGTCAGACAGACTATCGATATGAACATGAAAGCGCTTGTCCGCTCGAAAAGCCTCTCTGCATCCGTTGGACCCGTCCACTACCGGTGATACGTCCGGCTGGAATCGCTTGGAGACTGCCCGCCAGACTGTGTGGCGAACCGTGAGCTGGCACGATGCGTGAAGACTGTTCGGATTCTTGCTGAAGGTGGCAACAATTGTAAGAATATGTCGATGGACATGTCGGTGTTCGCGTTTGCCGGATCTACCGAATGAACATCCCTTCCGCTCGTCCCCAGAAGTTGCGTGCCTTGTTGACGTGATCCAGTCCGAGCATGTCGTCGCCATCCTGAATGAGATCAGAGAGAACATCGTCGTCTTCTACGTATCTCGGCTTGCCATAGGGTGCTCTTGATATCAAAGCGAACTTGATCTGTTGGAGAAGTTTGCCCTTGATGCCGGTCCGCTTGCTGATTCGTTCCTTTGTTTCTTTTAGCGGCTCGCCGGGCTTCAGCAGAAACTTAAACGGAACACCATGGGGTTTGTTGGCTTCCTTGTCGAAATGGTAACAGTAAATGAACCGATCGTCCTCCGAGGCGTTCAATTCTTCATCGGGAATTTTCTCGGCATATAACGTGGTAAACTCATTGACGCCGACGACGTTGAAATCCTCCATCAATTCCTTGTGAACCTTGCCGCCGTGGACTTCCAGCACGCGCACATTCCCGGCTGTCTGCTCGTCCAGACTCAGCTTCTTGGCAATGCCGGCGATCAAGTCACTGATGAGGCCGTTCTTGGCAACGAGTATTTCCAGGGGTTCCTGCGTCGGTTAGTAGTGGTACTTGAAGTGAGAGAGCCCAAACACTTGCCTCTTTGCTGATGCCGTCACTGAGCCAGATCACTTTCATGATCTTCTTTGTCTCATAATCGGCAAGACTTGTTTCAAGGACCTCAAAATACAGTGCGTCGCCGCGATGAGTGGCATAGCCACCGTAGGAGCTAAACTGAGACTGTAGGATCTGCTGCAGGTTATAATTCATTCCACGTTTGAGCCACATCTTTATCTTATTGTTAGTAGCACTGATGGTGGCAAATCGTATGTGGGTCGGATCGACTTTGAGATATTCCCCGACCTTCTGAGAGAATTGATCGTAAGTCATCTTCTTGCTGAGTGGCAACACAAAGGATTCTCCTTCGGTGCCAGGTTTTGGATAGAAGCTGACGGGTATCCTGTTGAGCAGGTAGTCGTAGTACTGTCGGGCATCGGTGTATGTGATCGTGGACGGATCAAGGTCAGGAATGTTTTGTTGAAAACAGATGATGTCGCCATCTTGGATCTCCGATTGCTGAAAGGTCTGCTTGGGCTTCATAGCCTCGATCATTGAGAATTTGATCTCTTCAAACAAGAGGATTGGCGTATTTGGATCCCAATGCATCAATTTGTGAATCTGAGGCGCAATCTCTTGTACCTTGTCGAGTTTCCTGACATAGACATGACCAATGCCAGACAGCGACTGGGCCTTGACGTCGAAATACTTGAGGAACACCAGGATAGGCACATTGCCACCCACAGCTGGTGTAGAATCCGGCCATGAAACTTTGCCGTCGTCACCTTTCGTTCCATTTTCAGCCCACAGATAGAACGGCCGGCCCCTTGAGCCGTACTTGTTCATGGCTTCCTCCATAGTAATGTCGACTTCGCGGATCGGTTGATCGGGACGATTTGTCTTGTTCTGTCGGCCAACCATGACCCAAAATCTGACTTGATCCGGACCTAGGCCGAGCTCCGTAGCAATGGTGTTGGCAAACTCACCCACCTTGGTGGTTCGCAATAGTCGATGGACTCGGGCGCTCGCTGGGTCCGATTGTTCCAGGTCGTAGCTCGTCAAGTCGAAACCATGGTGGGCTTGGAACGTTCGTTCTGTAATCAGCCCAATATTCATGTAGAGATGGGCTTCTTCTCGCTCTTTCTTTTTCCGCGCGAGCTCCGCCTGCTCCTCGGAGATTCTTGCTTCAATGTGAGAAGGAATGTCGGATTCGGCGACTTCGAGGAGCACCTGGTCCAGCCTGCTCTTCCGGATGTAGACCAGCATGTAGGCGTTCATAGAACGTTTGGTGGAGTAACCGCGCATGTACGGCTGCCGTTGGCCGAGCCCGCCATTTGCAACATTGGCATACTCTCCACCAAAGTTTTCTTCCAGCACTTCCTTCATGGTTGACCGCGTCACGCGGTCATCGTCAAACTTGTAAAAGAACCCGTCCTTGGCGGGCTTCAAGAAAGCGTAGTAATGACCGGCATTGAAATCGCCGCTATGCACTAGCACACCATGTAACTGGTAATCCCACGGCTCGGTCGATGCAGCTCTGGCTTCGTCAGACAGGTAAAGCGATGCATCAAATTCTTCAGGAAAATCGTGTCGGTCGTTCACCTTCATCATGGCGTCTCGGTTAATGTCGTACTCGAATCGCTTCAGCTGTAGGTGTAACACAGGTGGGAACGACTCGAAAATCACACCTTTGCGGGCATCCTGAAGGCCGTATGGCTGACCGGCGTCGTACTTGTTCTCGCCCTCCAATGTCTCAACCTGGATGTAATCCATGAAACTCTCGTGAAGGTTCTTGTTTCCTCGAACGTTCAGCTGGATATCCCAGAATTCCTCTATTCTCGAGGACTCAAAGTCGACATTTATGCAAGAGATGTATGTTTTGGTCTTACCGACAAACAACTCTGGCAATGTCCTCTCTGCTGGTGTGCCCTTCATCTTCTTCTCCAGGACCTCCATCAGTATCCGGGACAACTCCTGAACATCCTGCTGCTCGAAGATCTGGCGAGTGTCCCACCCAAACGACGCTGTTAGCTCGTTAGTCGAGACCGCAAATTTGTCCTTCTGCAACCTGTAGAATAACCGTTGTAGAGTCCAGGCGCTATTACTCCGGGTGGCTTCCTGCTCAGTCGGGATCTGGTAGACGGCTTTGCGAAATAAATTGGTGAAGTATAGGGACTGAAGCAGCGAATTCAGGTAACAAGTTGCGCCTTGGTTCTTCAGGCCGACCATGCCCGTCTCTTTCTTCGAGTCATACCCTTCGAAGTTGTGCCATAATACGCCGGTAGGATCTTTGATGATGCGAACGTAAGCGGTCAGTTTTGCTTCATCGTTCTCGACCAGAAGCCTCGACCCTTCCTCCCAAGGTTGATGGAAGGCCTTCCTCAGTTCGACGAATCTCGTGAATCCCCAGTCGCCCTCTTTCGCATTGAATCGATGAGTGGCCGTATGCGTTCGGTAAAGTGTGGGATCGTTCGGGTTCCACAGGACGAGAGCGAACTGCACACAGGCATACCAGTCCGGCGGCGGATCATTCTCGAAGCCATGTTCCAGGTAAAAGGACGCACAATCAACCTGGTTGCCGTAGGGGAAGAACAGTACCCTCCAGGGATGCCCGCCGCATTCAAACACAGGCCCGTGCTCTCTTCTTGACAGCGTCCGCCATTTTTCTATATGCCAAGTGTGATATGTCTCTGCTTCGGTCTCGGTATCGGGGAGGTCAACGAGGACATGGCGTTTCATCGCCTCGACTGTAGGTGAGGTTAGATTGGGACTCGGGTTAAGAGGAGGGGGTCGATGGGGGATTGAGCACGTACAATCATCGGCCCGGGGCAGGGCTTCCGTGTGCTCGTCTGAGCCATCGTCGGGAGATATGTTGACCACTTCGTTCTCTTGGTGATTGTACTGATCGTAACCGTCAATGAGCATGTCTGGGCCTGCCAACTGCAACTCGTCCAAGCAGGCGGATAAGTCAGTGTCCATGCTTGCGGATAGGTAAGGTTGATCAAAAAGGCCCGGAACAAGAGCAATGGGTCAAACGTACGTTGTCCATACTCATGTGAAGTAGATTTGAGCGGAGAGGAAAGCGAGGATGAGCCGCGTAGCTCTTTCCTCAGCTTTCCGCGCGCCGTGAATTGTTGAAAAACTGAGGTCGAAGTAATGCAGGCGACTCCGTCAGCAAGGACGCTTCGGGCTTGAGAACTGAGTCGAATCTAGATTGTAGATACGAGCAGTGTCGATGGAGCGACTGTTTGCCAAGGGATTCATCAAAGGTAGCTATGTCGACTGAAGGGCCAAATCTAGATTTGAAGGTCTAATACTGATTATTCCTGGGTACTCCGTTGAATATGCAGGCTACTAGAATTGAGGTCAAGGTGTCGCCGCCGCATGGAATTTGAATGACGAATGACAAACGAGAAATGCCCGCTTTCAGGTGATGGCTAAGGCCCATTCATGACCGCCGAATAAGCAGCTCGTCACCTGAACCGCACCCGCATTTGTGCGATTTAGAGAAGGCCTGGTGAATTAGGGCCAATCCTGCCCGCATTTTCGTCACTGCTCCTCCGCTAGGGTGCCAATGCTTGTTGGCGCACCGCGACCGTCTGCTGGAGCTCAATGACAGCAGCTTCAACATCACCTGTCCGCGCACTTTACCTACACATGAGCTTACTCAGACATTAGCGACGAGATGATCATCGACCGTTGCCATGCATCGTTCGCTCTGTTGTTTGTGATGAGATGCAGCGGTTCCGTTGCTTTTCAAGGCCCCGCGCCTCGGGCCTGAACAGACTCGGCGGGTTGAACACCCAGTCGTACAGGTGGACGTCCTCTCAGGCTGAGAGGCAACCTCCGCCATGGCGGCCAGCTTCTACCCTTGACGAGTATGCCTCTGCGCTCCGAGAACTTCCAATCGTGTCACTAACATGTCCGCTAGTTGGGTCGACCGCCCGATTCGTCCCATCAGCCTGCGCCAGCTGTTCTTCTTCGGCCGGACCTTGACTGAAAGTCGCTTGCTGAGCTCTGCCAACTATGTGCGGATGGAATTGCCCACCAGGTTTGTTTGGCTTCGAAGGAGTGGGAGTTCGCTCACCTAGTTACAGGCTTGCCCATCGACTGCGAGACATGCAGCGTTTGCCCTATGTCGTGGTGACGAACCCGCATCTTTCCCTCGTGTACGAGCTCTATTACAAGTCGTTCGAGAGTTTTCGGCGTGTCCCCGTCATCCGGACTGTCAAAGAGAATGACGAATTTTGCAAAGTCATCAGCGACAATTTGAAAGAGCATCTGGCGGTCATCCCCAATTTGGTCATGGGGGTGCTCGAGTGTCAAGAGTTGGTCTCCCCTGATAACATGGACCAGTTTGTTCAGGCCATGCTGCGAGCTCGCATTTCGAGACGAGTCATTGCCGAGCAACATCTTGCTTTGACAGAGACCTTTAATTCACCATGGCATGTGCCTCAACCCAGTTCTGAGAATGAATTTGTCGGCGAGGTTCTCCTCCGGTGCAATGCAAAGGAGGTCATTGAGCGAGTTGGCCATTTCACCCAACAAATTTGCAAATCAACCAGTGGCGCTGACCCACCAGTGCCTGAGATTCGGATTCAAGGCCATACCAGCGCTACCTTTCCCTACGTGCTGAGCCATCTGGAGTACGTGGTCGGAGAGCTCTTGCGGAACTCGGTGCAAGCAGTTATGGAGAGATACAAAGACACTCGAGAAACTCCTCCGCCCATCGATGTGTTGATCTGCGAGGCCCCGCAAAACGTGGTCATCCGAATCTCTGACCAAGGTGGGGGCATACCTCGAGACATCACTCCCTTCTTGTGGTCTTTTAACAAAGGACCAAGAAGTGCCGCACGGTTGCAAAACTTCAAGGACGTACCCACCCTTGCAGCCACAATGCAGGAAGTCCGAGTCTCTGCGACGGATAAGCCTAGTGGGAAAGTGAGGGATTCCTCGCTCACTACGCTGGCTACAAGGCCCCCAAATCTGAGACTTGGCATGGGTTTACCTATGAGCAGAGTATATGCTGAGTACTGGGCTGGTGGGCTGGAACTGCACAGTCTGGAAGGCTATGGTGTGGATGCGTTCCTGCAAATCTCTAAGTTGGGCAACCAAAACGAGCAGCTTACTTCCCGCGCAAGTATTGACGCGGTCTGATAGCGGTAAAGATGCCAACAGGGATTGCTCATCTCATCAGACAGCCGGGTTCTGTGTCCACTTCTCCCTTTCACGGGGAGTGCAGCGACAAGTGCGTTCCCAAAAGCCCTAGAATCCCATTCAAGAGGAAGCGACGATACTCAAAATCGAAGAGCGGATACAGTACTGAACGCCCCAGGAGAACATGCCACTCGAGAGTGGATCCACGGAAAGAGGTAGCATCTAAAGCGTGGCAGGGTACAAATACGAGGCTCAGAGCACGACCAGATGAAGGCCAGATTGTTGCAAACGATGGCCGGTCGCAAGAGCAACTTGTACGTCGTCTGTCCACAAGACGAGAGTTTTCCAGTTTTATAGCCAGGTCTCTGCTCAGAGTCACAGCAAGACCACAAAAGACCCGAACGAGGCAGTACCTAGGAGTGAATGGCACGAGTTGATTCGGCCTGAAGAACAACAAGATCAGCCATAGAACGTAGCATGATGAAACAAGCAGAGAGTGGGGTGCGTCCTTGAATCAGACTTTGCCTATTAACCGCATGCTCTGCCGGCGAACTGCGAGAAGATGTATTCCCACTGCGGCTGAGCTTTTCGGCTTACCAGAGTTGTTTGGTTCGTCACAAAGGCTTGCAAAAGCAGACAAATCAACAATATGACGCACAGTTTAACCTCTGTCCAACTTATCGCTATTCCAGGTGCCTTGATCTTCCGCTCAAATTGTCCGCTATTCCAGGTCATCACCGCATCATGGCAGCCGCAGGGGCCCTCGTGATGATGGTTTTAAGATGCGGTATTGTTTTTGACAATTACTCTCGACACACTTATCGGAAACCATCAGCTTCATGGCGTCAAGTACGTAGCTGATGTTGATTTGAATTAAGTGTCTTGAGAGGAGAAAAGAAAGAAAGCAAATGGGTCGCTGAAGAAAAGTTCTAATGAAGTTGAGCTGGAACGCTAACGCTGAAGCGGTTAGTGGCAGCTCTGGGGAAATAGCGCAAACGGCTCACCGATTGGCGGGCTTGAAGGCATGCAAGAAGGTCAAGAAGTCCAACCAGAGTGACTTGGTATTTGCTGCTCCTTGCTGCTGCAACTCAAATTCACGAGACACAGACTTGGACTCTTACACAAGCTTCTAACACGCTGATTTACTCTTTGCATACAGAGCATAGTCTTTTCACGAATTGGCAGCCGTTTCATTGCGCCACATTTTCCGTCATCGCGCCGCTACTGGCGCAGGCCCGATCTTCTCTCCGTCCCAGAATCTCATTTCCATTGTCACCGCTCCCGCAGTGACCCTCTTGTCCAGCCGCCGTCCAGCGACAACTGGACGAGGTGACATTGCGCTGCTGGGTCTCCCACTGCTGTCTCTGATCTGCTCATGGAAAACGCAAATCTGTGGACCAGACGATCCAAGTGAGTCTGACCATAATCTACCTTTAGCACCAGAATACTCTAACTGTGTCTGAAGCACTGGCAAGTTGTCACTGTCTATGAGAGATCAGGACGGCAAGGATGGTGGCAAGATAGATTCTCCGCGGTCCTACTCCAGTCGACGCTTCGGAGACACTTCTTCCCACGGCAAGACGAACCCTTTCAACGCACTTTCTCCTGCCGCGACGAAATCCCCTTCAGCAGGTGCCTCCTCGGCTTTCGGTCTGGGCAGTGGCGCATTTGCTTCCTTTGGTTCGGCAAAGACGCCCAAGACTCCTGGGGCCGGCTCTGCCTTTGATTTTTCATCGCGCGAGAAGGTCGAAAGAAAAGAGAAGGATTCAGACATCCCAGCGGAGACGTCAGAAGCAGAGCCCTCACAAGATTCTTCTTCACCGAGCAAGACTTCCTCAGAACATCCACTTCGGAGTACATGGAACCTCTTCTACCGACCTCCGGCCAACAAGTTCTCCGACTACGAGAAATCGACGCAGAGGTTAGCGTCAATTAGCTCGGTGGAGAGCTTCTGGACAATTTACTCTCATCTCAAACGCCCATCTCTGCTACCCACTGTCTCGGATTACCACATCTTCAAAGACGGCATCCGTCCGGTGTGGGAAGATGAGGCCAACAAGAAGGGCGGGAAGTGGATCGTAAGGCTCAAAAAGGGTGTGGCCGACCGCTACTGGGAGGACCTACTCCTAGCGATCATTGGCGACCAGTTTATGGAGGCTGGAGAGGAAGTTTGCGGGGCCGTACTCAGCGTCAGAAGTGGCGAAGATGTTCTGAGTGTGTGGACCAAGAACGATGGTGGTCGGAACATCAAGATCAGGTACAGAAAGACGCTCACTCAATCCTAAAATGAAGAGGACACTGATCATTCCGCAGAGAGACTATCAAACGAGTACTCGCCTTCCCTCCCGACACCAACATCGTGTGGAAGAGCCACGACGATAGCATCGCGCAACGGTCAGCGCTGGACGAGGCCAGACAGCAGAAGGTCAGTGGCACCCCAGGCCATCCTGGTGTCCAGCGACGCTCAACTTTACGTGACGATCCGGAGAGGAGTAAAGAAAAGGGGACATAATGATCTCCGTTGAAAATGGGAGGTGCCAATCCCTCTGTAGCACTAGCATTGATTTGCATGTATGTGATTCCTGGATAGGATTCTTCCCATAGTGGAATCTTGATCAAAGCCTGCTTCACTGAGCAAGCGGTATTCAAATTCACCTTTTGAGTTTCACCTCGTTACATCAATCTCATTTGTAGCACGTACGTGTCGGTCGCATATGTCGCCCATCACGACTGCGGGGAAATTCTTCGCATCTTCCCAACTCGCGCTCTGCCCGCAACCAGATATCCAACATCTTCCACCCCACGGACAAACGTGTGCATTCCTGTAAAGCATGTTGGCGAATCTAACAAATGAGTGTCCCTTGGTTTGACAAACTACACGACTCCCTTCACAACATCGCGCGAAACGGCCTTAAATCCTACCTCGTATCGAATTCACTTGAAGGCGGCCCAGAAGACAAATCCGTTGCCGCACCCAACGCTGTGCCTTCGGTGTCCTTCACTCGCTCAAATGCCTTTCCAGAAAACCCATATCGGGCCCAGATGCCCTCGAACTCTCACCCCTACCTCACCAAGACACTACCAAGTTTCCTCAACGATCTAGGCAACTCCGCACCCAAGCTGAAACGCCGTATCCAAATTGATGTGAGCAGGGTCTGGGATGCGCTGTGGAACAGACTGACGGGAATGCTTTTATGCAGCTCGAAAGTGATGACGAGACCGTACGCGGAGAACAAAGACCAAAATCTAGCGGACGGGGAACAGGCCAACCTCATGAGTGCGTTCTTGTTCATTGAGGATAAAGACCTCTTCGGCTAAGCCATAGGTACTAGGGCAAGTGGCACACCGACAAGGCCCACTCCACAAAGCAATCCAAGAGACGGACCAAGGCTTGATGGCAGGTTGATGTACGTCTCGTGAATGTGACACAGTACAAGCTGGCTTACAATGTGTCTAGCAGGAGGGATCCTTACGAAGACGCAGCAACCATGCATAAGAGGACGCCCTTCAAAGTATGTCTGCCTCCGCGGTCATCGCCTCACTACTGACATGCCTGCAGGCCCCCTCCGTTTTGAGACCAGTCGATACGCTGGCTGCTTTGCCTGGAACAAGATCGGAATACATTCAAGGAAAGACCAATGGTCGACGCGTCCCCATCTATCCTCCCAGCACTTTGCCCGCCAAGAATAAGGCCCATTCGAATGATCATATCACGCCTAACAAGAAAATCAAGACCGTTGACCTTCGAGAAGCCGGAGACTCATCCGCGTCCGCCATCAGTCTTGATGACAGCCAGATTCCCAATGATTCCGAGGATGAACTCGCGCTCAGTGGTTCCAAACCCCCAAGCCAGATTCGAAAACGCCAAGGGCAAGAACTTCTAACTTCCCGAGAATCACGGCGATCACCTGCCTCGATACTCAGGAGTCGAAATAATGTGCACCCGGACCAGATTCAGCGTCGGGAGCGTGACCATTCACCCATGGACGAGGGCGATTTCACTAAAGATGCTGCACGACAAAGGAGGGCTGTTAAAGATAAACTGCTGGGGAGCCCACCTGCTGGTTCAAAGCCGTCAGCGGCACAACGCACATCACCATATTTTCGCCAGAGTCCGCGTGCTGTTCTAGAAGGAAGCCATGCCTTAAAACAGAATCGGCAGAAGGACCCCACCCCGGAGAGTCCTGATGCCATTCAGGGCGGCGAAACTCACCGCGAAAGAATCGCGCCGCCAGTGGCCGGCAAAGCCAATGAGCCGCGATCGAGAAGCAGCCGCCGTGGCTCGAGTATCGGACACGGCTTAAGCTCGACCACAGGCAAACCATCAGATTCGGGTCAAAAGAAGACCACCGGCGAAAAGAATTCGTTCAAGCTTGATGGCCTTCTCTACCATGACTTCGCCGAGGCATCGATCTACACGATTAGAGTTGACGCTTCAACGAAAGAAATATCGCTGCATACAGATAGTCCCATCTTTCCTGATGAGCCTCTCACCTATCCTCGTGCAATCCGCCAAATAGCGGGAATTCTTTACGGAGCTGACGGTTCTCCACTCATTCGGTTGCAATTCAGTGGTGTAGGGCCAGACTATATGTTTCTCAGATTCGACTCCGACAAATCTGCGTATGACTTCATCATGCTTCTCGCAAACACGGTGCCCGGATTGAAAATGACTGGTAAACAAGCGTAGGTGGCTCTTGTAAAACACGCTGCATCTTGCTAACAGGACACAGGGACTGGATGGAAGGTGCCTTCAACAAATTCAAGGCTGCGCGAAACAGCAGCCACGAAAGAACTCAAATAGAGATTATTCGAGCGGAAGACAAGACGCCCGCTAGAATGCAGCGTTTGCCATTAGGACAGCCGAACACGGGAGAGAAGCGTGCCCGTCTTATCGACAAGCTCGATGCTCCTCCTGCCTCAAGACAGCATACTGTCATCTCAGGAGCAGATCGCAAAGCAGCATATGAGGATCCAGAAGTGGCCCAGAAAAAGGACAGACGCCGTGCTCCACAAGACTCCACGTCACCTGAATCCACTCACCCGAACGTCTTGACACGGAGGGTGACACGATCGCAAGACGAATCGATGCGTAGCCAGGGACGATCACAAAGCGAGACGCGAAGTCGAGCTCTGGGCCCACCATGGAACAAAGACCTCGTTTATCCGCAGCCGGGTCGCAGAGCTGCAATAGTGCACTTTGATGACCTGGCAAGGCTCGACCATGATGGGTTTTTGAATGACAACCTGATTCTGTTCTTCATGCGATACCTCGAAACACACATGGAGAGAAATAACCCAGAAGTTTACAAGCGAATGCATTTCTTCAATACCTACTTCTACGAAGCCCTCACGAAAACTCCCAACGCAAAGAAGACCCTCAACTACGAAGCTGTCAGTCGATGGACGAAAAATATCAATCTCTTCAGTCGAGATTTCGTGGTCGTCCCCGTCAACGAGAACCTGCATTGGTACGTTGCTATCATTTGCAACCTTCCCTATTTTCTAGGTGACAAAGGCGACAGCGGGTGGCCAGGCAGCACAAGTGGAGTCGAGCGCCTTGATGAAGGGGTGGAAGAGGATGGCGAAGAGGAAGCCGATGCACAGACAGCAGCGACACAAAATTCGTTGGCCGACCTTTCCATTAGTGACGACGAAAAAGATGGTCATATTCCGGCCAAGAGGAAGGGACCCGGACGTCGCAAAGCAGCCCGAAGATCACTTCAGAAATACCCCATCAACAAGCCAGTTATCATCACACTCGACTCACTCGGCCATAGTCGCTCGGCGACATGTTCACACCTCAGAAATTATGTGGCCTTAGAGGCCAAGGACAAGCGGAATCTTGATATCAACCCTGCTGAACTCCGAGGTATGACTGCAAAGGAGATCCCTACTCAAGGCAACTTCAGCGATTGTGGGCTTTTCGTCTGCGTCTATCTCGAGCAATTCGTTGCAGATCCTTACAACTTCGTCCGACGAATACTGCAGCGCGATGAGAGCGAGCAGCAGTGGCCACGAAAAATCCACAGCGAGGATTTGAGGTCGAGGCTGCGTGAGTTGATCTTGGAAATGCATCGGAGGCAGGAGAAGGAATCAACCACGCAGGACGAGGCGATCATTGGGAATATCTTGATCGAAAAGGGAAAACCATCCCCCACGCCGCCACCGTTCCACGAGAAGCCGCCGACAAAGCAAGATATTGAAGAGGCTCAAGAGAGGTTTGAAGGGCTTGTGGGTGCTCAAGTCGAGCCGTCCGACTCTCCTCGTGAAGATTCCACCGTGCCGCGCAATCCTCTGGCGGCCGCTCAAGACACTGTTGACGCTATTCATGCGGTTCCGGGCTCTCAAGAGGGCTATGGTGAGAATGATGAAGAAGATGTCATCATCGACGACGAGCTACTTCAGGTCCAGACAGAACAACCCTCGAAATCGCCGCTTTTTTCTGAACCTCGAACGAAACAGAGCTCTTCTTCCGCGTCCGCTGCACAAGCCGGGGCATCTTCTTCACCTAAACGTGCACGCCCTGCGCAGAAAGGCCGTCCTCATTCAAACCCAGCCGAGCTGGCCGAGCATTTGCGCGAGGGAAGAGCTGAACACGCATCGAACAGACAACATCGGGTGACGTTAAAAGAAAAGAGTCCAGAGAAGAGCCGTGCATCTAGGTCGCCAAGCAGCTTCACGGATGAGCTCCTCTCTGGAGAGAGATCTTGGTTACCTGGTATCAAGTTGCTTGCTGCACAAAGCTCAGCCACGCCGGAGCCAACCACGACCGGGGACGAGAAGACAAGACGCGCGACAGGGGAGAACATGGGCTCAAGCCCTAGCCCGAGCTCAGAACCAGAGATCGTTGGGGAACGGAAAGTCTTGCCAGCCAGACAAACCCCGGGACTGAAGAAACGCAAGCGGGCTTCAGGGAAACTGGAGGCTCCCGAGACTGCTCAAGATCTGCCTCAAGGTGAATCCAGTGGACTCTACGACGAGGCTGAGGCAGAAGTCCCCCAGTCCCCGGAGGCAGAGCCTGAACATGGAAGAAGTTCGTGGGCAAACTCGAGGCCATCGAAGAAGTCCAAGTGCTGGCGCTGATGAGTGAGGAATAGTCTTTGCATGCTTGTCGGACTCGGTCGGAGGGATATGCGCTTGAATCAGACAGCTTCTGAAATCTACCTTGTTGCCGAGTCATCAGCTTGTCGTCCATTAACGCGCTCCCTGTGCACTGTTCCTGGCACATTCCCACAGCAGGCTTGCGATGTCGTGTATACCGTAGAGAGATGTATTCCGCACACACAGTAATTTCCGTTCGTAGTACTCTGTACTCCGTACCTCGTACTCGTCTTCGTGCTCCACCGTGCTCCAATGTACCTCGCACTAGCTCCGAGGCATGTCGTCATCGGCTCCAACCCTGGTGGGGCACTCATGGGTGACCAGCACCTCGCTTAACGACCGCGTTGGGGCTCAAGGGAAGCAAAAGCCGGAAGGTGCCTGGATTGATCCTCGTTTAGGGCCTGTCGATGCCTAGCAGCCTGGAACTTGTCCTCTTTCCAGCTTGGCTAATGCTTGATGGAGCAAGCTCCGTCGATCACCCGTGAATGAGCCTCTTCTCAAAACCTGGTTCTTCAGGTATGATGCCATTGTACACACTGGCCGTCTTCTGTTTTATAAGCTGGACTGCAAAATGAGCATACAGGTATGTCTCGGTGTCCTGGACCACCTCTCGCCTCTGCACACAAGCATGGAACTGACCCGTCTGCTCCTATCAGCCACACTCCTGCCCTCGCTGGCCTGCGGGCTCTCTTCACAGCTGTACGACACCTACAGCTTCAATCCACTCCAACATCTAGCAGGAATCGCCCCTTATTTCGAGCCGAACGATCCTCCTCGAGACCCCAATCCTCCAGATGGCTGCACTGTCACGAAAGCTGCATACTTAGTACGACATGCTGCAATCAATGCGTGAGTTTCGCCTTCGCTCGAGGACAACGCTCGTCTTACTCACGCCGTGCAGGAATGACTTCGACTATGAGACGTATATCGAGCCTTTCCTCTCGAAGCTGGAGAACCATACCAACATTGACTGGGGAGATCTGCCCTCTCTGGCCTTCCTTCAAACCTGGATACCTCCATCGTTCGCTGAGCAGGAGCGTCTGACGAGAGTCGGCAAGCTCGAAGCAGCTCAGCTCGGCGTCGAGGTTTCGTTCCGATATCCCAACTTCAGGGCTCCACGGAAAGTATGGGCGTCCACCGCCGAACGCACGGTTGTGTCAGCCGAGTCATTCATCCGTGGCTACGAGGCCTCTGACAACAACATCACGCTGGTCGAGATCTACGAAAGCGAAGAAGGCGGCGCCAACACCCTTACGCCCTACGACAGTTGTCCGGCGTATTCGTCCTCGGCCGGCAGCGAACAGTCTCAACAGTATCTGTCCAGGTGGTCAAGACCGTACGTGACTCGTCTGAACCATGTCTTCTCGAGCTTCAACTTCACGGCGTACGACATTGTGGGCATGATGGAGCTGTGCGGCTACGAAACCGTCATCCGAGGTTCATCACCCTTTTGCTCTCTCGACCTCTTCCCACCGGACGCGTGGTTGAGCTTCGAATACACAAACGACATTATGTACTTCTACAACACTGGCTACGGCCAGCCAGTGTCCGGCTCCATTGCCCTTCCATGGGTGAATGCCACAATGGGTCTTCTCCAGTCCGACGACGATGGCCCCTCCTCGCAAGATATCTACGTCAGCTTCACGCATCGAGAGTTCCCTCCCACAGTGCTCGTGGCGATGGGTCTCTTCAACAACAGCGACTTCATCGGCGGCAATCCAAACGCCAGCATGCCTCTGGATCGGATCAACTACAATCGCGCTTGGGTCTCATCCTACATTCTGCCATTCCTCACGAACATTGCGATCGAGCGGATGAATTGCTCTGCCCGGTCGAACACGTATGGAGACCTGATAGGCGGCGACTCGACCTATTACCGCGTCCTGGTCAACGACGCTCCACAGACACTACCGGGCTGCTCCGACGGACCGGATGAGAGCTGCAGCTCAAGTGGCCTGACAGACTGGTTGGTCGAGCGTGCCGCCGTGTTTGCAGGATACTCTGCCGCGTGCAATACCAGCTCCGAGTACAAAAACTCCACCGATCAAGTGACGTTCTACCAGAACAGCGACAATGGGAGCTTTGTTGGGAAATGAGCAGGGCATTACGAGGTGATCTGTTTTAGCATGTAGCAAGCGTAGTGATATCGAATTGCATGGTCTTTACTGCGAGGTGGCATCTTGACAGGCAAGTGTCCACGTTCATATCGTCCGCGTAACTCACTTCTAGCTAACCAGCCAAGCGCAAGCCAACACATAGAGTATCACCAGCCGTACATGATGTAAAGGGCCTAGGCTGGGCAAATAGTCTGGAGACTCCGATGTCTGCACGCATACGTGCATACATACATACATACGTACGTACCGACCCAACCACAAACGAGGGGCGCTCTTGAGACCAAGCAGCTCTTCAATCACACAGCCAGCCAAGGGATATGACCACCCAGTTGGGCTCCCTGAAATTTTATCGTCTTTCACGAGTATTGCACTCAGACCATATCAGAACCCACCAGACCGGACCATACCTGCGCAGACAGTACTATACTAGACAGACCAGCCCATGTCAGACCAGACCATATCAGACCAGACCGTATCAGACCAGACCATATCAGACCAGACCATATCAGACCAGCCAATACTATATCAGAAGCCACCGGACCAGACCAGGACGGACCGACCGACCGAACGACCGACTGGACAAATCGGACAGAGGCACAGACGCCCAATTCTAAGGCAGTGTGCCTGCAGCAACTCGTCTTGGAAGCGCAAAGTGGTCGAATTGGCTATGCTGCTGTGCTGTGCTGTGCTATTTTATGCTGTGCTGTTCTATTCAATCTATGCCGTGCACTTCCCACTGAATTATCCAATATACTTAACTACTGGATACATAATTTACAGTAAATAATAGGAATGGGGTTCAGGCCCAGAACGCCACGCCTTGTACTTCAACATGGATCATGTTGTACACTTATTGTACTCGTACACCTCTCTCTGCTCTCCGTTGATGGGTGGGTTGAATACTTATTTGACTGGCCCACCGGTCCAGAGATCCCTTATTTCCAAGATACCTGATTCTTTCCGAGTACTCGTACAAGTAATGTAGATGTGCTTTTCCGTGTTGAATGGAACCGTCCCCACGGCGGCATTGTCGGCGACGTCTTCTTGGCGCACTAAACGCTGTATAGAGAAGCCACGCATCTCACCTCATCACTGATTGTTCATTCAGACAATCTCATGTCAAATCTATGACCTCGACGAGCCCATGCCTTGGCCTTAGTGACTCCGTCCCGCTCGTCGTGGGCTTTGCTTTCGCTTTCTTGGACCGTTCCTCTTGCTCCGGATCTGGGTCTTCGAGAGCAGGCCTCTTAAAACGACTAGTCGAAGGGACGTTCGCGCTGGATGGTTGCAGAGGTAATACCCCGGCGGGAATTTGCTCGCCAGGGCCAGGTGGTAACTTCAACATGGTGACGTCGGCATCGATGATGCCAAGGGCAGCACCATGCAGGACATACATGTGGAAGCGGCCGGTCTTGACGAGCTGTGATATCATCTTCTGGGCCTCGGCTTTCCTCGTCTTCCATGTGTCGTGGTCGACCTGGGCCTTGCTCGGATTCTTTGTGATCTGCCAGACATTGGGATTCGAGTTCCGAAGTGTCGTGACCGAGTAGTTGGCGCCTGCTTTGTCGGCGAAAAAGCTATGCAGGTGGTGACGTCGGGCCTTGCCGACGGGGAATTTGCCGACTATGCGGTCCGGAGCGGCCAGGAACGCGTTGACCGAGGAACAGTCAGAGCAGGAAGATGACCGGCACCCACCCGTGCGCTGGCTCCACGTGCCTGGAGCGGCGGGCTCGCGGCCGACGCCGGCCACGATAAAACGTACGAGCATGGCCGTCACCAGATTCTTGTCCTCGTCGGAGGCTCGGTTGCTTTCTGGGTCTAGCTTCAGAGACTCAACCTGTTGCTGCAAGACCAGCTTCACGAAAGGAAGCAGAGTGTGGATGCAGGCCTCGCGGTCCGCTGCTCCGACGGCGGAACGGAGACGAGACTTCATCTCCGAATCGGTCAGCACGCCTAGAGATGAAGTATGTCTCAGCGAGCGGGCAAGCTCGCTTCCCCCGAGGAGGCGTTCTTCAGGCCTTGGGGCTGGAGGGACCCGAGGGGGAGTGCCATACATTCCGTAGATACCTCCGGGGGCCCTAGTGGTTGCGATCGGGGCTTCCGGAAGGGACTCGAGCTCAAAAGACATCCAAATGTTTGTGTACACGGCTCTGCTGACGCTCAGACAGGCCTGAGGGCTGAAGGTTAGGAGGCTTGCTTCATCCAACTCGGTTGTTGTCTCAACGTCGTCGACTCGCGCAACAAGGCAATTTGCGAAAGCTACCTGGAATGCAGTACCGCACTTCGCAATGGCCGGAATGATGCTGCACATAAGTTAGTCCGCGTGGACATGGGTGACAGACAACCCTCAGACGTACTGCTCTCGGACGTCCTTCGCAGTCCACTCTCCAATGATGTTGACGAGCGCCGCGCCATCTGCTTTTGACAGCTTCTGGGCATCCGCAGCTGCCACAAGCTGCCTGACCAACACCTGTTGAGCCCAGACACTGTACTGTACGGGGAGCATCTCGTCGGAGCGCAAATTGGACTGTACACCTTCGCCAACGATCATCAGGTATTCATGCTTCTGAATCAGAGTGCTAGCCAGGCCCAATGCAGCCTCGATCCTGTGATCGTGTTAGCCGGAATATTGGGTTCGGTAGTCTGAACGATGGCATCTTTTTTTCATACCTTTGCGCAATCTCAGGACGGACTTCGCGGCCCAAATGGCGGCCGAGCAGCCGAAAGACTTCTCGTGATTGTGAGTCATTGATGCCCTGGATTAATCCGTCGTAAAGGTCAAACCGGTCGCACTGTACCGCGGACGCAATAGCTTCCTGTATGAGGATATGCGCACTCTCTTGGTCTCGCCGCCAGTAGCGATTTTCATTCTTGTTGGCCAGCACGAGTTCACAGACTTTCATTAGATCTTCGTTAGCCTGGGGGTCATTTTCAGCTTTTTGACGGAGGTCCCTCAATAAAGCAGTCACTCGAAGATTTCGCCTGTCACATTCATACAAAAATTCGACCTTTCTGGCTGGCGGCACGATGACCATGACCTGACGCGGGAAACAATTAGCCATTGCCACGAAGGTTCGTTAGCAAGTCACTTACGGTATTGCGATACCGAAAAGTCGCAGTACACCCCTCATTGCCCGTGTATCCAGAGTGCTCTTCGTCGTCCGGCTCCTCCTCGTCTTCATCCGTGGAGTCCACAATGTTTTCTTCATCCACTTCAAGTCCTCGCTCTGCAAAATTGACTGGGTGGTCCATTCGTGAGCCGGCCAGGTCGGCTATGTATGTCAAAGTGATCGAGCGACTAATCTCTTCCTCCTCCTCCTCTCCCTCCTCTCTCTCCTCCTCCTCCTCATCATCCTGCTCATCCTCCTCCTCGTCGTCATAGTAACCATAGCGACGATCATCATAACCATCATCAGTCTTTGTAATTTCTTTCTCCATGTTAGCGAGGTACAGTTCGAAGCCGAGTTCGTCTGCGACCTGCTTCAAGCATTGTAATTGGCCAAGATCTGCGCCTTTCAACAGGTCCGCCCGAAGGCTCGCCTGGGTGTACTGATGCTGCAACCGGTACACGAGAAAGTTGGGCAAGTCATCAAATTGTTGGAGATACTCATTGTATTTGGTCAACGCAGCGATCAAGTTATACTTCTCCTCGAACGATTTAGCGGGCGTCACCTGCCCTCCTTGAGGGGCGCCGTGACGTATCAGATTGTACGTTAGGACCAGTCGATATCCGGCGGTCACCGGCTTGACTTCGTGAAGGACGTCGGCATACCAAGCGGCGTACGACATGGCAAATCCAGAGTTTGGCGCCGTCTCGATTGATTTGGTTTCTCCATTGAAAGTCAGGATAAGCTCACCACCTTCGTGAGCAGAGGGCAGGCAGATGGCCAAGGTTCCGAACATGCCGGGAGCCTTTTCACTGTCTTTGTGCGGCTTGAAGAAAGCACCTGGCTCGTACAAGAGCAGCTTGTACAGCTCTGCAGAAAAGTTGTCGGGCTCGATATCAAGTGCGAGTTCGCGATGGATCTTTCTAGCGACGTTGTCGATTGCTTGCTGCCACTGGGGGTTACGGATGGTAAATTGAGCCGGGTCGAGCTGCCATGACTTTCGGATCGAGGTGTCGACGATGGTCTGCGAGCCCTTGCCGAATGGACTTTGCTGGGACTTTGAGATGATGGTCTGCGCATCATGTTGAGAAAGCGGCAATCCGATCATGCCGTGGTCCTCTAGATAGAGTCCTGGATTTTGCGCGTTCTCCAAGGCACCGCCACAAGCAAAAGCGCTTGGGCCATGTGCGTTAGAGAGCACATCGGAAATCTGATCTTTGAGCTGCTCCAAGGATGGTGACTGGGCACGCCGCTGTCCCGCACGCCCGTCCGCACAGAGAGGATCCATGTCCGCAAGAGTGATGGACCCGTGGCGGGGAGGCATTGTTCACTTGACAGGACCCTCAGCAACGGACAAAGGCCAGCTGAAGACGCGAGGACCAATGAAGAGGAGTCAAGGGACACCGAGAGTGAAGGCAAACGTGTGGGCATCGTCCACCATCGTTTAGCGCGTCGAGCGAGAACCAGACGCGACGAGGCTGAACCAACAGCTCCGACGAGGCTGAGCAGGGTCGCAAGTGCATGATCCGAGATACAGCGAAGAATTGTGGCTTTGAGCGTGGTCCAGACATGGAGGTCGCAGATGCACCTCGAAGACTATTACGTGCGGCGCAAGCGGTGCCATGACGAGAACAGCTGCAAGTGTACTGCTCGCGAGAATAATTATTGTTCATGCATTGTAGGAGAAGTGAGAGGCACAAGGTCCAAGTCGCAAAGTCGCTCCACCAGGGAAATCCACGGCCGCGGCTACCTCAGACTGTTGCTCGAGAGGAAGGGTGTCTCCGTCGAAGAAACTCGCCGGCAAGCGAGGCTCATGTATATCCACCAATCTCGGCGACTTGAACGCCGGCCCACGTCTGGTAAAGACCCGAAGACGGATTGGCGCAGAGACGCCACCTGGATGTATGTCGGCTTAAATCTCCGGGTCTGTTGACTTCGGGCTTATTTTATTTTGACGTCTGCACATAAAACAATGCGACCGCTAGCCAGCCTCAGGCGCTTCAAGGGCTTTTGTCACCCGTGTCTCCATGGGTCGAAGATAGCTGGCACGTCGCCGTCGACAAGACAAGGTGTCGAAGTGGTTGGGTGACAGCCACAAGCACCAAGCCAAGCTACAGCCCCCCAGAAATCTGTGCGATCTTTGGAGCACACGTCGTAAGCCACACCTCTGCTATAGCGAGGACAGCCGGCCCAACACCCCATTGAATTTGTTGTCAGGTCTGTCGGAATGAAGTTTGCGAATTATCGATGAAATATTTATCACGAGCGTCCGCGAGCAATTCGCCGCTATGAAGCGCCTATACAGGAAGATGGTCTCGACCTCCCGATAGCCAGGCAGTTCCTGTTTGGCGGCTGCAAAGTACAGGTCGCCTAGAGAAGCTCCTCCGCCGGTTGATTACTGGGAGACAATAAGTCGCTATTGCCCATCGACAGCCAACGCCTGATGCTAGACAAATTTCGCCAGTTTTCGATCCCCCGACCTGAAGAAAGTCCGAGGCTGGCGCGGGACAGGGAATGCGTCAGATGTAAGTGAGAGGACACCATGGATCGACCCGGAGCCTTCAGTGTCGAAGAAGCTTTCGTTAGCAAAGGGGTGAGTGACAGTAAATGGTAATCTCTTCAAAGTCGAAAAGTTCAAGCGGTCTGGCTGAATATCCCCGTGTCAACTATGGTGCAGTGACTGACACCACCGAGAGGGTCACCAGGACACGTCCATGGTGGAAGCCGCCAACGGCAATGCTGATACATTTTTGTGCAAAGTCCATCATAAAGTATCGCGAAGACATAGTCATGGCGGCGACTAGTCGGCCGATTTGTTTCGGCGTCAGCGATATTGATGTCCACGATAATCGAACTCGAGCGCGAGGCCTGACCACCTCTCCATAGGCGATGACGGCCTTTGGCTTTGACTGAGCCATCTCCACTCCCGTGTTGGCAACCGTCATTCACCACAACACCCTCGCTCGCAAGCTAACGGGATGGCTGACGATCACTTGGAGTGATGGCTCCGTCACAAGCCCGTTGCAATATCGAGCATGTTATGAATGTTTGTCGCCAGGGTCCTCACACGAGAACGGCTCAGTTCAAGGGCGGTACGCTCTTTCAATGAATTGATGGATACTCGTACGAGTACATGGGAAGTGTCGGTGAGTCTGACCAGCACTTCAACACCTTGTCACAAACGATCGCCCGAGCACAGCTGCGCAGGGCCATCGGGGGGCCAGCCAGTGATCAATTACTGCATCGAGAGAAGGCGGAGATTACATAGAAAGTGTGAGCACTCGTACGAGTACCCTGCGAAGACCCCCTGACATGATGACAGTTGCCAGCGAGGGTTTTGTCCCTGGCTGTTCTGCTTCATACCCTCCAATGGCGGAAAGGGTGCAAGTGATGTTGAGGGGTCATAGTGGCGACCATCGAGCACGATCTCGATCTGGACCGTGCGAGCATCGCGCAGGGGACGGGATGCTGTCATGCTCTTTCTGAGCAGAATTAGGATCCAATGTTCGTTCGTGGACGCCTGCGATCGAAGCACGACGCCTGGGGGCATTACTAATGTGTGCTTTGCGTAGGTAACTCACACTAGGAGTCTCTTGAACAACGAACTTCCCTTAACTGGTGCTGGTGCTGGTGCTGGTGAAACTAGGTCAGGTTACCTGTCACCTTGTGCATCTTGAGTCAAAGAATCAGTTCGAAATTGGCATCATCGCAAACGGGGCGTGCGGGAGGTGATGTGCAGCAGCCCCTCTCCGGGGGCTCGTTCAGAAAGGCAAACGATGGCCGTCATACATGATTTGCCAGGCGTGGCCTCAGTGCCTCTGGTGCCCGTCTCCCGCCTCGATCTCTCACGGCCCGCAACGTCACACTGTGCTAGGTACAGTGGGTATCGTCAACACCACGAGCATTAAGGGGCAGCTTACTGGTTCCAGGCATCGTCGATGTGTCGAGAACGCTCGTCAGGAGCCGAGACGTGAGGGTCCCCCATCGGACAATCACAATGTCCCATCTCTGATTTCACTTTCCCATGATGACATACCATGAAGGTGAGCCAGGCGAGCTGTGACGCCAATGCTAGATCCATCACACACACAACCGAACTGACGATGAGCATGTGGAGAACAGATGTCTGGAGAGCGGGTGGCAAAACACATTCCACCCGTGCGCATCAGGTATGACGTGCTCCTGGTGCGCAGAGGGAAGGGGGAATGATGCAAGCGATCTGCGAGGCTGTTGCCCAACCGCGACCTTTGCACACCCGAGAAAACACCCAGCCGAGTGTTTGACCTCGGAGAAATTGGATAAGCACTACGAGGTATGAGTACTCTTACCCAATCCCGTGGTGCTTTCTTGGTGTTGCCGATTACCCTTTGTAGCCGTTACGACTCGCCCGCCCCTTGGAAGTTGCTCCTCTACTTCCTAAGCTTCCTCACCAAAGCGATGGTTCCTAGGGAATATGGTGACTGTAATTCACAGGAACAAATACGAGTATAGGCTTAGGAAGGTCTTGAGCATCATATGTACCCGATGATGGGAAATTTTAAATTTGATTCATCACTGAGTAACAGCACAAGCTCGCCCACTCCGCCAGAACCCCAATACACACAAGTATATGCGCCATCTAAATGCTTATGCTCCTGGCCCAAAAGTAAAGCCGAGGTTGTCATAACGCAAGTGCATTGCTCACGAGCTAAGACTGTGGGCAAAGTACATAGAACCATGCCCGGCAAAAGTAGATCATATCGCAAATCCGGGCACTACCCGCAGCGTACGAACAGAACTTTTTACGTGGCACCCGTGCCCAAAGGACGCTTTGAAAACCCGTTTCCGCCCGATGGAGAGCACTGTCGAGTCGCATGACCGTCGAAATGTCGACTGAGATTTCATTAATCTAACGCTCAGAGGATGCTGGGATGATGGCGTCTAAAAGGATGATCGAGATGAATTGCTGCTGTGGGTGCTCTGTTTCGACAATCCGGTGTTGGCGTGTGCGTTAACCCCAGTGGACGAACTGCTGCTTCGTCGGCGTGCTGACCGCGTAGCAGCGTCCATTTGTGACTTGGTATGGCTATGCATCATGCGAGAATATGAAGTCATGGCGGCAATGGGATCTGACTCATAGTCGAGGGCCTCATGTTGAGGAGAAGTGAGATATTCGACGGCGGCAGGCATATTTGGTGACGAAGACTCAGATGTTGGGAGGATGAGAATATATTAATCCTTTGGTTTCAAGAAAGGAATTTGCGTTGATGGGATCTGCCCAAGTCGTGACCACGAATATTGCTGTTGGAAGGGATGGGGAATGATTTGAAAGGGGGAGAAATGGACGCCGTGGTTATATATCTGTCTGCGATGATCCTCCATACCAGGCTGAAATTCTTAGGACTATGGGGGAGACGGCAGCAAGTATGAGCGCGAGTTACGGGAGAGGTAGTCCCAAAGCCTGGAGGCGAAGAGATGGCGTAGGCAGACCAGTAACAGCTGTGAGACGCCAGGAAAGGTCATGCATGTTGCCGTCAGTCAGCCGACGCCGAAAAGCCACCTAGCGAACCAGATGTGAGAGAAGCGACGATCAGACGGCAAGACTGAGCCCTCGATTACCATACAAAATACAGATCTTCGAGGCCAACGTGGGGATTGAGCGAATGACGAACCGTTATGAGGCCGTCAACTGGTGGAGCACGACCCTGCCGATCACTGGAGGCGTGTTGTGTCCCTCAGGGTCTGGTAGTTCGAGACAATGCAGCATGATCGCATCTCCCGCTTGATAGGTTGCAAGCTCAAATGTGGATAGAGAGGAGGCTCTAGACGCAACGGTTTTCTGCTGGACAAACATGGGATTCTCATGCTCAGACGCTGAAGATAAGCATGGGAGCCGTGTTGCCAGCGATCGGCGGGTGGGGGAGTAGCTCTGGCAAACACTGGGAGCGGCAAGCGTAGGGTCCGGTCACGCACCATGCAGTTCGAGACTGTGCAAGCATCGCACGAAGGTCCGCTGTCCATAGCATGGTACTTCGACTCCCTCCCTCTCTGGCAAGGCTGCTCGTGCCGTGAATTGGTGGTAGTCGTCTCTAAAAAGTCAGATGTTATGGGGTGCATTGGCAGGAAGGCCGCATCGAATAGCCAGTCTCTGCCAGAGAGCCATGGTTGGTCCGGGGCGCAGCTATGACGTCGATCCAGCCCAAAGGTGGAGCAGGTGCAGCCTTGCGTATGCCAAGCCAAGCCACCCGCACCTTAAAGTCGAGAGCAGGCAGGACCCTGAAACGGCAAGAGCACCGACTATTTTAATTGTGGTTCTGGCCACGCAGGAAGTTCACCGCATGATACTCGCACAAGCTCATCCAGTCCACCATACGAATTGATTTGAACTGCACGGCAGTCTGTAGAGGAGCACCAGGGGCCATCAGATTTGAGGTAACCTCAACAGCTTTTGACTGCTCGGCTGTCCAGCAAATGCTCAATGCATAAATGGAACCATTATCCGTCTGGCAGCTGGACGTCGGAGTCATCTGGGATGGTGTGGGTGACATAGGGGCTGACATTAAAAGCGTTTCTTTTCGAAAGTAGGCAGTGAGGGCTATTCATCTGCCAGTGCTGATGTTGTTATTCTTCTGCCCAGGCAAATGAGGGCCAGAACTTACTCGGGGTGGTTCGGGATGGAGTCCGCCACGCCACGAAATAGCCCTCTACATTATCACTGCACGAGTGCTGGGTACGACCATGCTGGATAGGCGGCAAACCATGTTCCAATCCGAGCTGTTCTCGATTCAGGGAGTCCATAATCGACGAAGCCAGGCGATCGACATGATAAGACGTACTGGAAGATGCTAGGTGCACGAGTACATCCAATCACTGGATTGGCATCGTGGTGGCCCAGGCATTGTTTGGAGTGCGGCAGCTGACTTGAATCATCGAACTCGTGCGGGGCCTGCGACTGGGGCAGGCCTGCAGCGCAAATCGCAGCACCTACTGGGCACTCGCAGGGAACCAGGCGACAGAATGCTTGGAGCATCTCATGTTTTGAGGACGATTGGTACTCGTATGTGCTTGTCAAATTGTAGGTTGCGCCGTGCGCGAGACCAGACGGGGTCTTCAATGTTAGTCCTCGACATCCATTGAATGAACTAGTTTCCGACATCTTATTGCCGGCCCCCAGCATAGTGGTGATTCTGCCCAGGCGGCACATTGGGGTAGGCAGGCCAACTCGCAGGCGGGTAGGGGATATTGGGCGGCGGGGGAGGTGGAAACGCCAGGTTTTGGTAGCCTGCAAGCCCCTGAGAAAACTGAGGCGGAGGAGGGGGTGGCCACGGCCCAACCCAGCGAGGTGGTCGTGGCGGTGGCACGGATACGCCTGGAGGCGCGAATGGGAGAATTGGGAACGGCACGCCGATTGATGCTGGAGGTGCTGCTGCGGGCGGCGGAAGGTTTGGTGGTGAGGCGACTGGGGGAAGGCCTGAACTGACATTCGTCCTCGCCCGCTCACTTCTCAGAGCGTGCACTGGCTCTGGGGTGTACTGCGGGGAATACGAACCACTTCTTGAGCGTGAATGACTTCCGTTCCGGCTTCCTGTCTTCTGTTGCCCATCATATCTAGGTCTGGAAAGAGACCTGCTGTAAGAGCCCGATGATCGAGACCGTCCACGACTGGAATTACTGCGCCGTCTACGCTTTCGAGGGGTGATGCTTCGGCTGCGAGTGCTTCTGGATCTTGAGCGCTGAGAAGACCCCTCGGACCCACGTCTGCCACGCTTCTTCATTTTTTCACAAAATGCCCTCGACCATCCATAGTACGTGTCGCCGACCAAGTCACCGGCCTCGTCATGGTATGAGATTTGGCCCAGTTCGTCCAACTCAGGGGAGAGGCCTGCTTCTTCCAGTTTCGAAAAAGACCGCTTAATGCCGTCGACGTCCTTGAGGAAGTCCTTCAGCGCATTCACCAGGCTATCGTCCGCCGGACCAGCTGAGAGTTGCAAAGCCCGTATTTCGTCAACCCTCATTGGCTGGGAGCTGTTCGGGACAATGTGCCGCATGAGATTGCCCGCAGGAAGATCGAAATAGGGCGATGAGGGGTCTCCGTGTGTTGGTGGAAGAACATAGGGTGTTTCCTTTGCTTGCGTTGTCGGTTCTGTTCCAGGCGCTGTTTCTTGGGTTGTGCCAGTCAATGCACCTTGCAATTGCGTGATGATTTCTTGCACAAAATACTGTTCTTCTCCCCAGATATCGATCACATCCGATAGGCGCCTGGCGACGTGAGATCCCGACTTAGACGCACTGAGTCTGACGAGCTCAACCACAAAGGGCTGCAGAGACTGTGTCAAGGTGCTTTGCACGCTTTGGTCGTGCGCGTGATATTTGCCGTGGTGGAGGAGGTCATTGACAAGGTAGAGAATATGAAGCCGTTGTCGGCAGGATAGGTTCGTCTGGGTGGTTTCATCGTCTTGGTTGGCAAAGTGCCTGGACAGAGTGACTAGGTACTTCCCAAGGGCTGTTGTCCTCCCTGTTGAGACGACGACATTCTCCAACAGCCATTGTTTGCACGTCTATAGTTCTTCAGTCAATCCGCCTCCAGAGCATACAGTGACTTTGAGTTCCTCAGACCTGTACATTGTGACTCGAGCATATGGTGAGCATGGCCTCGAAGGCATCGTGGAAAACGAAGAGGTCGTCGCGGGACACTTTCGTCACGTCCGGTCGCAGAAGTGATGCGCTGAAAGAGGCTTTGGCGATCGAGATGTGCGCAGACATTGCCAATATACATTAGATTCAACGGGGGTGAATGTCTATGACATGATTTCCTGAGATCAACTCGGTCTCCGAGATCTTGGATTTGTTTCGCCGACTGGAGATGCAATTGTGACCTGCGGAGGAAGATCGCAGTCTGGAGAGGCACGTGAGAGGCTGGAGGCTCAGCCACAAAGCCAAGAAAGCCACAGCAAAGTACGGAGGAGCATTCAAGTGACCAGACGTACCCCGGGCGCCAAGCCTTATCTCGGGTCATCGGCACGGCTTCGCACATGCTTCTTTCATTTTCCATGGGGCTACAAACAAGTACCGCAGTAGCACCTCGTACTTGGTACTGTGTACTGTGTATATCGGTCCAAGTCAGGGTGATCGCTTTTGGCCGGTGTAATTGTAACCGTCCGAGTGCTCGTCGCATGCTATGTCAGGTGAGTGACCCCGGCAAGAATTCCGCGTATACATCGGACCTTCAACGATGAACCGTTTCCGGGTCTTGGTCTCTGACGTTTCGGCGGAATCGCGCAACTCTACTTTATGAAGCGCCCACTTCCATATTACCAACGGTGCACAAATCCAGTATTTGCCGTATACACAGGACCACAGTACGAATCTCAGGCCACTAGGCATCTGTCAAGTGTAACCACAGCTGGCCAACTTCTGAGCCGCCCTCGCGGTTCGTTCCTGGCAGTTATAGTGGCCACCCACCCACCACATTCCCATTTCTCAGCACGCAATCGCCGGCATCTCCAAATCCCACCGCGCCTGTTTGTGCCTGATCCGATTCAAAGGCCCAACAGCAGGGCATTGTCTCCAACTCCTGACGCCTTTTCATCCCACATCGTGTGACAACGGACTACTTCTTAACTTTGTGCCTCCTCCGTCCTGCCCTCCCTGCTTCTCTTCGGCGGCTCCGTTGACAATTCTCAGAGCACTCTCTACATCCTCGCAAGACGCATTTCCCCGCACCTCACCGCAGCTTTAGTCGACAAGAGCCGGCCACTAGACGCCTAGAAACTTCGGTTACAACCCACTCTCTGCAACATACAGCAATCATTCTACAGCCATGAGTCTCGCCGGCGCAGTCACGAGTACCCTTACCCAGACTGCGGTCCGCCATTTCTCTGCCCAAGCACCGAAACCAGCGACCAAACTGCAATCTGCCGTTGCCGGCACAATAATCACATCGGCAGTCATTCTTCCATTTGTCCCTCCTGCGATCGAGTCGAAAAGAGAGCGTGAATCCGGACATCCTAATGCTTCTCGGAAGCATTATGCACCACTTTGCTGCCACGCATGACCAAGATGGGCATAATGAATAAAGAAGAATCAGTCAGCATGGTGTCGGCGTTAAAGGATTGTGGATGTTCGTCCTGCAATGGATTGTTTGGAGGGGAGTTATCAGCGAAATACCCATCGTCTTGGAGTCGTAAATTCCAGTACAACAGGAGCATTTTAGAGAAATGGGCCAGGCACTGCATTAGAGCCTGGCGCCAGGGGTGTTTGTACACAGCAAAGGACCGCATCAACAACAGCCGATACGCGATATACCGCCCATAAAGAACACAATCGTCCTGTTCTGTTTCCTTTGCTCAGCTTAAGCGGTCACCTTTCTTGCTTCTGAACGGCTCTGCAGCTTCGTACTTGCTCTTCTCGCGCACTCTCTGCTCGCCGTCTACAGGCGCATGGCCGACCGGTGCCGCATCCTCACTTATCTCGCTGCTCGGACTACCCGCATGATCCAGCCCTTTCGTACTGTGCGTGCCAGTAAACGGGTCCGCCTGATCTTTCGTTCTTGCTTTCGATGTGGACGTAGCAGGGGCGTTGTTGAACGAGTACTGTTTGTCTTCATAGCGTTGCTGTCGATACTTTTTCTGCTGTTCCGCTTCAAATCGCGCAGCTCGGTCCGCATTGATAGATCTCTTTGCAAAGTAGTATGCGCCTCCACCAGCGACGCACAGAACACCCCAGCCGATCCTGTCCACAGCGGCCCGTTAGCGAAAGGTCCGACTCGTAGCCGTCGTGAGATGAAGCAATCGTCAAATAGACCGACATTGCATGCAACTAAGGGTCCTCACCAAGTTGATCTAATCTGCACCACAACTTTAGCCGTTCACGTCCATCATTGCACCAGACGAGAGCTTACAGTATTCATCTTCGGTAAGTGCCGATTACCTTTCGGCACAGAACTGGACTATCGCAAAGCTTGCTTGTTGTCAGTCCCGAATAATAAAGAGTCTGCCTTTACAACGCGGACAGTTGTGCAGGTCAAGAAGCAGGAGACAGTTAATGAGGTGCAGAGGGCTGAGTGCTCTTGGAGATCAGTTTGAGAAAGCAACTTTCGGTGCGGAGTGACGTCTTGCGCTAGGGAGCAAACGCGCCGCCGTGGCGATCCACGGAACGGTATTACTTTCTTCCACGCAGGCAGCACCAAGCGGTGGCAGTGAATCTTCTTGAACCTTTGTGTCACAACTTCCAGAGTCCTCTTTCATGCTGTCGCCTCTCCATATCCAGCTCGTCTGTCCCTCGCTTAGCGCCCCGGTACTGTCACCGGCTTGTAATCTCGTACTTTCACGAGGTCTCTGCCGCCGCACCTCGGTGGCATGTCACTAAAGCGGAAGGCACTGGGAGACGTCGCCAGCGGTCGATCCTCAAAGCGCTCCACCCCCGCCGCCTCCACGCCCGTTAGCCTCGACAGTGACGATGAGTACTTCGAAGGCTCCGACGGGCGCTCGCAGGATGACGCGAGTGACAGCGAGAAAGAGCACATTAGGAAGGCCAGAGCAAGACTAGACTTCAGCTCCTTCCAAGGCACAAAGCAGAAATATAGGCCATCAATCTTTGGTGAAAAGGACTTCTCGTGGCTGTCATTGAAAGCAGATCATGACAATCGGCCACTGTGGATCGACCCAAATGTCTCCGCAGGATCAAAGAAGGGCCCCAAGATCACGCTGGAGAGTTTCTCTCCGCTGGCTTCGCAGGCCACAGACTTACTTACCACAATTGCCGAGCCTCAGTCGAGACCAACATATCTTCACGAATATCGGTTCACAGAGCACAGTCTCTATGCAGCCCTATCGGTAGGTCTCCGCGGCGAAGATATCATACGTGCGCTCGAGAAGCTGTCGAAGACCCAAGTGCCTGAAAGCGTGATCGAATTCATCAACAGACATACCAAAACTTATGGCAAAGTCCGCCTAGTGCTACGGAACAACAAATTCTATGTTGAGTCGGATGAGCGCAGTATCGTCGATATGCTATTGAGAGACCCCATCATCGGACCTTGTAAAGCCGTCGGCACTGATGTTCAGACCGGTGTCATCCAGACCAAGGCGACTGTCATCCAAGGCACCAGCAATGCCAAGGGCATGACACAAGCTGGACAAAACAATGTGGAGATGCCCCGCGACAACCCTCCGAATGAGAACGAGGCAATGATTGCGGCGCTCAGAGACGAAGAGGACGAAGAGGACACATATAAAGAAGCCACCAATTTCGAGGTTGCCCCGAACAAACGTGATGAGGTGGCCAAGCGCTGCCTAGATATTGGATATCCTGCCATCTCCGAGTACGATTTTGCCAATGACTTCGAGAATGCGTCCCTCGCGATCGACTTAAAACCGTCAACCCAGATCCGACCGTACCAAGAGAAAGCTTTGAGCAAGATGTTCGGCAATGGCCGTGGTAAGAGCGGTATCATTGTCCTCCCGTGTGGCGCAGGCAAGACACTGGTTGGCATCACAGCAGGCTGTCATATAAAAAAGAGTATTGTCGTCCTCTGCACCAGTGCCATGTCGAGTTACCAATGGTCCAACGAATTCAAAAAGTGGTCAGATATCCAGAAAGATGACATTGCGGTCTTTTCCGCAACCGACAAGTATAGATTCAAAGGAGAAGCAGGAGTTCTGGTCACAACCTATTCGATGATAACAGCCGGTGGGAAGCGTGCCCATGACACTCAGCAGATGATGGACTGGATACAAAGCAAAGAATGGGGTCTTATGCTCCTCGACGAAGTGCATGTGGTCCCCGCGAAGATGTTCAGAAGGGTGGGCGAAACCATTCGGGCTCACTGCAAGCTCGGTCTTACGGCCACCTTACTTCGTGAAGACGACAAAATCACTGATCTGAATTTCCTCATCGGCCCCAAACTGTACGAGGCCAACTGGATGGAATTGGCCGACCAAGGCCATATTGCGAAAGTGCAATGCGCCGAAGTCTGGTGCCCCATGTCGATTGAGTTCTATCAAGAATATCAGAATGCGAGCCCGCGGAAGCAGCCACTGTTCTACATTATGAACCCCGAGAAATTCCGGGTCTGCCAGTATCTCATCAACTACCATGAAAAACGAGGCGACAAGATCATTGTATTCAGCGACAATCTCTATGCGCTCCAGCACTACGCAAGAACCATTGGCAGATATTACATCTGTGGCGAGACCAGCAACAACGAGCGAATCGAGGTCTTGCAGAAATTTCAGAACGATGAACGCCGCGAAACCAGCACCATCTTCCTCTCCAAGATCGGAGATACTTCCCTCGACTTGCCCGAAGCAACATGCTTGATTCAGATCTCCTCGCACTATGGGTCAAGACGTCAGGAAGCACAACGACTGGGGCGGATCTTGCGGGCCAAGCGGCGTAATGATGAAGGGTTTAATGCATTCTTTTACTCCCTGGTCTCCAAGGACACCACCGAGATGGCGTATAGTGCGAAGCGACAAGCTTTCCTGGTTGACCAAGGGTATGCCTTCAAGACCATTACACACCTGGCCGGTATGGACAAGGAAGACCTGAGATACTCGACCTCTCGGGAGAGAAACGAATTGCTTGCCGACGTTTTGCTCCAGAATGAAACGGCAGCCGACATTGAGAAGGTTGAAGACAACATGTGGAGTCACCTCAGCGCAGGCGGTGGCGGAGCCAAGGCCCGGTCAAAGAAACCACAAGTCCGCAGGCAAGCTGGCCTGCTGGCGGACGTCAGCGGCGGTGGTGTCTCTGCTCCCATGTATCGCGAGCAGGACCGCAGAGGCAACAAAAAGGGCCCCGAGAGCGAGTGGTTCAAGAAGGAGTCGAGACGGAGGGAGCTGGCAGCTAAGAAGCGGAAGAAGGAGAGAGAGGAGGCCGAGAGGGCTGCTGGTCGGGCATAGCATGCTTAGACTGACTGATCTTGGGTCCCTCGAGACCGTTGTGGGATTGCCCCATCCGCTTGGCAGCAGGATGTCTTTAGTTGAATTTCACCTCCACTTTGGGCACCGGAGGAATCATCTTCAACTTGGCCAAATCGTCGAAGACTTCTAGCAGCGACTCTGAAGAGTCGACGAAACCGTGCCATCCCAGTTTCCGCGCTTTATCACTTCTATTGCAATTGGTCAGTTGGGATTCTCCCTCAGTCTGGACATAACAGCACGACCGTGATGGGAAGGGGAACTCACGAAAAGATAAGCGGTGCGGCCCTACAAACCGAGCCATCCAGGAATGAAAACACTCGTTCGATATCCATTTCCTTCAACTCCTTCTGCACAAGCCCGTCCCTCTGCGCCATCTCCCTCCATGCATCCGCCACGTCCTTGCGCCCAGCCCACTCGACAAACGTGAACCGGCGCCTGCTCACGCCGTTGCCGCCATAGCCGCGCGGATTGAACCTCGTTTCTCTCTCGACGTACTTTGCGCCTTCGTCCGGACCCTTCCACCGCACGCCGTACCAGCCGGCGAGACGGGGCCAGAACCCCTCCCACGTGAAGGCGGAGTCGTCCCACGTGTTGAACTTCTGGTTCTCCGCCGCGGGCGTCAACACGGCCCATTCCTCCTGGTAGGCGTTCATCATGCTGCTCGACATGGAGGTGTAGCTCTGCCACGAGGCGATGTCGCCGGGGAATTCCAGCTCGGCCTTCATATGGGCGGTGACGGCCGCGTACACGGCCATGGGGAACGCGAGATTCATCGCCGCGTCGGGCACCGCGCCCAGGATCGGACCCGGCATGCAGATGTTCCAGCCCGCGGCCTGGGAGCGGCAGTACGCGAAAAGAGCGTCCTCCTGGGGATAGTAGAAGTTTGGTTCGAACTGGTCGACGCGCGGGTCGGATTCTTCCTGAGGCAGTTTCGTCGGGCCGAGGTGCACGCCGTAGTTCTTCGCGCCCGTCTGGAGCATGATTCGCTTGGGCGTCAGGTTGGCCAGCGGGAGCGCGGACAGGAAGTTTGTCAGCAGGAGGGTGTTGACGCGGGCCATCTCCGCGGCGTCGCTCCAGAGGCCCTGGCCCGGCTTCGGGGCCGTTTGAACGTAACTGTAGAAGAAGACGTAGTCGACCGTGGTGACGTCGTTGTGCTTGAGAACCTTGGCGATCTCCTCCGGCGAGGTGAGGAAGTCGACGGCAATGTGTTCCGCGTTGCTGGGCAGGCCGCCCTGCACGAGCGGCGGACGGCGGGACAGGCAGATGATTCTCTTCCAGCGCGTGGGCGACTGGGCGAGCACGCGGAGCATGTACGCTCCGGAGATGCCATTTGCGCCCGTGACGATGGCGGTCAGGTCCCGGACGTGAGGTGGAAAGGTGGGCAGAGCGTGGTAGATTCCACGGGAATAGATCTGTTGGACGGTGTCAGGCATTTTGGGAGGGTGCTTTGCGGACTGGCTTTGAACGGCCTGCTCGGAAATCGTATATGCGGACGGGTTGGGGAACCGCAAAGAGTGGTCTGGTACAACCCCAGAGAAAGGCGACCGGGGATTTATAAGCGGAGTGTAGTAAGAAGAGGGTCGGCAGAGCCAGAAGTCGTGAAGCCAATATACTACGCGAAGCGGACACGGAAGACCGAGAGTATTACCAACCCAGCGGAGTCTTCAGGTCAGGACTATACCCGAACAGACTCGGTATGGCTCGGCTGATTGCTCTATGGAGGAAAGAACCGACAGCCGGTTGGCGCGGGGGATGCGGGGAGAGGGAGAGGGAGGGGGAGGGAGGGGAGGCGACAATTGGTGCGGAAGGCATTGACGTTGCGGCGTCCGGGCTGAATACAAGCTGCCGCACTGCTTCGTAGACGAGGCTGAATGAATGAATGAATGACTACTCCGAACGCTATATTGCGATGCGTCGGAACCTGCTACGAACTGAACCAGATCCTTGCTGCTTCCAGGACGATGCTTCTTAGCAATGGCGTCGTCTCGACCCCCTTGGCCGTTCCTGACCCGTTGACCGGCCGTTCCATGAAGGCAACCAGCCATGACAATGCTCCTCCTATCTCTCAAGACTTCAAGTGGACGGACATAGATGGCGGCGAGAGGACAGGTCCAGCAGCTGCAACGAGAACTGGTTCGGGCGAGCCTCGCGCTTCTTGAAGCAGCTGTACACGGCGAACGTCAGCGTGGTGCTCTTGCATGTTCCCGCCGAATATCACTCACGTAAAAGCCCCTCAACTCGAGATGCAAATCCCCTTGCATCTTGGTTCGAGGACTTCGACAGCTGGATCTGGCGTCGGATCTGTCGAAGGGTCGTGTTCCTGGTAACGTCTATGTCGACGGTCCATCAGCGCAGCCCCTGGGAAAGTCCTGGCAGAGGGTCACGTACGCCATATGGCTGCCGCCGGGAATGCCTGCACCGCTGCGTGTCGTATCCAGGTCACTGGTAACATCGCTCGACACAGGTGTTGCTGCCACCCAGGCCGAGACAAATGCGAGAAGGGAAAAGGCTGAGATTTTCATCTCGACCAGTGGTATGCTTATTCTACTCTTTGGATCCCACGTTGTGCGAGGCGGCTGTGTGTCTGTTTGTTGCCTCCCTCTGATTGATGACCAAGAGTGAGTTTTATATATGTCTATGCGTTTCGGAGAGCGCATCGACCTGCCCTCCTCGAACTGCATAGGCTTGAGAAGTCGAAGACTGCACATCTCGTGGTTGTGTCTCTCGAGGAGCGGAGAGGCCGAGACCTTGAAATGGTACAGTGTAGCTTGCACCACCTTGCGCCTGATCCCCGAGAGGTGCTTTTGCTAGCCTTATCAGACCGCCAGAGCTCGGCAAGGCTCACGAAGGAAAGTCTCTCATCCCGGGGTAGGATCACATTTCAAAAACTCTTGATGGGCGGTAAGAGTTCTCCCTCTTCCCATTCTTGGACAGGTAGGCAGCCGCTACTTCAGAATATTTTCGCCTGGTACACTTTTATTCACGTTCACTTTACTCGACTAGTCAGACAGAGTCGATCCACGGCGGCGGCAGCATTGGTCAAGACAAGCCCTCCTGATGACTCTGCTGGACATATTGGCGATTACGCTGTTGTTTCATTCTCAGGGATCGTCAATGACCAGGCCATGGAGTTGCCACAATTATCTTTCACAAAAGATCCTCGACCGACATCTGACCTATCCAACATCCTATCGAGCGCGATCCACTCTGATAGCAGAAGGGACATTGGGGACGACAAGGAAATTCATCAACCCTGCCTCCGGTCACATTGTGGCCGTGAAAACCCATGGGGTTCGCCACATGGATGAAACAGAACAAGAATACCTTGCACACATACGGAATGAGTATCATATCGCATCCGGCTTGTGGCACCCAAACTTGGTGGAAACCTATGATCTGTACAAGGGGCAAGAAGGCGGATGGCACCAAGTGATGGAGTATCTTCCCGTTCAATTCAACGAGGTGGAACTGTACGGTGAGACGGACTCGCAGGAGCTTCTCGACAGTCTGTTTGCGCAGATCCTCACCGGCGTCACTTACATGCATTCTGCCGGAGTGGCACATATGGATATCAAAGTCGAAAACCTTGGCCTCAGCCGTGATGGAATGGTCAAAATTTTCGACTTTGGATCCTCACGAGTATTCCGCGGAGCAGCGACATACCGGTTCAAGCCCAAGGTATGTACTCGGAAGCACGCTTGCGAGGATGCCAGTACGAACCCATGCAACATTCCTGGATCCCAGCGGCATGTTACTTTCCCGAGCCAGGCGACGAATACGACCCCTTCAATGACCGCGAATGGTTTCTGGATAGGAATCTGACAAGGCCGCTGTACGAGGAACAAAAGGCAATGCTTCTTCGCGGGGACGATCTTTGGGTGTACAAGAAATACTACCATAACGAGCATTGCTTGTACAACTGGGGAAAGTTAGCGATTGCCGTCAATCAGCGCCGGGAATATATCGATAGTAAGACCCTCAGTCTTGCTCAATCGACGCATTGCGCCAGAGCCATAGCCGATCAGTTGCTGAAGTCTGAATTATACGTGTTCAACAACACCGGGAACTTCACGAGTGCACCTTTGTTGTTCCACACGTGTGTATCCTTGTTCCTAGGCTAGGCTTTATTATTGTGTCCGGAGGACTGCCTACCGGCCGGTGAAAATCAGGGAATCATGTATCAAGTGGGAATATTAGCAATCACAGAACTCCTCGTAGCCTAGACTGTGGAGATGATCACCCTGCAACAGGAGCCAGCACAGTCTGTTCTTGAGTCCTCCTTGATTGACGTTTTGCGCATCCACCAACATCCGCGAGGCAGATCTTTCGTGGAGCGCCATGATTTCCACTCACAATGACCGGATATTCTCGAGGTTCATAATCTGACAGGCAGACCGTGGTAGACACCTGAGCCCAATGCGACCCATCTCCAGCAAAGCCACTGAGGTCTGGCTGTATTCCAACTTCTCCCCCAGCACCACCCAGTTATATCCCTCGGCACAAGTATTCACTATATATTATTTTCCAGAGAGAAATTCAGTCACAACATCTTCTCGGGCACAGGTCAAACTAGCACCGGGCTAGAAGGCGTGTTCGAGACGAATTGTGCGACACACATCTCCCCACTTCGAATCTTGCAGTTGCTCGAAATAAGCAACAACCCCCCTCGACTGCATCCTCCTCGTCCTCCTCCTATTCGACCGACAACAGAAATAAGCGGTGGATCCAAAGGCACAGAAATAACATAATGGTTGCATACTTGACAAGTCAAATCGGCGGTGGATCCGCAAAGATGGGAGTAGACCGGTGGCCGGCCACCACCGGATATAGCCCATCAGAAACAAATGATATCTAAACCTCTCCCGTTCGAGTAGAGGTTGTGGTACCGTTTTGTTTCTGTTCCCTTTCTTTGTGTGCACCGTCGCCGTTGTCTGCGTGCGCAAACCCGTACAGCCTCGTGGAGCTGCACGGCGCGCATTCTGCCAAGCATCACAAGGCTGAATGCCCCTTATGGGCCTCATCTCCATCCCTGGGACTGCGGGGATGGTACGAGGTAGTCACATTAGGCGACACAGCTCAATCTGAGCACTTTTCACTTTCGCTTCAAAGCACTCACCATATGCTGATGGCGAACTTGTGTCTCCTGAAGACAATATTTCTGGTATGCAACGGACTTTAGCAGCTCTTGAGCTTGTTTCCTACAGCCGGGACAGTCTGAGCGAAGATTACGAGCTGCGGTGATTAGCATGTTTTATCACTGACTGGGCCCGCCCAACACTCACATGGCGATTAGCGACTGCTACATTTGTCGATAAACACGCTGCCTTTCGACAAGAAACCTCGAGGCACGTGCTCCACCGACTACTCGAGTTGGGAAACAATGGCACATAACGGTCAACAACGGCAGACCACAGACATACAGTATAAGATGGCACGGGGGAGTTGTGTTGCCAAGTTGCACGGCCAGCCTGTCTGTCTCGCTTCGGACCAAAGGCAACGGAAAGCGCCATACAGGATAGAGGTGTCTGTAGCCCGGGAGCCTCGCACGAAGTACACTGGCAAGACGACAGACAGACAGACACCCGAAGAGACCACCACAGATCCTTTCAGTCGCATAACCCGGAATGGCGACCCCAACCGCACCTCTGCCCAAGTGCGTCCTCGGACGGCACCGTCTCTTGTCACCCACTGCCAGCGTGCATGTCAGCCCACTATGCCTGGGGGGATTGAGCATCGGCGACGCCTGGGCCAACGCCATGGGTGAAATGTCCGAGGAAGCGGCCTTTGAGCTGCTGGATCACTTCTACGAAATGGGCGGGAACTTTATCGACCTGTACGTGGGTATCCTCTTGCTCCTGCTCTCGTCAATGACCCCTGTCCAAACCCTGGCGCTCTCGCACTATACCCCAATGAATTCATGCATACAAATACTAATCAAGAATGCCACAGCGCAAACAACTACCAAGCCGAGCAATCCGAGATCTGGGTGGGTGAGTGGCTGGCATCGCGCGGCCCGCACCGGCGCGACGAAATGGTCATCACCTCCAAGTTCGCGTCGGCGTACAAAGTCTTCAGCGAGCCCGGGCTCCAGCAGAGCAACTTTGGCGGCAACGGCTCCAAGTCGCTGCATTTGTCGGTCGAGGCGTCGCTGGCCAAGCTGCAGACCTCGTACCTCGACCTCCTGTACGTGCACTACTGGGACTTCACCACGGGCGTGAAGGAGCTGATGCAGAGCCTCAACTACCTCGTGCAGCAGCGCAAGGTGCTCTACCTGGGCGTCAGCGACACGCCGGCCTGGGTCGTCGTCAAGGCCAACGCGTACGCACGCCACCTCGGCCTGCGGCCCTTCAGCGTCTATCGGGGGAGATGGTCCGCCGCGGAGCGCGATCTCGAGAGGGACATCGTCCCCATGTGTAAGGATGAAGGGATGGATATTACCGTGTGGGGAGGCCTGGGGAGTGGTTAACTTCAGGAGCACGAGTGTAAGTTGCAGCAGCATATTTCCCAAACCTCTCTGTGCCGCTCACACATTTCACGTATCTCACACTTAACACCTCACATCTCACACCTCACATCTCACACCTCACA